>NC_051065.1:37911816-38219842 GCF_004664715.2 Peromyscus leucopus
AAAACTTCAGGGCAAATAATTTACAAATAAGGTACACAAAGACTTAGACCATGCAAAAATTCTTACATCTTGTTAATAATATTTTATGACTTCAACTTTATCAAATTATATACCTACTTGCCCTGTACATATACAAAATAATGCATACATGATAAAACAGCAAGAGAGTAGTCCTTTAAGTCAATTTATCATAAAAGTATTACCATATTAACAGGTCTACAAGCAGCTTGTAACAGGGTTAAGAGACATTAAGGCAATAATACTTGAAGTTACAAAATAAACAATATGTAATACTTTTTCCTAAGTGTAGTATAAGGCAGGTAGATGGTCCCAGCAAAAAATATTAAGGTAACAATCTACACTGCTGTTAGTCCCACATTTTAAAGATGGAATACTATAAATCTGGCTTTCAGTGGCACTTGAATTTTCCAGTATAATTTAAAGTGTCTTTTAACTCCCTGAATCATGTCCATTCTGAAGGTGGATCTCTTGGTCCTTTAGGTTTTCCACAGCGATTGCCAAAACCTATAGACAAAAATATACCGCAATCACAGGTTAACCTTCAAAAATATTTCAAAAACATTAAGAATACGTCCATATCTGTTTCTCCAAACCCAGCTCTCAGGGTCGACCCTAATGCTGCAACAGAACAGCAGCTGCAGCCTGCCCTCCACCCTATGGATCCCAGACAACCCCCCCCAACCCCACTGTGTCCCAGACCCCAACTTAGGCAGACACCCCAGCTCAAACACAGGCCGTGCCTTCCAGAAGAACAGACAGGCTACCCATGGACTTTCTCCACTGTTTCTGTTCTTTTAGACCCAATTCTCAGGGTCACCCCTAGTGCTGCAGTAGAACACCATGCTGAACCTCCCCTGTCCATGCTTCCTGTGGATCCTACAGACTATCATCCCCCAGCCTTCAACACCAGCAAGCATTCCCCATGAACACACCAGCCTAGCAGGCATGTAAAACAGGCAACACACAGCCAACACACTCGCTGAAAATCTGGAGCAAAACACCCATCCAACAAAGACAAACCCAGAAATCAGGACCTAGGCCTATCTATAATCACCTCAAACCCAGATGCTTATATGCCAATGTAAGAACACAATCAATAACAGCCAGAGCAGTATGTCCCTACTAGAGCCCAGTTATCCTATGACAGCATCCCTGAATAGTCCAACATACCTGATGCACAAGAAAAAGACCTTAAACCAAGTATATGGAGATGACAGAGGTCCTTAAAGAAGAAATGAATAAATCCCTTAGCGAAATCCAGAACACAAACATACATCTGGAGGAAATGAATGAATCTCTCAAAGAAAGCCAGGAAAACACAAACAATTGGATGAAATGAATAAACTCCTTAAAGAAAGTCAAGAAAAGAGTTGAAGGAAATGGATACAGGCCCAACAGCGGCCCGCAGAGGTAGACAGGCCCGTGGCTGCGACGGCGGAGACATACAGGCCTGGTGGCGGCCCGCAGAGGTAGACAGGCCCGGCGGCGGTGGCTGACAGGGACATACAGGCCATACAAGCCCGGCGGCGGACCACAGAGGTAGACAGGCACAGCCGCGGCGACAAGCAGAGGCAGGTAGGCCCTCGGCAGCTCTGGCAGAGACATGCAGACGCAGGTTGGCCCGCGGCGGCGGCGGCTGGCAGAGGTAGACTGGCCTAGCAGAGGCAGGCAGGCACATCAGGCAGCGGCCGAAACACAGTCACAATCAAGACCAGAAACAGAGCTATTACACACTGAATAGCTAGTGAAAACAAACTCTTAATCAAAAGCTCAGAACAGGGACGCCTCTAACCCCAACACCCGGGGAAGAAGCTATCTCCGTGGGATGGAAACAGAACGAATCTGAACACTCCGTCTGAGACCAACCCAGGGCCCAGCTGCTGATTCTGCGAAACCCAACAACTTGGAGGTGTTGGTGAGACTACCCCACTCAGCTGAAATCCATCCGGGAGAGGATTCAGATCCCTACAGTTGGAAGTCTGAAGAAACAAGATCAGCTGAGGAGTTGACGAATGAACAAAACGTGACCTGGGAACACAGAAGAAGGCGCTGCCCAGCCACCAAACCAGATCACCAGAATTGTAAGTATATACTTCACCGACTGAGATCAGCTGCCCCTGAAGAAACAGCCCAATAGCACCAATTTAACCAAGAACTCCTACTGAACCAAGACTAAAAATTAGAACGAGAGAGGCACTCTCAGACACAGGCACCACCTGCACCGAGCAGAGGAAAAGATGAGTAGACGCCAGTGCAAAAATACAGGCAACAACATAAAGACCTATATGGCAACATCAGAACCTAGTGACTCTACACCTGCAAGACCTGAACATGCCAAGACAGAAGAAACAGAAGAAATCAACCCTAAAAATGACTTTAAGAAGATGATAGAGGCCCTAAAAGAAGAAATAATCATTCCCTCAAAGAGGAAATAAAAAAATTCCCTTAAAGAGGAAATGAAACACTCCATTAAAGAGGAAATAAAAAACTCCCTTAAAGAAATGGAAGAAAAAAGGAACAAAAAATGGGAAGGAATCAAAGAAAGCCAAGAAAAAGCAATTAAACAGATGAAAGAAACATTCCAAGATCTGAAAAATGAATTTGAGACAATAAAGACACATGCTGAGGGAATGCTGGAAATAGAAATCCTGACTAAACGAACAGGAACTATGGAAACAAGCATAACCAACCGATTGCAAGAGATGGAACAGAGAATCCCTGACACTGAAGACACAATAGAGAAAATAGATTCATCAGTCAAAGAAAACACTAAAGACAAAAAAGTCATAACACAAAACGTCCAAGAAATTTGGGACACCATGAAAAGACCAAACTTAAGAATAGGGATAGAAGAAGGAGAAGAATACCAACTCAAAGGCACAGAAAATATATTCAACAAAATCATAGAAGAAAACTTTCCTAACCTAAAGAAAGAAATACCTATGAAGATACAAGAAGCTTACAGAACACTGAATAGGCTGGATCCAAAAAAAAGTCCCCTCGCCACATAATAATCAAAACACTAAACAAACAGAACAAAGAAAAAATGTTAAGAGCCGCAAAGGAAAAAGACCAAGTAACATATAAAGGCAAACCCATCAGAATAACACCAGACTTATCAATAGAGACTATGAAAGTTAGAAGATCATGGACAAATCTTATGCAGACACTAAGAGACCACAGATGCCAACCCAGACTATTATACCCAGCAAAACTCTCAATCACCATAGAAGAAGTAAACAAAATATTCCAGGAGAAAACCAGATTTAATCAATACCTGTCCACAAACCCAGCCCTACAGAAAGCATTAGAAGGGAAAATCCAACCCAAAGAAGCTAAACACATCCATGAAAATTCAAGCAAAAGATAATCCCACACCAACATACACCAAAGAAGGACAACACAACACAACCACAAAAAATAACAGAATTAACAATCACTGGTCATTAATATCCATCAATATCAATGGTCTCAACTCACCTATAAAGACACAGACTAACAGAATGGATAAGAAAACAGGACCCATCCATCTGCTGCATACAAGAAACACACCTTAACTTCAAAGACAGACACTACCTCCGAGTAAAGGGCTGGGAAAAGGCTTCCCAAGCAAATGGACCTAAGAAACAAGCTGGTGTAGCTATCCTAATATCTAATAAAATAGACTTCAAACTAAAATCAATCAAAAGAGATCAGGATGGACATTATATATTTATCACGGGAAAAATCCACCAAGGTGAAGTCTCGATTCTAAACATTTATGTTCCAAATACAAAAGCACCCACATTCATAAAAGAAACACTACTAAAGTTTAAGATGCACATCAAACCCCACACATTAGTAGTGGGAGATTTTAACACACCACTCTCACCAAAAGACAGATCTACCAGACTGAAACTTAACAAAGAAATAAAAGACCTAACAGATGTTATGACTCAAATGGACCTAATAGATATCTACAGAACATTCCATCCTAACACAAAAGAAAATACCTTCTTCTCAGCACCCCATGGAACCTTCTCAAAAATTGACCACATGCTTGGCCACAAAACAAATCTCAACAGATACAAAAACATTGGAATAACCTCCTGTATCTTATCAGAACACCATGCCTTAAAGTTAGACCTTAACAACAACAAAAACTATAGAAAACCCACAAGCTCATGGAAACTGAATAATGCCCACCTGAAACATCAATGGGTCAAGGAAGAAATAAAGAAATTAAAGGTTTCCTAGAATTCAATGAAAATGAAAGTACAGCATACCCAAACTTATGGGACACTATGAAAGCAGTGCTAAGAGGAAAATTCATAGCTCTAAATGCACACATAAAGAAGATGGAGCAATCCCATACCAATGAATTAACAGCACAGCTGAAAGCTCTAGAACAAAAAAAAAAACCAAACTTACCCAGGAGAAATAGATGCCAGGAAATAATCAAATTGAGGACTGAAATCAACGAAATTGAAAACAAGAGAACAATACAAAAAAAAAAAAAAAATCAATGAAACAAAGAGTTGGTTCTTTGAAAAAAATCAACAAGATAGACAAACCCCTAGAAAAATTAACCAAAAGGCAAAGAGAGAGCACCGAAATTAAAAAAATCAGAAATGAAAAGGGAGACATAACAACAGACAACAAGGAAATCCAGAGAATCATCAGATCATACTTCAAAAACCTGTACTCCACAAAAATGGAAAACCAGGAAGAAATGGACAATTTTCTGGATAAATACCACATACCAAAATTAAATCAAGACCAGATAAACCATTTAAATAGACCAATAACCCCTAAAAAAATAGAAACAGTCATCAAAAGTTTCCCAACCAAAAAAATGCCCAGGACCAGATGGTTTCAGTGCAGAATTCTACCAGACTTTCAAAGAAGAACTAATACCAATCCTCTTCAAAGTGTTCCACACAATAGAAATAGAAGGAACACTACCAAACTCTTTTTATGAGGCTACAACTACCCTGATACCCAAACCACACAAAGATGCAACAAAGAAAGAGAACTACAGACCAATCTCCCTCATGAACATTGATGCAAAAATACTCAACAAAATATTGGCAAACCGAATCCAAGAATACATCAAAACAATCATCCATCACGACCAAGTAGGATTCATCCCAGGGATGCAAGGATGGTTCAACATACGAAAACCAGTCAATGTAATACACCATATAAACAAAATGACAGAAAAAAACCACATGATCATCTCCTTAGATGCTGAAAAAGCCTTTGACAAAATCCAACACCCCTTCATGATAAAGGTCTTAGAAAGATCAGGAATACAACACAATAAAAGCAATCTATAGCAAACCAACAGCAAACATCAAATTAAATGGAGAGAAACTCAAAGCGATACCACTAAATTCAGGAACAAGACAAGGCTGTCCACTCTCCCCATATTTATTCAATATAGTACTAGAAGTTCTAGCTAGAGCAATAAGACAACAAAAGGGGATCAAAGGGATACAAATTGGCAAGGAAGAAGTCAAACTTTCACTATTTGCAGATGATATGGTAGTATACATAAGTGACCCCAAAAACTCTACCAGGGAACTCCTACAGCTGATAAACTCCTTCAGTCAAGTGGCAGGATACAAGATCAACTCAAAAAAATCAGTAGCCCTCCTATACACAAATGATAAAAGGGCTGAGAAAGAAGTCAGAGAAACATCACCCTTTACAATAGCCACAAATAATATAAAATACCTTGGGATAACACTAACTAAACAAGTGAAGGGCCTTTTTGATAAGAACTTTAAATCTCTAAAGAAAGAAATTGAAGAAGATATCAGAAAATGGAAGGATCTCCCATGCTCATGGATAGGTAGGATTACCATAGTAAAAATGGCAATCTTACCAAAAGCAATCTACAGATTCAATGCAATCCCCATCAAAATACCAACACAATTCTTCACAGACTTGGAAAGAAAAATACTCAACTTCATATAGAAAAACAAGAGACCCAGGATAGCTAAAAGAACCCTATATGATAAAGCAACCTTTGGAGGCATCACCATCCCTGACCTCAAACTCTACTATAGAGCTATAGTAATAAAAACAGCTTGGTACTGGTATAAAAACCGACATATGGACCAATGGAATCGAATTGAAGACCCTGACATTAATCCATGCACATATGAACACCTGGTTTTTGACAAAGGAGCCAAAACTATACAATGGAAAAAAGAAAGTATCTTCAACAAATGGTGCTGGCAAAACTGGATGTCAATATGTAAAAGATTACAAATAGATCCATATCTGTCACCATGCACAAAAGTTCAAGTGGATCATAGACCTGAACATAAATCCAGTTACACTTAATAGAAAAGAAAGTAGGAAGCACTCTTAAACGCATTGGCACCGGAGACCATTTCCTAAATAAAACACCAACAGCACAGACCCTGAGCACAACAATTAATAAATGGGACCTCTCGAAACTGAGAAGCTTTTGCAGGGCACAAGACACAGTCAATAAGACAAAAAGACAGCCAACAGAATGGGAAAAGATCTTCACCAACCCCACATCTGACAGAGGATTGATCTCCACAGTATATAAAGAACTCAAGAAACTAGACATCGGCCGGGCGGTGGTGGCGCATGCCTTTAATCCCAGCACTCGGGAGGCAGAGCCAGGCAGATCTCTGTGAGTTCGAGGCCAGCCTAGGCTACCAAGTGAGCTCCAGGAAAGGTGCAAAGCTACACAGAGAAACCCTGTCTCGAAAAACAAAAAAAAAACAAAAAACAAAACAAAAAAAAACAAAAAACAAAAAAAAGAAAAGAAACTAGACATCAAAATACTAAACAGTCCAATTAAAAAATGGGCTAAAGAGCTAAACAGAGAATTCACAAAACAAGAAACACAAATGGCTGAAAGACATTTAAAGAAATGCTCAACATCCTTAATCATCAGAGAAATGCAATCAAAACGACTCTGAGATACCACCTTACACCTGTCAGAATGGCTTCGATCAAAAACACCAATGACAGTCAATGTTGGAGAGGATGTGGAGCAAAGGGAACACTCCTCCACTGTTGGTGGGAATGTAAACTTGTACAACCACTGTGGAAATCAGTATGGCGGTTTCTCAGAAAATTAGGAATCGAACTACCTCAAGACCCAGTCATCCCACTCTTGGGCATATACCCAAGGAATGCTGATTCATACCATAAAGATACATGCTCAGCTATGTTTATAGCAGCACTATTTGTAATAGTCAGAACCTGGAAACAACCTAGATGCCCGTCAACGGGAGAATGGATGAAAAAAATGTGGTACATATACACAATGGAGTACTACTCAGCAGAGAAAAACAATGAAAGCATGAAATTTGGAAGCAAATGGATGGAACTAGAAAAAAATCATCCCAAGTGAGGTAACCCAAACCCAGAAAGACAGTCATGGTATGTACTCACTCATAAGTGGATTCTAGATATAAAATAAAGAACAATCAGACCACAACCCATAGAACCATGTAGGCTATATATATACCATGGAGGTCCCTAGGACAACTGTGGCTTATAATAAATTTCGGATTTACTCAATTATTAAAAAAAAAATAGCCAAACGAATGGAAACACATGAACTATGAACCAAAGGCTGAGGGGCCCCCAGCTGGATCAGGCCATCTGACTAGGTGAGACAGTTGATTGGCTTGATCTGTTTGGGAGGCAACTAGGCAGTGGGACCAAGTCCCGTACTCATTGCATGAGTTGGCTGTTTGAAACCTGGAGCTTATGCAGGGATGCTTGGCTCAGTCTGGGAGGAAGGGACTGGACCTCCCTGGACTGAGTCTACCAGGTTGATATCAGTCCTCGGGGGAGGCTTTGCCCTGGAGGAGGTGGGAATGGGGCGTGGGCCGAGCGAAGGGGAGAACAGGGGAACCCGTGGCTGATATGTAGAACTGAATAGTATTGTAAAATAAAATAAAAGGAAAAATAAAATAAAATAAATTAAAAAAAAAATCGTCTCTGGAAAAAAGAGGAAAACCAAAGTACAAAACAGTAAAAAAAAAAAAAAAAAAAAGTTGAAGGAAATGAATAAAACTGTTCAAGATCTGAAAATGGAACTAGAAGCAATAAAGAAAACAAACAGAGGGAATTCTAGAAATTAAAATTTTAGGAATGTGAACAGGAGCTACAGAGGTATAGAATACAAGAGACAGAAAAATATCAGGATCAGGCATCGAAGATATGATAGAAGAAATGAATACATTGGTCAAAGAAAATGCTGCATCTGAAATATTCCTAACACAAAAAATATCCAGGAAATCCGGAATACTATGAAAAGATCAAACCTAAAAATAATAGGAATATGGGAAGGAGAAGAATACCAACTCAACGACCAAGAAAATATTTTCAACAAAATCCTAGAAGAAAAATTTCCTAACCTAAGGAAGGACATGCTTATGAAGGTACAATAAACGGTGGTTAAGAGCACTGGTTGCTCTTCCAAAGGGCCCAGGTTCAATTCCCAGCACCCACATGACAGCTAACGACTGTCTGACATCCGATATTCTGAGCTATCTGACCTCCTCACATACATACATGTAGGCAAAACACTAATATACATACAATAAAAATAAATGAATCATTAAAAAAAAACAAGAAGCAGTAGCATACAGAACACCAAATAGATAAGTCCAGAAAGGAAAGTCCTTTCGTCACAATAATAATCAAAACACTGAGGCAGGTGGTTGTGGCACACTCCTTTAATCCCAGCACTTGGAAGGCAGAAGCAGGTGGATCTCTCTGAGTTTGAGGCCAGCCTGGTTGGTCTACAGAGTTAGTTCAGGGCAGTTACAAAAAGAGAAACCTGTCTCAAAAAAAAACAAACAAAAATCAAAACACAGAACAAAGAAAGGATATTAAAAGCTGCAAGGGAAAAAGACCAAGTAACATATAAAGGCAGACCTATCAGAATCATACCCGACTTCTCAATGGAGACCCTAAAAGCCAGAAAGGCTACATTTTTACAATGGAGTATTACTCAGCTGTTATTGACAAACATGGTATGTACTCACTGATAAGTGGATATTAGCCATTAAGTAAATGATGACCAAGCTACAACTATAGACCCAGAGAGGTTAAGAGGAGGGGTCTAGAGGTGACACATGGATCTCCCTAGGAAGGGGAAATAGAATTTGTGGGTGGACTAGGGGTAGGAGGGAACAGGAGTGGGAGGGATCAGGTTAGAGAAGGGAGGAAGGAATGGAGGGAGTGTGGGGAGAGATGGCCGGAATTGGGAGGCATTTGGGGGATGGTGTGGAAACCAAGTGCAGTGGAAACTTCTTGGAATCTATGAGGGTGACTCTAGTGAGGACTCCTAGTAATGGAGGCAATTGAGTCTGAACTGGCTATCTTTTGTAGCAAGGCTTCCAGTGGTGGGACTGGGTTGTATTAGGCTGAGTTGTTGGCTGAGGGGGTCCCGTGGAGATCCCCAAACAACCCAGGTGAAAACTTGTCATGGGCCATGACATAAATACAACCCACCAGATGAATAACAAGGCTTACGGGACCACAGACTCTGAAAACCTGTTGCTTCTAATGTTTCTCATGTGCCACTACATTTCTTCCCTAAAAACAGTTGTGGGTATTTTCCCCACTGCTCGTGTGTTTATCTCATGTATATATTCCATCTACTCAGCACATATATATGTATGGATGGTCAGGAAGATGATTTCTTCATAAGCTGTATAATTTTGATGAATACAAATAATACTAGGATATTTTTCACAGCTCAGACTGACATAGGAAAATAACAATATTCTGTTACAAAGACAGCTTTTTATACCATTAGCTGATTTAAGACCTCAGAGCAAATTCAAAGTAAACTAGTTGCCCCTGCAAATGAATGCACAAGGACAAATTCCCAGTGTCTGTTTGTTGAACCAAGGTCAGGCACAAAGCAGCAACTTTAGTAGACATAACTCCCTGCACAGATTCTCTCAGCAACTGGCTCTCTGCACGTACCCTTAACATCAGTTTTATGATATAAGATTCAAAGATCAGCCAACCAACTGTTTATGCAGGATACAAAAATATATCTTAAGATTTGAGATGCTTTTAAGGTCACTGTTCCTCACTAAGGTTTCTCCTGCCCTCACTTTACATGGAGTCTGGCTAACAGCCAAGCACTGCCATGGTTACTCACTTCCAGCTGCAGGTCAGAGTGACATTTCAAGCCGGAGAGAAACCATGTGATTTCTCATGTGTTATCAGAATGGCACTGACCCTCAAAATGTAACTCATATATTTGTCCAGTCTTTTCTGTTGGTGTGTGTGTGTGTGTAGATATAGCTGTGTAAAGATGTATAGCTATGTAGAAAGAGATGTAGCTGTGTGGAGAGATGTAGCTAGATGGAGAGATTTTCAGAGAGATCTTTTTCAAGATGCAGTAATAAAGAAAGTTATCATCAAAACGCCTAAGTTCCTTTCCTAAAGACCCTCATATAGATAAGATTTTTTTCTAAGTCCTGCTACTCTGCTGGCATTTCTTTTTGCTACCCTGGAGCAGTTCTGGGAGCTGGTCACCAGGGCTATAATAAAAACTGACAGAGGGGCTCCACTGATGAAGACAACATCATCCAATGTGAAGAGGTAGAGCTGGTGCTTGTATGGTGCCTTCATGCCTACATTCTAGTCTCTCTGGTGCAGGAAGATACTCTGTAGGATATGGAGAGAGAAACCTGGATACCAACCCAGCCATAAAACCCTTGACCTATAATCTGTCTTGCCTGAAAGAAGTGCTGGGGTGGTGGTGGCTCAGAACTTGTGGGAGTGGTCAACCAATGTCTGGTTTAACTTGAGGTCCAAGCCACAAAAGGGGTAATCATGCCCTACACTGCCTGGATGGTCAGGAACTTGGAGATGGGTAGCCCAGAGACCTAGGGCAGAACCAAACATAAATGAGGAATTAAAAAAAAAAAAAAATCAATGAAACAATTCCTAATGACATTCTGTTGCACTCATAGATCAGTGCCTTGTCCAGTCGTCATCATAGGGGCTTCCTCTGGCAGATGGGAGCAGGTGCAAAAATCAACAGCCAGACATGAGAAGAGTCTAAATTGGAGGTCTCTCCCTTCCAAGCATGGGAACCCCGTGGAAGAGGGGGAGAAAAGATTGTAGGAGACAGAGGGGCTGGAGGACAACAGGAGAACATGACTCATGGAATCAACTCAACAGGGCTCATATAGACTTAAACGGCAAGCCTGTGTGGGTCTGTACCAGGTCCTGTGCGTGTGTTATTGTTGTTAGTATGGTGTTTTTGTGGGACTCTGAACTGTGGGAGCGAGTGTATCTCTGACTCTTCTGCCTGCTCTTGAGACTCTTTTCCTCCTGTTGGGTTGCCTTGTCCAGCCTTGGTGTGAGCTTTTGCCTTGTCTTACTGTATCTTGTTTTGTCCTGTTTGGTTGTTATCTCTTGGAGGCCTGCTCTTTTCTGAAGAGGAAATGGAGAGGGGTTGGATCTGGGGGTGAGGAAAGGTGGGGGGTAAGCTTGGAAGAGTGGAGGGAGGAGAAACTGTGGCCAGGATGTACTGTATGAGAGAAGAATCTATTTTTAATTAAAAAAAAAAAAATATGGGGTTGGGGATTTAGCTCAGCAGTAGAGCGCTAGCCTAGTACAAGGCCCTGGGTTTGGTCCTCAGCTCTGGGGGAAAAAAATACATCCATAGACACCTGAATTTTCTGGAACAAATAAAACTTGAATGTATTTTGGGTAACTGAAAAAATAATTGCTTCCTTAAAAAGCCCAGCCTGAGAGGAAGAGCGGCGGCTCAAGCCAAGCCGTCCGAACGGTTCAATCAATCAGGACAGTTAGTCCTTTAACACAAAAGACCTGCTTCACACTGGACTCTAGTTTCCTTCTCTTCTTCTGAGACCAAGTTACCGTTACCCATAGTGCAGCCTGGCTTCTCTCTCATCATAGACAAAGGTAACCTTGAACTTCTCATCTTTCTGTCTGCCCCTCCCAAGTGCTGGGATCAAGCCCAGGGCAAGCACTCTATCAGCTGAGTCATACTCCCAGTTCCTTATACCACCATTTTTTAAAAATTGATTTTTAATCTCTACCTGAAACAGAGTAAGTTAATTATTTCATAATTAATTTCAAGCAATTTTAATCATACATGCTTTTACTCTTGATATCATCTCAGAGTCTGAGTATGATAGATTGTAAAGTTTGGTAAGGGCTGAGAATGATAGATTGTAAAGTTTGGTAAGGGCTAGAAAGATGACTCAGTCTATAAAGGTGCTTGCTGCCAAGCCTGACAGCTGTAGAGCAATACCTGAACCCACGATGGAAGAGAAGAGCCAACTTCCAACAACTATCTTCTGATCTCCACATGTACACCAGGCCACACACAAGCACTATCATACACACAGTTACCAGTAAATAAAAATGTTTTACCATGATAAAACTGCTTTATGGAAATCCTGGAAAAGTAGTAGTATATATTTTCTTACTCTCTCACTATGTAGCCCTGGCTGTCCTGGAACTCACGATGTAGACCAGGGCAGCCTCAAACTCACAGAGCTCTGTCTGCCACTGCTTCCCGAGTGCTAGGATTAAAGGCGTGGTTGAAGTGTTCTCAATGACTGATCCACGTCTCCAGTTTTCTGTTATGATGATCTTTTGAAAAGCATCTTATATAGCCCTGGCTTATCAGAGACTCACTATGAGACCAGATTGGCCTTGAACTCACAGCGATCCATCTGCCTCTGTCTCTTAGTGCCAGATACAAGTATTAAATGCCACTATCGCTGTCTATTAGAATTACGAAATAAATTACCAATATCTGTGGCTTCTGTTAGACTTTCGGTTATTTGATCTTTCTTGTCACTAAAAGCAGGTGGACAGTCTGTGCATGCCTCTGTGTGGACACCCCCTGCATCTAAAATAAAAAAAAAACAAGTCCGTATTAATCACCATCCTTTAAGGTAGTACATAGTCACAATACTCTGTTGGAGGAAGGGTACAGAATAAAGGAGCAAGTTTCACCTCATGGATGTCATTTCTAGAGGCTCTGATGGTAAACACAAGGGGACGGACTGGGCAGGCGGACCGCGCCAGGCACTTGTTATGTGACTTTTGGTGCTGTTTTGAGAGTCTCACTACAGAGTGCAGACTGCTCTGAGGCTTCGGTTCTCTAGTTCCAGCCTCTAGAGTGCTAGTCACATACATGTACGACAACCCAGCAGTCTGTAACAGAGGTTCTTGTGCACTTACCTCATTTTGTAAATCCTAAGCATGGCATGCTATAATTTCTTAGAGTAGTTATAGTCAAACAAGTTTCTAATTAGTGGACAATTTATCACTCCCCCATGCTAATAGTAGTTCATCTGAAGTCTTCCTGTTTAAATTGTAGTTAATTTACTCATTAAAGAGCAATGGAAAGTTTTCTTTCTTTTTTTTTTTTTTTTAAAGTAATTAATATTCACTCTTCCACAACATACCACCCTCTCCCTTCCTTCCTGAGGGTCTTACCATGCACCCCCAGCTGGCCTGTAACTCACTCTGTGGCCCAGACTGGCCTCATTCTCAGAGACTCACTTGCCTCCCTCTGCTTCCAGAATGCAGGGATGGCAGGTGAGCATCATGCCCAGCCCAGTCTCCTCACAGCTTCTGTCAATCTCCCTTAACCCTCCCTGGAAACCAAGGGTAAGTCTAAAGATGTTTTCTGCCCTTCAGATGCTCCTGGCTTAGAGAAGAGTCAGAGACCTATGGTTTGTCATGCTCTTTTTTGCCCACCCCTCCAACTCATTCCATTTACTAGGCGTCTTGTTATGTGCCCAGGTCATGTCCTACTTGGTTTTCTTTTGAACCGTTTGCATTTATAATTTATGGGAATGCAAAAGCCATAGCGTAAGTGTGGAAGCCAGAGGACAATTTTCAGAAGGGTCTCTCTTTCTACCATGTGAGTCCCAGTGATTAAATACACATTGTCAGGCCTGCAGCAAGTGCCTTACCCTCTGAGACATCTCACCAGCTCTAAAATAAAAAAAGTTCAGTTCAAGGGTACACAAAGTCCTGCCAAGAGTAGGACTTGAAGGGGGGTTACGGCCTTCCAGCTGCCAGACTACTAGAGACAAGCATAAATCGTCTTCGTAGTGTGGTAAACTTCTTAACAGGATCACACATAGATACAATGGAAACAGAAGAGACATAAATGAAACTAATGGTGATAAGGTCCTCAGGGCCATCTAAGGAGAAAGGTGACACAGATTTAAGACCTTGATTTCTTAGTCATGCAAAGGTCACTGAGGAGCAGGACACAGTTTTACAAGCCAAGGTTTACAAAACTCAGGGGAAAGGAAAGAGTGCTACCTGGAGCATATGAAAGGAACAGGTGATACCAAGGGACCAACTGTAGCTACTTCAGAAGGGAATGAACAGATTTTAGGACAGCGAAGTCCAGGGAACTAGCAGCACTTTATGAACAGTGTTATCACCATTTGAGGCCACCATGTGTCAGGAACGTTTGTTGTATGTTGTTAATTTAACTAAGCCTTCAAGCCATCTTCTAAGACAGGTAACTAATACAGACATTAAAAACTTAGTAACAACTTGATCTATTTTACTATGGCAGAAATCGGCCCAATGTCCCTCCCCTGCCTTCCTTTTGAGACAGTTTTGTGTGGTACAGCCTGGCTTTGACTCTGCATCTCCTGTTTCTAGGACTGCAGGTGTGCACCAACATGCCACATCTGTGTTTGGGGGGGGGGAAGGGGAGTTGGGAATTAGGACTTTATGCACACCAGGTACCCACTGAGATATCCTCAATCAAAGAGAAAACTTCCTAGCTTGGTAGTATAACCACTGATTTATTTTCAAATAAACACAAACACCCTCAACAGAAGATTGCTAAAACAATTGGTATTTATAAACACATTTCCATCTTGTAGGTCAATTTGGAGCATTTATTCAACAGAAGCGAATTTCTAAGTAATTGTAACTGTTGTTAATTTTGGTGCTAGAAATAAACTAGACTTTAGATCTGTTAACTGTGTGCTTAATCAGAGCTATACCCCCAGCTTTCTGGATAATTTAATAAACAATAAAAAAGCAACCATTTACCACAAACCTGTAACTTCTGGTAATAAATGTCCTCATGACTTTCCAAGTCAGATTAATAACATCTGTGTAGCCAGCTTAAAATTCTATCATAGAACTGTATTTCCTCAAGAAGTTATCCTAAAGACCTCCATATATAGAAAGGACTAACCAGCATCAAACACACTATTTTATGGAAATCAATCTTTAAAGTTTATGGTAAAAAGGAAAAACAATCTAGTAACTTACCATATTTTTCATTTCCAGATGTTATCAAGCCCTGCAAAGATATTTAAAAGCTATTGCAATAAGTTCATATTATGTGCAATAAATGCAATATTTAATCTATGATAGGCATATACCCCACCCCCCAAAATTAAGTTGTATCAAAAAAAAATCCCCTCCTGTTATTGCATTCATTTATTTTTGAAACAGAATCTCATATAACCCAGGCTGGCTTCAAACTCACTGTATAGGAAAGGGTAGCCTTAAATCCTGACTTTCTTTCCTTCATCTAGGATCACAGACATGCATTAACCTTGCCTGGTTTCTAGAAAAAGAGAGCAATGGTGTTTTATCATGCTCGAAATTTTGTTATGCTTTACTTAAAAATTTCCCTTTTGTGTGTTGGTGTGTGTGTGTGTGTGTGTGTGTGTGTGTGTGCGCACACCTTTTGTGTGTATAGAGCTAAGAGGACGACGTGGGATATCCTGCTCTCCCATTCTGTCTGCCTTACTCCTTTGTGGCAGTCTCTCACTGAATGCGGATCTGGACTGGCAGTTGGGGGCATCAGTATTTATTCCCTCCTTACAGTACTGGGTGCTGGGGTTACAGGCATTTGAGGGCACACCTAGATTTTTACAAGGGTTCTAGGATTGGAACTTAGGTCTTCATGCTTGAACAGCAACTTCTCTGATCCACTAAGCCATCTCTGCAGCTCTTACTATACTAATGTACACTGTATTAAAAAACAAAACAAACAGTCCCCAGCCCCTACTCCCCACTAAGAACTAATGCATGCAGAAATAGGCATCTGTAATCTACCAACCATCTACTGTGTTTTATCAAACTGTGGTATCCCTGAGTACAAGTTACCACTACCAAGTGTTTCCTGAATATAAAACAAACCTAATCGTGCATTACAGGGGACAAAATATAGTAGTAGAATTCCCCAAATACTAAGTCCTGTTCATACCTCCAAAATGATTTGAAACATGTCTAATTTGTAAATAAATTTTCAAAAGAAAAGAGATGGCCTTATGAAGGCCAGGGAGTTTTAAAAAATATATCATATCTTAAAAAAAAAAAAAAAAAAAAGGGGCTGTATCTTGCTTTTTACATCAACTTTTAACCAGAACTCTCAGTATACATCAGGATGTGGTGATGTATATGTATAATATGTGTAATCCTTGAACTAAGGCAATAGAGAGGCAGGAGAGCCAGTGGTTCAAAGGTTCAAAGATTCAAATCCTTGAACACAGGGTAAGTTTGTGGACAGTCTGGCTACACAGACCCTGTCTCAAAAAAATTATAAATAAAACAAAACAAAACAAAATCCCTAAGAAACAGTAATAAAAAATGATCAACTATGGATATCAACAAAACATGGCTTGTCAAGTTCCAGTAAGACTAAGCACCTTCCCTTGTACTAAGGCTGGGCAAGGCGACCCAGTGTGAGTCCATGGGAAGCCTTCCCTTTTCTGAGTAAGTTAGGATAAACAGCTCTAAGACTGTACGCTACACCCACGGCAGAAGCCGGTAGGTTAGAACAATAAGGTCTAAGATGCTAAGCTAAAGCCATTCCATTTCCCAAAGAACTCACTTCAGATTCTCTTTGTTCAGACCACTCCTGACAGGGAAGTTCATTCCATTCAGGTCTCATAGATGTATCTGAGAAAAATGAAATTTCAATATATTAAAATTCTATCTTTAATCCTTGAATCAAAACTGTTTTCATAAACATGCCCACCTTGCTAATTAACATGCACTAAAAAGTAAAGTAGTAATGTTGTCATTAATGAATGACAAGACACCAACTACAAATACTGCATTTAACTTAATTTCAGTAGTTTCCAGTGACTATTAAAAACGCGATCATTCTACAATC
Organism: Peromyscus leucopus; assembly: GCF_004664715.2. Classification (NCBI taxonomy): domain Eukaryota; kingdom Metazoa; phylum Chordata; class Mammalia; order Rodentia; family Cricetidae; genus Peromyscus; species Peromyscus leucopus. The sequence goes on from NC_051065.1 coordinate 37,929,005, forward strand.
TCAGGAAGGAAAAACAATACTACTTAAAGAGTTTTTCAAGTGAGTAATAAAAAGTGATTAGCATCAATTAAAACTCACATTTTAATTTTAATTACTCAGCTGCTAGATTAAAATCAGCAATGTAGAAGAAATACTCACTATGCTCACTTGCTAATACGAAAGATTCAGGAGTTCGTTCAGGAAGGGGAGGAGGTGACTCTTCACAAACATCCACATCTAAATTAAACACATAAAATCCAGACAGTTAAAAAGTAGTAAAATACCACTGAAACAACAAAGAACTTTGATATCTTTTAAAAGAAAAGGAAAAATCCCTGCCAGGTACCAAGAGTTAGTTACAAACATCATTACCACTCCATTCATGCTGGAGTAGAGCTAAAAATCTTACTGAGCAAAGAAGGAACAAACCCCACTGCTACTGTACAAAATGAATGCCTCTTCTAACCAACCAGCTTAAACTCTGAAGACATCACTCTGATTGTACCATGAGGGTGAAAGTCTTCAGTAAGGAAACCACTGGCTTGTTGGTTTTCCTGGTGATGTTCTGTGTGCAAAGAAAGCTGGTTACTTGGTTATAGTCAGTGTTCCTAAATGATTCAGCCGCCTAACTCTCATAAATTCTAGCACACCAAGCAATCTGTCCAATTCACCTCATAATCTTCACTCATTTGGAAATTATGTACTTGAATACCATTTCAAGCAACTACACTAACATTTGAAGTGCAAGTTATCCTTCTAATAGATATACTATAGCTATTAATATTTTAGTAACCCTTTATGTACTACCCCAAGTACTGTGAACAGTGTTGTCTGATTCTACATCAAGGATATAAATTGAAGTCATTTTAAATGTTTTTACATCAGTAGAAACCTAATTAGCTCCTATAAAAGATGAAAGACAATGCATTAAGCAAGCCACATAAGATAGCCTTACAACTCAGGATAAACCAGTGTACTAGGTCTTTGAATTCTCACTCTAGGGAAAGAAAGAAATCAAGAGCATACAGTTGTACACGTGTACATGGTCTAGGCAGGACAGATAAAGAAAACTATACTGAGGATCTTATATTGTTCTGCCTAGGCTTTATCCTTGTTTTCTTTGAAAATGAACAGTCTGGCAGGATATTATCTTGTTTTTACCATATTTGATAGCCATAAGCATTAAAAAAAAAAAAAACCCAAAATCAAGTAATTTTGAACAAGCATTGAGGCTGGCCAGCCCCTCTTATGTTTATTTAGCTGGTGACATACACACAAAATATAGCCTTGAGTCCAGAATCCCAATACAATACTTGATATATCTACCTAGAGTACCAGAACTATTTACCTTATCCAAGAGTGGCAGTGGGAAGGTGATAGGCCACCAAGCATCATTTCTCCTTGTCCTCTAATCACTAACTACCAGAGTAAGGAAATGGCTACTTCGGGGAAGGACACATGATACTGGCACTAAGTTCTGTATATTGCTAAGTAAGTGTTTGTCAGGTTCTTTCTTGATAACCATCACTTGTCAAGAATTCTAACTGTGGCCCTTACTTTCCAACTGCATGCTTCTCCTTGGATCTCCAAATGGCCTTTCATACAGTACAAGCTTCTGTCCAGATTACATAATCATGACTAGGGCTGGAGTTCCAGACTATAGAGTATTTGCCCAGCATGTAAGAGACCCACGTCTAATTCCCTGCAGCTCCTCTCCCCCACCCCCAGGAATTATACAGCCAGAGACTTCATTACTTTACAAAGGCTTCTGTACATTACAGTATATGGGGCCCACTCTAGTCAAATCTGAAAAAAAATTTCAGGCCTGAGGAAAAACAGAAGTCAAAATTCATAGTGCGTGTTTGGCCATGTACAGGTCCTGGGTACATGGAAAGAAGGGAAGAAAAGAAAAGAAAAAAAAGGAACTAATGAAAGAATTCATAATGAAAAATTTTGTCCGGCAGTAACTTATATAAAATACTATTTTTGGTTATCAAAACAATTATTGTGTTAATTCACTAACAAATTCTAACACAAAATTCCCTAATTTTTGTGTCAATTGTTTTTATGAAGCAAGTAACAAACTAAGTAATAATCAACTATAAAGTAAGTAATACACGATACAATCTACAGGGTAAGTAATTAGGAACAATTAAAAATAACTCTATTTGCCTGGTGGTGGTGGCGGCGGCTCACACCTTTAATCTCAGCACTCAGGAGGCAGAGGCAGGTGGATCTCTGTGAATTTGAGGCCAGTCTGGGCTACAGATTTAGTTCCTGGATAGCCAGGACTGCTACACAGAGAAACCCTGTCTCAAAAAACCAATAAAACAAACAAATCTCTACTTGTTTTTTTATTTTATTTCTATTTTATGTACAGTGGTATTTTGCCTGCACGTATATCTGTGAGGGTGTCAGATCCCCTGGAACTCCAGTTACAGATAGTGATGAGTTGCCATATGGGTGCTGGGAATTGAACTTGGGGCCTCTGGAAGAGCAAGTAACCAGTGCTCTTGACAACTGAGCCATCTCTCTAGCCCTGAAAACTAACTCTACTTTTGACAGTCATGGTAATGTATTATTCCTGTATATCTCAGAGCAGAGGATTGAGGCAGAAAAATAAAATCTCAGGCCTTTATCTTAAAAACAAAGCAAGAGAGAAGGCCACGGAGACTTCAAGAACCAATACTACACAGCAGGCACAGTGAAGCAAACTAGAATCCCGGTGCAAGGGAGTGGAGGAAGGCAGACCCCAGTTCAGGGCCAAGCTGGCCTATCCCAGGAGACCCTGTCCTCTAACAGTACATCTTATGACAAAGCAGGCCACTTAGAGCAGTCATGAAGTACAGACCCGTAGCAGTGCGTGCATGTGCACACACTTCTCAAGCCGGAAGGAATTAAACGGCCTCTAGTCAGCCGTGCACTTTCCAGTCTGCTGGGGGTTAACTTCCAACTGAAAGCAACTTTACTTATAAGCATTTGTGAAAAGAGTTCTTTAAAAAGTTATTTTGTAGTCAAAAATAGGAAAAAGGACTATTAAGCATTTACAAGAAGCATGGGTGAAATTAATGGCTAAGCAAGTGTTCTACAGTATTTGTATCACTGATACTTCAAATTATTTTTCTAGTTTATTTCTAATTATTTAGTCAGATAAATCTGACTTACACAAAGCACTAAGCTATACAGAATAGACAAAGCAATCTTCTAATAATGATATGAATACTATGAAAAACGCAGCTCACCGACACAATGATTAAATTATGGTAACAGTAAATATAAACTTATTTTAAAATGTTATTTATAAAACAACTAAATTTTGTTGTAGGTTCAAGCATGCTGTGAAATGAATCATAATGCATCGATAGAGCTAAACTGCATAGAAGAGAGATGGAGAGTCAGACTGTATTACCTTTGTCAGCACCTGAATGTGGCCTTCCTGTCACATCCTGTCCAGCAATGGACATTGGCAACACTTTCCTGGTAGACGCGCTGTCAGTACTACTGGCAGCGGAAACTGTGGCACTTGCTGTTGAAATGCTAGTCTTGTTCTTGGTCACAGCACCTTCACAGTCCCTTTCATCTGAGTCTGAGTCATCAGAGTGAAGAGGATTGGTAAAGCTGAGCGGTGCTCTCAACAGAGGGGAGCTGTCACGGTGATCCACAGGCTCACTGCTGTCCACTTCTGTTGGAGAGTTTGCTGTTGAACACACAGTTTTTACAGGCTGAGAATGGTTATCTGGTGATTTACCTTCAGATGAGTCAGATACAGGCGTGGCATTTTCAGGTCCATGAAATGACCATGTTACATGTCCTTTCTTATCAAGAGGCAAGCAGTCTGGCCGTGGTGGTGTGTGAGAGTTTTGGGATTCTTCTGAAGAATCAGGGGCTCTGTCTGAATGTGCCGCACTGTAGTCCACACAAGAATTCTGGGAGACACTATCAACTTTGAGATCACCTGAATTTAACTCCTGTGGCCTGGAGGTTTTATCAACCACAGACGACGAAGCAGATTTAATTTTGATCGCAGGTCCCCTATTCAAAAGTGTGTTCCCATCAAAACTTTTGGGGCCCTCTTGGAGAGGGACTTTCTTAATCTCAAAACTTAAATTTCGCTCTACTTTTTTATCTACGTTTTCAACAGCTGGTTCATTTTTCCCGGCGAGGTCTGATGATTTATTATAATTTCTGTTGAGGTCTGTTGAATGTTGCTCTGACGACACCATGTGCAACACTGGCTTTGGGTGGTATCTGTCGTTGTCCTGCCACACAGTAGTCACAGTGGGAAAGGCTGACGGGGGAGAAGGTGTCAAGATGGGTGGCACCGGGTGAGCTTCTGGTGGCTGTAGTATTTCTTCCTTGGCATCTCCTTCTACAAGGCAACTGGAAAACAACAGACTCAACTTTGAGAATGTTTAACATTTTAAAGTAAGTTGATTAATTATAATTTTGTAGCTAAAACTATTATATTACAACATGGTTATAAAGTTCTGTTTTGTAAGACTAAGGAAAGCCAGTATTTATCAAGGTAACACAGATGTATTCTTTTAAAGTTGTATATTAATGACATTAATTATGTCCATTCTATGACAGCCCAGGGTTACATATTGGAAAAAAGAAAAAATCTTAGTTACTTCTAAGATATATCTCAATATTTAAAATGTTGACATTACTGTTATTTCTTGACCTTTTTGTTTTAAAGGCTATACTCCTACTTTGGAATTACCTTCTGTTCTACCTTTCCCTTGCAGTTTTGTTTAGCTCAATCTATGGCCATCAGTGTTATTCACACTTATGACACCATGCGTTCTTTCATTCTGGAGCTTTCTTGTTTATCTCTTAGTCTTTTGAGTTGTAATGGCTTAGTTCTTAGCAAGTTCTCTAACTTTCCAGCAGATTCCCATGTGTCCTGGCAGGTCCAGCACACCAGGGAAGCATCAACACCACAGTCATCCCTCTTCAGACAGCATGAGACCCCATCCTCAGGCTACCACAGAACCTGCATTTCAGACTCACTTGTTTTCCAGCTTATTTCGGTGTGCTACACTCTCTCTCAACTATACACTTTTTGTTTTAAAATTGGTTTTGTTTTTAAAATCATGTTGCCTTTTCAACCAGAGTCTCAGTGCACAGCCTAGTCTGGTTCTAATTGTACAGTTTCCTGCCTCTGCCCTCCAAATTCTGGAATTATAGGTATATGTCACCTCACTCAACAGATGTAACCTTTTAGAGGACTTGTATATTTGTATCTTTAAAAGTACTGGTTTCTTACAAAGTTATAAAATTCTAAGTTGAAAATAACTGTTCTCTACAGCCTTATGCTTCTAATTAAGTATAGCTTAGTTGTAGTGAGTGTCCAGTAAGCAAGCAAATCTGGGTTCAATTCTTACCAGCAAACAATACACAACACCCCACCCTCAACACACACATCCATTGCTAGAGAGGTAATATATTAGCGGAAGAAATGATAAAACAGTGGAATCCTGGCACAGGTCAACTTCCAACACCCACATGGCAGCCCATAACTGTCTGTAACTCCAGTCCAATGGGGGGCTGATGCTCTTTTCTGGCCCCTATGGGCACCAGGCACACATGGGGTAGACAGGTGTAAATGAAGTTTAAACACCCATACACATTTAAAAAATAATTAAATAATTGTGTTTGTGTGTGTGTGCATGTATGTCCATGGAGGCCAGAAGTAGATACTGGTTCTACTGGAGCTGGCGTTACAGGTAGTTATGAGCAATGTGTCATGGGTGCTGGGAATTGAACTTGGGTCCTTAACTGATGAGCCATCTATCCAGCCTCATAGTTACTTATTTTTTATACTAAAAACATGGTGTCTTCTAGACGTCTAATATCTCAGAACTGAGAAGGATGCTTTTACCCATGTTGTACCTTTTCTGATCTCTGTTAATAACTTTAGAAGTTGTATCTGAGACCCACAGATGTCTTTAACAGTGAACGGAAACAACACAGAAAGCACAGAGTTGGAGAACCACTGTAGGAACAAGCACAGGACCCTAAGCATGCCAATCTGGAATCAATAATCAACACTCTGAAATTGTAAGTGATGAAATGAATTAATCTCATCTGTGATTTCCTTTATCCCTTCTGTTATATCTACTGTTATAAGTTTGACAATTATATTGTATTTTGTTTTCTTTTTTCCTTCCTTCCTCTTAAATAAATTTATTTATTTTACATCCTTGCCAGTTTCCCTTCCCTCCTCTCTTCTCAGTCCCTCTCCCCTACTCCCTCCCTCACCTCCATCTATTCCTCCTCGGTCTCTGTTGAGGAAAGGGCAGGTCTCCCATGCATAGCAACAAAACATGACATCTCAAGTTGCAGTAAGACTAAGCACTTCCCCATGTATTAAAGCTGGGCAAGGCGACCCAGTATGAGGAGTAGAGCAAGAGTCAGACACAACCTCTGTTCTACTGTGAGGAGTCCACAAGGGGCTAAGCTACACAACCGTAACAATATGCAGAGGGCCTAGGTCAGTCCCGTGCAGACTCTCTGGTTGTCAGTTCAGTTTTTGTGAGCCCCTGAGGCAAGGTTATTTAATTCTGTGAGTTTTCTTCTGGTGTTATGGACCCCTCTGGCTCCTACAATCTTTTCTCCTCTTCTGTGGAATTCCCCGGACTTTGCATAATGTTTGCCTGTGGGTTTGCATCTGTTTCCACCAGTTGCTGGATGAAGCCTCTCTGATGACACTTGGGCTAGGCACCAATCTGGTCACAGGAGATGGTCAGCTCAGACTATGTATCGGCTGTTACTACAAATCTTAGCTGGGGTCATCCTTGTAGATTCCCAGGAGATTCCCTTGCACCAGGTTTTTATTTGACCCTGAGATGCCCCCATTTTCAGTAGTCTCTTTCAGTACTCTTCCCCTCTGCTCCCTACCCTCCCATTTTATTTTCAATAGCTTAATGTCTTAATTTTTTATATTTAGTTCATTTAACCATCCAAAGTTTAATAGGTATTTGGTCTGATAAAAAAACACCCAAGTGTGTATTTTTATTTTCAAGATGGTAAATGGTTTTACAGCAGAGGAAAATATGACAATAAGTTAAGTTCTGTTTAGCATAAACATTCTTAGGAAAAATACTTTGTGTATGTGTGCTTGAAGTGTATGTATATGTATCACATGTATGCAGGAGCCTGCAGAGTTCAGAAGCATTACTGGATGCCCTGGGACTGGAATTACAGTTCACTGTGAACTGCCATGTGGGTGCTGCTGGGAACTGAACCCAGGTCCTCTGCAAGAACAAGTGTTTTTCACCACTGGAACATTTCTCCAGCCCCTACATTCACGTAAAAAACACATGTCCTGGGATCTGCATGTCTCTCTTTCCCTCCTTTTATCTGTGGGGTTAATGCATGTGCCACCATGCCAAACTCTGATTTAAGTGCTAGGGAGCAAAACTCACTCTCATGCTTGCATGGCAAGCACTTTACCCACTGAGCCCCAGTGATTGTTTGTAACTAGGAGAAACAAATTATTGGACTTTTCTAATTAAATGCAGTCTAGTGAAGACCAGGCTGTAGTTGAGGATGTGGGATGTGAATGTGCATATACCACAGTGACAGAAGACAGCTTCCAGGAGTTGACTCTCTCCTTCCACTGGGGATTGATCTCAGGTCACCAGAGTCCCCTAACACTGAGAGACTTACACCCTGAGTTGTCTGACAGCCCTGACCTTGAACTTCTGAGCTTTCCGCCTTTACCTTCCAAGTGCTGCAGTACATGCCTGGTCTGAAACATGCTATTTATCACTGTTAAATGGGCTGGCCCTCTTATTATTTTCCTCCAATTTTTCTTTGATAATTTTGGCTTCTAATACATTCAGAAGCTCTTGTAACATACTGTCAAGTTTTAGAAAGCTATATTCTGGTGTTTTGACAATTGTGGCAAATTAAAAAAAAAGTACCTTAAATATTATTTCAAAGCTAAGTGAAGCCAGATGGTGGTGGTGCACGCCTTTAATCCTAGCATTCTCAGGGAGAGGCAGGTGTATCTGAGTTCAAAGCCAGCCTGGTCTACAAAGCAAGTTCCAGGACATCCAGAGCTACACAGAGAAACCTTGTTTTGAAAAAACAAAACAAAACAAAAGAAACCCCCCCCAAAAAAGAAAAAGCTAAATGTCATAATTTTTCCAACCAATAAACTTTAACTTTTTTCATTAGTCAAAACAATAAACCTCTACTTAAAATTCTAGTTTCTGTGACTGTCTGCTGTTCTATAAATAAAACTCTTTAAGACAACTTACTTGAATTTAATGCAGCTGTCTTTTAAAAAGTTAAAAACTTGAGGCTGGTGAGATAACCTGGCGATTAAGAATACTGTTGCTTTCCCAGAGGACCAGGGTTTGATTCCCAGCACCCACGTGGTGGTTTACAACCACTCCTAGTTATAGGAATTCTGGTATACCCTTCTTAAATACCTACATAGAGATTTGCCTGAATACACATATACATACATGCAGGTAAAATACACACTAAATCAAATGAATAATCCCTCCTGCCCCCCAGACAGGGTTTCTCTGTGTAGCTTTGGAGCCTGTCCTGGAACTCGCTCTGTAGACCAGGCTGGTCTTGAACTCACAAAGATCTGCCTGGGATTAAAGGCGTGCACCACCGCCCAGCAAATGAATGAATCTTAAACAATAAGCCCACTTACTGTGTCTTGTCCCAGGCTACTGTTTGCAGCAATCCTCAACTCTGCCTCAGTTTCTTCAATGCTAGCCTTACATCCAGCATCATTCGATTGTAGACTTGCTGTTTTCTCAAGTCCTAACACATTTTATGCTGTTTGTGGGCTTCCCAAATGAAGACAGTCCTAAACTAAATGCTTCAACATGAACAAACCACAACTCCTTATTTGAATCTCACAAATGTTCTTAGTTTTATACACAGGTGTGAAGTCTAGTGCATTTTCGCAGGCAGCACTCTGTTGGGAGCAGGCATTCATGCTATCTTTTGCATATACAATATTTTCTCAGGGGCTGGGTGTGTAGCTTAGTGGTAGAATGCTTGCTTCCCACACAGGAAGCCCTGGGTTCCTTTCTCCTTTATGGCTCTACACCACTGTTTTCCAGTCATCCTTTCCCTTTCTGTTATAATCAGGATCTTAGAGAACTTCTTCTGCTCAAACCTGCTATTCTCATCATATAATGAAACCTTGGCCGATACAGGTATTTGGGCACCTTGTTCTTACTTATGAATTTACTAGTTCTCCTATCCTAAAACCACTTTAAAGGAAGCTAAGGAAATAGTTCCTATTCTAACACCAAAATATGTATCCTGAGACAATGTACTACTGACATTTTATATAATAAAATAGAACAAAAACTTTAGCATACCAGTAACAAACAATTGCAAATGTGCTACATCCTAATGAAATAACCAGTTACAAAACTAAGACATGTTGAGAATCTGTCCTTTTAGTTAGGTCTCTTAGAGACAATGTGCTAAGACACACAGACCTCCGAGTCCTTGGTGGCTTCGGAGGAGGAGAATCTTGTTTTTCACTATCGATGGAGCTGACCATATTTCCAGTGGTAATTTCATTCTGCCAAGGGGAAAAAAGGTTTCACTAAAGTTACAGGAAAAATAATTTTTCTTGATTGACACATGAAAGAAGTGAACCCACAAAGCTGTCCTATTACCTCCATATACAAGCGGAGTTATGTATCCCTAACCCCGCATGCAAACACACACACCCCTTAATAATAATTTTTAAAAACTGAAGATTCAGTAAGATCATTTAAGCTAAAATGGCAATGAATTACAACAACAAAAGAGGGACTTACTAGTGGCCTTATAATTCTGCTTTTTAAAGACCATGAAATACATTGGGCATGGTGATTATATGCCTACAACCCCAACACTCAAGAAGGCTGAGGCAACAGAACCTCAGACAGTCTGAGCTACATAGTAAGATTGTCCCACAACACAAAAAAGTATGGAGTATACACAAAAAAGTACAAAATGTTACACTACCATGCCAAAATAAAATTCAAGTACACCCAACTTATAATTATTGAGTTGTGGGTGACAGTGAAGGGAGAATAATGCAGTTAAAAATTTAAAACATAGCTTGTACTTGAAAATTAATGAAAGCCGGGCAGTGGTGGCGCACGCCTTTAATCCCAGCACTCGGGAGGCAGAGGCAGGAGGATCTCTGTGAGTTCGAGGCCAGCCTGGGCTACCAAGTGAGTTCCAAGAAAGGCGCAAAGCTACACAGAGAAACCCTGTCTCGAAAAATAAAAACAAAAAAAAAAGAAAGAAAGAAAGAAAAATAATGAATACTGACTTTAAGATCTTTTCTATATTCTACTTATTGAGTTTGTAAAACTAAATCTCTACCAGAACAGAGTAAAAGTAAAGTAAGTTAATAAAACCCAGGTCAGATAAAAGTAACTTCTGTCATGAACATTCTCACACAGCTAGAATACAGGATCACAAATACTAAATCTTGGTAAAAAGCAAGTTTGCCAAGGCTAGTAAGCAAAGAATACTTACACCATCAGTGATTTTTTGTGCTCCGTGAATTTCATACAGTTGTAGCTGTTTTTCAAACAGTTGGGCAATAGCTCTATGAACAAGCTCATATTGCTCCTATTAGAAAGAGAAATGATAAACAGGAGACAATGAAAACACCAGAGAAAACATTTTTGAAAACATAATTTATAAAGAAAAAAATCAACTATACCTTTGTTTGTACTGCAGAGTGCCTTTGTGTTCTCATTTCTTGTATTAAATTAAATACATTAAATTCCTCTGGAATTTTCTAAAACAAAGAATTTAACATATGTAACTATAGACCCCCAAACCCACATTTTCACACAGCCCTCATGAGCATGCTGGACAACTGCAAACATCTACTGTGAACTACCTTTCAGACATGGGTGACTGTGGACAGAGTCCATCCGACCCTCAGTAGTCACACTGCGGAGCGTGACTACAGCACACAGGGAGTAAGAGGCCATGGCAAACTATGATGGATGAGTAGAAACTAAATAGTTACGAAGGGGCTGAGAAGAAGGCTGAAGTCTGTAAAGTGCTCATGTAAGTGTGAGGACCCGAGTGCAGATCCTCCGTTCCCACACCATGCCAGGGGTGCTGGTAGAGTTTGAAACCCTAGTGCTGGGGGAACAGCTGTCCTAGCTAAGTCAGTGAGTTTCAAGTTTACTAAGAAACATTACCTCAAAAATATGGTGGTAAATGAGCCAGGAAGACAGTTGATATCAACCTCTGACCACCACATGCAAGTGCACACACCTGTGCACACATGAACATATACATATACCATACATACATGCATGTAAACACACACACAAATTTGAGTAAAAAGTTATTCTGTGAAATGAAGGAGATATATACAACCATGGGAGACTGATTATTTGGAGAACTAAGAAACTGAAGATGGATATGAAATACACTGGGCACGGTGATATATGTCTACATATAATGTAAGGTTACTTGAAATCAGACTGTAAATATAACAAAGAGTTTGACTTCACTCTCTAGGCCACTGTGTCCTTAGACATTCTGTAAGCTTCCTCTCCAGGTGATGACTGTAGAATCACCTGGATAACACCTGTACATTTCAAACTGAGACTACAATCCTGAGATACACACTCTGCCAACTATTTCTCCATGAAAGATGACAACAATCTGAATGATCAAGCAGGGACCACAATTGAAAAATACAACTTTAACGATGTGTCAAACAAAGATTTTAAATTTTTCCCCAAATTTTGTTTGCTGGTATTTATGTAACTATCTCTTCTTTTTCCAATTTAATTTCTGACTTTAAAAATACCTATTTATTTGTATTTTATGTGTGCTTTTGATTACATGTATGTACATGCACCAAGTGCTTGCTGATACCTGCAGAGGTCAGAAGGCACAGGATACCCTGGACCTGAAGTTATGTGCCACCATGTGGGTCCTGGAACTGAACTCTTTACTGCTAGGCCATGAATCTAGTCCCATAGTTTTTTATTTTTATGGTAAAAGTGAGATCCAGGCACAGTGGCACATGGTTTTAATCTCAGAATTTGAGAGCCAGAGGCAGGTGGACCTCTGTGAGTTTGAACTACATAGTGAGTTCTAGACAGTCAGAGCCACAGAGAGACCCTGTGCTTCAAAACAATCAAAAATCTGAAAGAATCCTAGTGAAGTTCCTCATAAAAAATTTTCCTATTAGGGAAAGGTTAGTTTTGAGGAATAAAAAAAATTAAATTTAATCCTACAGATTCCTCAAGAATTATTTAAAACTTGTTCACATATTGCCCCCCTCCCCAGGTGGGACACAGGTACAAAGGCAGGGAAAAAGAAGAGAGACAGGAGGTAAAAGGAAAACTGAACATTGTAACTGATGATGTTTTACTGCTGACTGATATATTCCTAGAAAATTTCAAGCTATGGAAGATTAAGTTTGCCTCTAACGCAGAGAAAATTAACACAGTACAGACAACAAAAGAAATACATACACACAGAGATAAAGCTCTTACAGACCGTTATGTCTTCCACAACATCAAACACAATTTATGGAAATAAGTAGTAGTAGAAACAACAATGCCAACAGACACCCCAACAAGTAAAAATCCCACAGACAATGAATTACAGGCCAGAATTTTATCCTAGGCACTTTGGCCCCATAGTCAGCACCACAGGTGAAAATATTTAATAAGTACAGTACATTGACATCAGGTTAACATGGAATATAGGAACTACCGGGCAGGAGAAAGCCCAGCAAGGCACTGACTTGGTCAGAATCTTTCTCTTTATCACGTAGAGCCATTTCCCTGATGCAAGTGGTATTCATTTAGTGGAAACAAATCCCTGCCCCGGCGTCCAGTCCAGAATCTCAGGCAGTACTCCTGAGATTATACTCACTATCTTTATCTACATGGTAAAACTAATCCTGGAAACATAGTCTAGGAAAACATGCTGTAATTTTAACAGTTAATATTAATGTGAAGCTCAAAATATAATGTACTTGAATATAATGCTATATAAGAATCATTCTTACCCCAGCTTTTAGTAAGTTCCATGTGTAATCTATGGCACAAATAGCACCTGTTCTTCCACAGCCTGCACTAAAGATACAAAGTTTGAGAAAAAACAACTTGATTTTTAAAAATAAAAGGCATATTTACATTTAGAAGCAAAAATCATTTAAGATATCATTGATGAAATTCTACTTAGTGAACAAAATACAAATGAAGTACAGGAACAGCATTATCCTTAACATTAAAATTTGAACATTTAAAATTTTAATTCAAGGATTTCTAACAGTAAGTGACTCACAGGAAAGCTGTAAGCCTTTAACTCTGTACCAGTAACAGCCCATAGAGATAAAGTTTTTCTCGAAAGTTGTGAGCATAGTAAAATGCTCAAGATGGTGTTATGTTTAATTTTAACAGGCATGGGAAGGAGAATGCTACAAGACCTGAGAGTCAGCTTTAGAGCCCGTCAGTGATGTCTGCAGCCCCATCCTAGAAACAAAGACAACTGACTACCCCATCTCCTGGAGGAGTAGTAAGAGATGGATTTTTCAAAATGATGTGCTGATTAAGAGGGAAGCATTCTTGTAAATATACTCTAGAGTTGCGTGTGCTGAAACCTGCTGTGCTGATGGAGCACGTAAGCAGCTGAGGCAGGGGAGTGTTTGAGTCCCCAGGCAGTTTGGGAGGTTTTAAGATCCTGTCTACAAACACACACTACATTTCAAACAGATGCATTTTCGCTCCATTTGTAGATGTACTTAAGTTACTGAAGTTAACACTTTTGTTGCTTAAAAGCATTAAATAACCAATTTTTAAAACTAGAAAAATCCAACTGAAGTAGACTCAAGAACTATGGTTACTGACCAGATAACAGGACAGAAAAGGAAATAATTTTAAATAACATGTAAAAAAAAAAAAAAATCAAGTCAAAACAATTTATCTTTCAATTCCAGAACAAAACACTTTTCTATTTTAACCAGTTGACTACAACACACCACTGAACTAATTATGGGAAAATTGCTTTAATTCATAAATGTGTTAGATGATTCCCAAATTTCTACCAGCAAGCCACTTCTGGAGTAAGAGGCAGAAAGTAGTCTTCTTCACTAGTCATAAGACACCAGTTAGGTTAAAAAAAAAAAACCTCAAAATTAAAATAAAATCTTTTAAAAAAGAAATTAACCAATAAATCTCTTATGTCTGAAAATCAGGAGTCAAGTAGCTTTTATACTATTTGGAAATACAGATTTATCTAAGGGAATTCTACACTAGGTTTGAAAAATCCTACATGTTACTAACAATAAAATCTATAGTGCAAAGCTACTGCAAACATTCTTCACGATCACTCCAACATTTATTCTTTTTAAAATTGTATTCTCCCTAACATTTTTATAGACATTATACATGTAGACCTTAATTTGGATGAGAAATGTCCTCCATAGATTCATATTTGAACACTTGGTCCCCAGTTGGTGGCACTTTGTATGTGGAGGTGTATTGTAACCTTTAAGGAACAGAGCCTTGCTGGAGAAAGTATATTATTGGAGGTGGGCTTTGAGTTATAGTCTTGCCTTACTTCCTGATACTGCTGCCATGTCTTTCCTAACGTACTTTATCCCTCTGAAACTTAGGCAAAACAAACTATGTCTTCCTTAAACTGTTCTGGGGCACAGTGTTTTCTGACGACAGCAGCAGCAGCAGCAGCAGCAGCAAGTAACAACACAGTGGTGTGATTGTCCTTGTTTAACGGGCGCTGCTTACATGGCTTAATGTCCTCCTTGGCTTTCCCTAGCTTTTGTTTGTTTATTGGGGGTTTTCTGTTGTTGCTCTTCCTCTTCCTCCCTCCCCCGCTCTCATTCTGAGACACAGTCTCACTCTACAGCTCCTGGCCTCTACCTCATACAGTCTCTCAAGCAGTGAGAGTCTAGGCATGAGCCATCAAGTTCTCGAATACTTTTAAATTAAAACCAAGTCGGGTATGGTGGCTCATCCTTGCTTGCCATTCCAGCACTGGGGAGGAAGAAGTGAAAGTTCAAGGCTCACCTGGGCTCCTGAGACCCTGTCTTAAAAAAAATACTGGTCATCCAAATGAGCCACGCATTTAAAAACCTTTCCAAAAAGGGTTGCAGCAAAGAGTTCTATCATAAATGTCACCTGGGGTGCACTGAAGTAGAAAGGTTGTCAGGTGAGACAGGGGACATTGGAGTCACAGTATTTAAGGATGTAAAAATCACAGAAATGCTTAGGCACACAGTCTTAATTTCCCAGGCATGGAAAATTAAGGCTATCTTCTGGCCAACTGGAATGTTCCTTCACTTTTCATTTTAAAAATTTCAAGGCTTCTGAGTAGAAAAATAACCAGAAAATAAAATAGCTCAATGTGTTCAATTAAAAACAGATGGTTATCTTACTTAACACAATTAACCTCTAACCCACACTTGGAACACAAAATTCACTTGGAACACACTTGGAACTCCTTCAAAGATAAACAATGTCATATCCATTGCCCTAGAACTTGAATGCTGGGGTTTACATGTCAAAATGATTGATTTTGCAAAAAGTAATTGGAATTTAAACATTACCTGAAAAGAGTGAAAACATTTCTATAAAGCAGTTGAAAAAATATATATATATATATACCTAAACTTAAGACTACTAAGGGGGCAAGTCATTATTTAGTTTTAGGTAATGCTATACAGCACAATTTAATAAAGTTGTCCAGTAAACATGTACCAACAGTTTATATCTAACTTAATACAAAAATGCTAGGCCAGGTATCATGGCATATACCTGTAATCCAAGCAGGGGAGGGGAGGGAAGGAAAAGCAGTCTTGGCTGTTGAACAAGTCTGATGCCAGCCTGGCCTACATAAGACAAGGTTTTTAAGGCCTTTGATCCTCAAAAAACCTTGGGAGATGGGCATATTTAACAATAAGTGAATGCCACTCACCACAATTTCTTAAAAGGGGGAGGGGGGAGAGTGCTAGTTTCGTGCTCTGCTAACGATTTCAGGCAGTTAGTTAAAACTATCATTTCATGGTATGACAGGCAGTGGGGCAGACATGGAGGCTTGCTCCTCAGGAAGAAAAACAACACTGAAAGTTTTGTCACTTGGAAAACACCTTACAACCTACATTGTACGAGCTCTGAAATGGGGGTATATCTTACAAATGACATCTTTACTGTGTAACTGGCAATGGATTTGTCTTTTAAATTTTCATGTTTAATAAGTGTAAGATAATTAACTTTTCCTTGTTTTTAAAGACAGTCTTACTAGGTAGCCCTGATTGGCCTTGGACTCTTGAGATTCTCTTGTTTCAGTTTCCTTGGTTTTGAGATTATAGCCATGTTCACCACACCCAGCACTTGTTTGGACATCAAAGGTATCTTAAGCCAGTAAGACCATTTCTCTGCCTATCTATATACACTTTTTTAAAGACTGAGGCTTTATCACTCATGAAAATTTGCCTGACATTGATCATATCGGGGAATGTGACGATGATTTACTGTAACATTTAGACAGCCTATTAACTAGATTAGATTGTATCAATTCACAGGGCCTCAAACATACTATAACGGGGCTAGGAAAGCTCAAGATATAGTGCATCAAATTAATGTAGAAGTAAAACTTTATTTCACAACAAACTTAAGCACTCTACTTCTCTACATTTAGAAAATTCTTTTGTACCTGCAATGAATACAAATAGGCACATCTTCATGTTCTTGGTATTTCCTCATCAAGCTTATCATGTCCAGGATAGAGTCAAACGATGAAGGAACATCATGGTCTGGCCAGTTCACATAATGAAACTGATAGAGTCGACGAGACTCCTTCATAAAAGATGAATTCAGTAATTAGAAAAATGTATTTACAAACTTCTAAGCTATGTATTTCATTTAATATCATTTCTAAGATATCTTTAAAAAAATCAAATAAACAATAGCCTCCATTTACTGCCTACTTACCATATACCCAGTACTGAGGATGTTTCCTATGTAACAACTTACTTAGCTTCCACAAGGAAGGTGGTGCTTATGTCATCTCTATTTCATAGGTAAGGACATTCAGACACAGTAACCTGCCTAATGTTTTATAGGATATTAACAAATGCAGGCCCCAACCTAGGTGGTATTAACATATGTAACATGCTCTTTATCTATTATATTTTATAACATACTCTTTAATCTACACTATGAAATTGATAATATATAATTTTTAGAATTCATTAGAGTTAGAGGATCAAAAGAATATCCTGAAAAAGAAGAATGTCCAGCTCCAAATTCACTTTCTCACTATAGATTGTTGGTTCTCTATTTGTAGTCTAGCAAACTATCTTGTCTCCTCTCAAGCCTTTGGGGGCAACTGGGATAGAAACAGGGGAGGTTTGTTTTCAGAATAATGCTAAGATTTTACTTTCCTTTTCTTTCCACCAGATAATGTATGTATTCCATGTCTTTAATTTTTTCCAAATTTTAATTTTACAGTAAGTAATGAAAGCAATACCCACATAAATCAATGATCCAAAGAAGCCTCAGTAACTCTTTCATTTATGTGTGTGTACCTTGTGCCCACTGGAGGTCAAAGGAGGGCTTTGGATCTCCTGAAAGTCGAGTTATAGAGTTGTGAGCCACCACATTGGGCTGGAAAGTAACCTGGGTCCTCGCAAGAGCAGCAAGGGCTCCGAGCCTCTGAGCCGTCTCTCCAGCCCCACAATGACTTTTAAGACTGCTTAGTCTAGATGTCAACAGAGAGGACCGAGCTTGGGATTCAGTTCCGACGTTCAAGTTCTGTATGTCTTTACTAAGGAGGCCAGTTATCTCACTTCTCAAATCTCCTTTACCGGTGTCTATATGCGATACACACTTTCATAGTTAGAACAACTGGTTTATCTGATACATGTGTAGAAGGTGCTAACTTAAAGATAAAATGTGCAACTTAAATATAATAAGTGACTCAACTAAAATGATATGACTAGTAATGTCAGGGAGAAGAACAAGTAAGGGTGGTAGCTTGTCAAAAGAAAGCAGGTAGGCTCACAAAGGAATTGGGAAGAATGATGTATCTCATGACCAAGTTAGACTAACAAAAACATTTGAGAAAAAGGTTGAGAAGCATTTTTCCAGTGTCCTTTTAGACATGTCTGGTTTATTCCCTGAGAAATTATCATTTTGTTTGGCTCTGAATCATTTAAATCAATACAATGAGGTAAATATAATTTAAATCTAAATGACAATTTACTTTTTTTATTTCTTACATTGCTGGGGATTGAACCCTTGCGCCTGTTAGACTAAGGTCTCTAGCACTGAACTAAATCCCAGCCTCTAAATGAAAATTTAGTTTTGTCTCTAAAAAATTGTGAACACAACTGAGTAATAAGTAAGTAATGCTATAATCTGTCTATTGTTAATAGAAGAAAACTATGTGCAACAAAGAAAGCACAATTATCCTACACAGAGATAATTTAATTTGTCCTAAGTAAATTAAAATTTATATTATTTTATTATGCAATTTGATAAGCATAAGGCTCAGATACTAAGTAAAGTGCATAATAGCAAGACTGAGACTCAGAGCAAGAATGGGAGGGAAGGAAGAGGGAGAGATAAGGAGGGATGAGGATAAGTGGGAACAGGCACTCTTTTTCTACAATGGGAATTGCTTACATTTTGAAACTCAAGTAAAAGTGTTCGAATGAAGTAGTCTGTTCTTGCTTGCTCATTTTCCTAAAAGGAGAAAAATTTGTCCATCAGTAAAAACACTAAAATGAAAAAGCATACATAGCAAAACAAAATAATTAAAAGTACACAATCTAAAATTAACATTTAGAGTTTTGGACATATCTAATAATTATTTTAAAAATCGAAAAGTCATCCACCTAAGCTTTTCAATGGTGCTAGGATCTGAGCCCAAGGTCTTGTGCATGCTAGGATAAACATATGCTGGGCTATAGCCTCTGCTTCCTAATGTTCTGTCTAACTCTTAGAGGCTTTAAAAACGGTCTATTAACTGATTATTTAATCATGACTAACAGAATATAGCAAAGTAGAATCCTCTCCAGAACAATGCTTTCAAAACAATCCAAAAAGAATGTCACGCCTTAATGTCTGCCACTGCACCCGATTTTCAGCCATGCCTTCTCAACTGTCAATTTAAATACACAGCCAAGAGGGAAAGAAGGAAGAAAACTCGAAGTCATTGTTCTTATAATGGTTATAGGAACCATGAACAACTGTAAGTCTGATGCCATCCTTCAGCTAGAGCATTAAAAGGAACTCTGTTTTTGTCTGTTGCTGAGTTCTTTTTGCCTTGTTAATTGTAACTACAGACAGCTTAGGTCAATCATTAACAAGAATACTATATGCTAATTAATGATATAGACATCCAATACTATTCTAGAATGGGTCCTTATTTTTTATTTACTGTTTTAATTTATCCTGAAAGTTGCTCAGCAGACCATGCTGGTCTTAGCATCAGTCTGCTGTCATGACTGTGACAGCCCCCACCCCCACCCACCCAAGGCATGTGCTACCATGCCCATTGTACCATACCATTTTTCAAATATTGTTAAGAGGAAAGTGTATTTTACTTTTCAGAAGGAGTCAAGAAGCCAGCATGGCAGCTCATGCCTGTCACCCCAGCACTTGAAGACTAGGGAGACTGCCCCTAGAGAGCAGAGATCTTGTGGGAAGACTGCTTCAAGTCTGAGGCAGACTTGGCTACATATGCAACAAAAGGATTTGTAAAAAGCCTGGTGGGTGAGAGCTGACACCTACGTTTTAGGTTTCATGTCAAATTACCTGCTATAAGGAATAATCTTCACTTTTAGGATAGCAATCCTCAAGTTTAACTTTATACACAATTTTAAAATGTGGGGAAGGACAATAGGAAAGGTTAATATGCCATACTATACCCCAGTTAACAATGTTGTTTCCCATTTATTTCATTAGAAGTGAGTATACCAATTTTCAGAGATAATTTGATCAAGGTTACATAATTACTATCAAGAGATATAAAAAGATTAACAGAATCAACAAAAAACAAGGAAAATCTAACAGTTGCAAAAGTCATTTCCAAAGCTCCTAAATTTAAAAGCAGAATAAACATTAATACTGCTTCCTATAGTAAGTAAAGGTTTACACAGAATTGATTCCTAGGCTTACAACAGCCTGAGTTCATACCATATATCAAATTAATTGTTCATCAGTCTACAATGCAAATTTTCTGATTAAATCATGTATATAAAAATAGGTACTGTGGAGGCTTCTTCCCTACTGTCTAGCTTTTATAATGCAGGAAGGTGATATTCATTCAGATTGGTAGAGTCTCACCAGCTATAAACTGTGAGCTACAATAACAACTGACCTGGCAATATATCCTGGTGATGTCATTATGACATGAATGTTATAGGACCCCTTTCACTGAACCTAACTAGAGCTTGCTCCACAGGATAGAACTCATGCCTGACACTGGGAACTAGAACTATGGCAGGATAGGTCCTATTCCCTAAGGGAGAACCCACTTCTATGATTTTGCTAATGGATAAACTGCTTTCCATATACTGATCTTTATATAACTGATCAGTGCCATTCTCAACCCTCAAGAAGCTTCTTTTTGCAGTAGATGGAGGTTAATATAGAAACTCTCCTGTTGTTGCTTTTTGCTTTTTTTGAGACAGGGTTTCTCTACATAGCCCTGGCTGTCCTGGAACTCGCTTTACAGACCAGGCTGGCCAGCTACTCAGAGATCCACTTGCCTCTGCCTCCTGAGTACTGGGATTAGAGGTGTGGGCCACCATCCCAGCTAATACAGAAACTCTTAACTGATTAAAGAGAAGAGATTAAATAACTATAGAGTACTCATCCACAAATGGGACATCTACATCACAGCCTCTCCCCACAAGGCTCAGGAACCACTGTAGACAAGGAAATACAAGAAGATTCTAAGAGCCAAAGGTTGGAGAGGACTGGTATGAAACTGTTTTCTGGATTTAACAGGGCTGCTGCACATGAAAATTCATAGTAGCTATAGTATAAGATAAAGCCAATCAAAATTCCAGTATGGATGGAAGAGGGGCATATACAGACCCACTCCAAGGAGAGGGATTACTGGCAGCTGTTGGTTGCTGAGCAAGGGACAGTTAATTTTCTTTAGGGGTGTGGATGATCTAGCAGATGGCTATATACCACTTGTACCAATTAGACTCAGTGGATTAAAGGAAGGTCATAAAATTAGAGGGGGAGAGAGAGTCGGTGTGTTTCAGGAATTGGAAAATGAGGCAGGGATGGAACTGACCAAAATATATATATTTTTTCTTCCGAGACAGGGTTTCTGTGTAGCTTTTGTGCCTTTACTGGAACTCACTCTGGAGCCCAGGATGGCCTTGAACTCATAGAGATCTGCCTGGCTCTGCCTCCTGAGTGCTGGGATTAAAGGCGTGCGCCGCCGCCAACTCCACCTGGCTCAAAGTATAAATTTTTAAAACAAATAAAAATAGGTACTTACACAAGAAATTCTAAATGGTGCAAATGTTATAGGATCTTCTCCATACAAAGGCCAATAGCGCTCACACTTTTTCTGTTGTCCAAAAAAGATAAATAAAAAATAAGTCAGTAACTGTATGATATTTCTTAAGCTTTTATAAATGCTTTGTGTTTAGGGTTAAGAAGAAGGAGCATTGCTTGGTATAAGAAGCATTTTGCCACTGCTAATTATACTATTCTATTGGCTTTGTGCTAACTAAGAGGGATTTTCACCACCTATACAATGAGGTCATTAATGAAATTAAAAAGAGAAATTCTAAACTTTAGCAGTATTTAAGAAAGACACTAGATGAGCTGGGTGGTGGTGGCACATGCCTTTAATCCTAGCACTTGGGAGGCAGAGGTAGATGGATCTCTGTGAGTTCTAGGCCATCCTGGTCTACAGAGTGATTTTCAGGACAGCCAGGGTTACACAGAGAAACCATGTCTTGAAAAACAAAAACAAAACACTAGATGAACAAAATTTAAATTTCCAACTATAATCAAATAATAGTAAAGAACATAAACATTTACATAGAAAATTTGATTAATCTTCAATTTTTAGATTTTATTATATTTATTTTCTGTCCCAACATTACTTAATACTAGTAAACAAAATTATTTCCAAGGAATAAAAGAAATTAGTTAAAATATGGCTTCTCCATCATTTATGACATGTATACAATAAAGATTTACCTTGCTTCTATAGCACATCTCTTAATGAAAAATTTAATAGCCGTTTTTTAGAACTTTAATATAAAGAACTTCAAATAAAGACACTACACAATGTATTCCTGAAGTCTGACTTGGGTGTCACATCTAGAGGTCAAACACATTTAATTAAGTACTATTCTTTATAACTAGATGACCATCTTTCACTTTCGGGACTGATGCTGTAGGACATCCCATGGCATGAAATAAAGCATCACTCTACACAACATCAGCTACAAATGAAAGCAATGGGAAGCTCAGTGACAAGTGTCTGCTGGTGTGTGTGCTAAGGTCTGGGTCAAATCTGAGCATTACCAAAAAATAAACCAAGCAAACATTTTCTTTTCTGAATTTTGAAAATAGTATAAACAAAAGCTGGGAGTGATGGTGCACACCTTTAGTCCCAGCACTTGGGAAACAGAGGCAGGAGATCTCCAAGTTTGAGGTCAGCCCGGTCTACAAAGCAAGTTTCAGTATAGTCAGGGCTACACAGAAAAACCCTGTCTTGAAAAACTTAATTAAACAAACAAACCAACAAACCAAACAGAGAGAGAGAGAGAGAGAGAGAGAGAGAGAGAGAGAGAGAGAGAGAGAGAGAGAATATGAATGAGAATGAGAATGAATAGTATAAACAAGTGGCGGTCGGGCTGGGGGGGGGGTTCAATGAGTATAGCACTTCCTATGCAAACATGAGAACCTGTGTGAAGTAAGGTATAATGATATCCATCTGTCACCCCAGCACTGTGGGGAGGAGAAAGAATTCTGGATGCTTAATGGCCAGCCAGTCTAGCTGAAATGAGCTCCAGGTTTAGTGCGAGACCTGATCTCACACAAGGAGAGGGAGGGAGCAAGGGAAAGACAAATACAGACTGGATGCAGACTTGGTTTTTCACACTCACATACACATCTGACTGTACCTGCACACATGTACATGTATGTATGTAAAGACTCATGGACACATACACACATATAGGGAGAGACTAGTTTTTGCAGAGACTAATCAGAACATTCATGCTTTTTTTTTTTTTTGAGACAAGGTCTTATATCGATTTGACTGGCCTTGAACTCATTATGTAAACCAACCTGGCCTCAAATTTGTGGCATGCTTCCCGCCTCTGCCTCTCAAGTGTTGGCATTACAGGTGTATGACACCATATGCAGTTTAAGCTGTCATTATCAGAATTGCTTTGATATGCTTATTTGTTCAATTTTGCTAATATTTCAAAAATTACTTTCTAGAAAATGAACTGTTTGAGTTAAGTACCATGAAACATTTGAAAATTGCAAATAACAATATACAATTATTTTTAGTAAATGTTCTTCTGAAATACAGAAAGATGTCTGTGCTTTAGAGGCCATTCATTTTGTTCCATGTATTGTATAAAATAGCAGAGCATATAACAGAAATGTACACCTTCCTTTAACTACTTGGGATCAGATTACTGTGAAGTAATAAATGATTAGGAACTTCTAGCCCCCAAAACATAGTGTGTTAAGCCATATACATACCCTTCCCATCTCAAATTCTCGACAGGCCATTACGATGATCTAAAAAGGAGTTGGGGTGGGAAATAAAGAATGTATCAGTTAAAAACAGTTTTACTTTTAAAAACAGAAATTATCTTCACCCTGAGCAAGAGAACACTTGGTCTCTATTCAAAAGCAGCTTTAATGTTAACAGTGTTGTATGGAGGTTGAGAAGCCATCCAGTTGCTAAGAGGCTGCTCATCCAGGCCCTGGTTTCAGTGCCCAGAGCCCACATGGTGGCTTGCAACTGTCTGTCCAGATGGACCGATGCCCTCGTCTGACTCTGAAGGTGACTGCACACACATAACACAAACATACATGCAGGCAGACACACTTAAACGTAAACAAAATCTCAAGAACAAGTACAGGATAATGAGACGATCTTCTAAACAAGAACTACCCACACAGCAGTAAGTAAGCGATGCCATTTAAAATGACTTACTTCGTTTGGATTAAGCTGTGAATGTCACTTATTTCTTACTTTTGAGTTAAACAAAAGGACTACTGGGGTATTATTTACCTAACTTAGTATTACTCTTCACCAAATATTACAGTACATTTAAATGTAACCTTTCTAAAGGTTGAACATATTAAAATTAACAAGCCTCTAAATGTAAGGTTATACTCTAAATGTAAGTTATACTATCTGCTTCTTCATTTTATAATAGTATTAAAATTTAAGTTGAAAGATTTCATAGTAAAATTACACATTAAAGCCATTAAACTTTTATTTTAACTATCACTGTACTTTTTTATTCCTCTATCATCTTATTTGTAAATGTATTTCAATGCCTCGGTATGCAGCAGGCACCAGTATACTCTCCCCTAGATACCTCAGCATGCACATTATCTAGATCTCAATAATGTGTTTAATACAGTATTTCCCTTGAAAATATGTAACAATGAAATACACAAATCTTAAGTGACCACTCTCCAAATTCTGACAAATGTGTACATCTGTGAAATCCAAACTCCTACCCAGATAAACATCCCCATTACCTACAAATTTTATTCCTGCTTTATATTTCATTTGAGCCGAGCGGTGGTGGCGCACCCTTTAATCCTAGCACTTGGGAGGCAGAGCCAGAGGGATCTCTGTGAGTTGAAGGCCAGTCTGGTCTACAGAGCGAGATCCAGGACAGGCACCAAAACTACACAGGAAAAAAAAAAAAAAAACAAAAACAAAAACAAAAACAAAACAAAACAAAATTTGAAAGTGAAATTGACAGCAAACACTAAGTACTGCTGTTATCCCATCCTCCTTTTATTGATCTCTCAAAGGGATAATGGAGGATGCCAATGTGTTAGAATCATTGTGATAGATTCATGAGAGGAATGAGACTCATTGTGACTGGGTTTCCACATCCACACAACAAATGTTGATACACAGTCCAACAGATGGGCTCTTTGTAGTATCCAACAATCACATATTTCCTCACTTTCAAACTAATGGCATACTATTTCCCTTTATTTAAAAAAGCCAAAGGAACTAAAATGCCAATAGTTTAGATATGTTTCCAACTGAATGAGCTAGGGTGGGGAGACAGGTTCCTTAAATTCTTTTATACTTCACTTAACGATTTATAGTTAATATATTTACATCTATTTTCCTAGGAAGAGGGACCCAAAAGAGTCTACTTCTAGAAAAGGTTAAAAGACATGGCTGTCATGGATGGAGGAGAAGCACACTGAGTTCCCACTCCTAGCTGAGGAGATGCTGACAATTGATGGCTGTTAGGGAGGGTGAAGACATTTTCTTCTTTTTTTTAATTAATTTTTTAAAAAAATTTCATGTCTAAAAAAAAAAAAATTCATGTCTATGGACGGGTCTTTTGCCTGCATGTAGGTCTGTGCACTGTGTGCATGTCTAGTGCCCACAGGAGTCACAAGAAGGCATTAGATCCCCCTGGAACTGGAGTTATAGGTGGTTGTGAGCCACCATGTGGGTCCTGGAATTCAAAACTAGGTCCTCCAGAAGAACAGCCAGTGTCCTTATCTGCTGAGTCATCTCTCCAGCTCCAAGTCAATTTTCTTTGGTCATGGGTAGGCTCACCAGGTTTCAGTGGATGGCTCCATATTGATGTGTTTATGATTAGCACTAAGTGAGCAAGACATTGGAAGGGAGATAAAAGAGGGATACTCAACAAGAGCTGGAGATGGGGATTAGACAGTAAATATGACGGAAATGCATTGAATGCATATATGAATTTCTCAGATTAAATTAAACATAATTATATTTATTATTTTTTAAAAACATGCCTATATTATTAATCATTTTGTTGGTCTATGGAAACATTAATCTTTTTTTAATGACTTTAAAATTTTTCAGTAGCTAAATCATTGGTTATTGACTTAGGACAAGACAAGATTTAAATTGTAGTCACATTTTCTTTTCTTTTAAATGTACATTGGGGTTTTGCCTGCATATATATATATATATATATATATATATATATATATATATATATATATATAATATATCTGTGTGAGGATGCCAGATCCCTTGGACCTGGAGTTACAGAGAATTGTCAGCTGCAATGTGGGTGCTGGGAATCAAACCTGGGTCCCCTGGAAGATCAGCTAGTGCTCTTAACTGCTGAACCATCTCTTCAGCTCTGCATACTTTTCTTAAAATATTTGAACCTGTTTATGAGAATTTAATGAACCTTCTTCAAAATTAGTTTTTGTCTTTTTCAGAAATGTCATTACACTTAAACCATTAATTATACCTAAAAAGTTGTTGTACTTCTTACTCAGTAAGATACCTAATGTTATTACATATCAGCGATCTCAAGAGCGACAGGAAGGCACTCACCACAACATTGTACTCCCATATCATCCTCCAGAAGTCTATAACTGTATTTGCTAAAGGCCCTTGGGTTGCCACATATGCTTTTGGCCCATAGACGCCCTGAAAGGGTAGGTAAAAAAGGTCAACTTCACATTTACTATGATCAAGTATATTTCATAACTCAATTCATTAAGGTTTCAAGTTTTATTAGTAATGCTTTCATCTAAAGCCATTTCTTTTCAAAGTGCATAAAAACATGGCAAAATGTACCCAATTCACGTCACTTTTTGCTAATCAATATACTACTTTGTATTTACTGGATGTATTGTACACAATCAGTAATTGAATCACTTTGTACTAAGAACTAAAAACAAAATCTTGGGCATGGTGGTGCACGCCTTTAATCCCAGCACTCAGAAGCATGCAGATCTCTGTGATCTGTGAATTTGAAGCTAGTGTGGTCTGTATGAGTTCCCTGGCTATCCTGGAACTCAATATGCAGAGGGAGAACTCTGTCTCAGAAAATAACAACAAAAAATACATAGTCAAAAAAGTTAAATTATAGCAGAAATACAAAAGCACAATTTAATTCTAAGAACAATACTAAAACTAGTTAGCAGTTCCTTCCATGGCTGCCTTAAGAGTCCATTCACAGCCTACTACAGGGCTTTGAAATAAGCTAAGAACAGATCAAACCAGATAGCCAACTAAGCAAATGAACTGGCATACACCTGAGTCACTGTCCTAAGTACAGTTAAAAACTAGAATTCTTAACACACACATATATATATAAAAGAATCTACATATTGACAGTATCTGAAATATAATACCTATTTTGGTTTAATCCATAAA
The DNA here is from genome assembly GCF_004664715.2 of Peromyscus leucopus. Classification (NCBI taxonomy): domain Eukaryota; kingdom Metazoa; phylum Chordata; class Mammalia; order Rodentia; family Cricetidae; genus Peromyscus; species Peromyscus leucopus. Next base: position 37,956,401 of record NC_051065.1, read on the forward strand.
TTCTGTAGTTTATTTTGTTAAAGGATTCTTTTTCTGAAACCGTATTTGTTCAGCATTACAAAGACAATTATTAATTTTACCACTCTTACTATCTAACATTTATTATCAACAAAATACCTATTAAAATATTGATGACTGCCAATACAAAAATCATTGAAAAGCTTTAGCAGTTGTATAACTAGATCCAAAAGCACAAAATAACCTATGAGAAATTTAAGCCTTTATTTAAACTCAGTCACACAGGACGCTGCATCTCTTTCTTGGTAACAGTACAAACACATGACAGGCAGGGAATAGTAGAACAAGGTACGTATTAAACTGAAGGGGACTCTAAGGCAAGACAAGCAATCTCAAGTTCCAAGCCAGCCCAGGCCACATAAAGAAACTGTGTCTCAAAGCAAGCAACTAGCTTATCACTTCAATACTTTTGATTCGAGACTGACTACAGTTACCTAACAAAATGACTATCACTTTATTATTCCATTTTTAAAAATATTTATTTATTTATTACATATACAATGTTCTGCTTGCATGTATGCCCGCAGGCCAGAAAAGGGCACCAGATCTTATTACAGATGGTTGGGAGTCACCATGTGGTTGCTGGGAATTGAACTCAGGACCTCTGGAAGAATAGCCAGTGCTCTTAACCACTGAGCCATCTCTCTAGCCCCTATTATTTGATTTTTATCTACTTATTTATCTATGTATTTATTTATCTTGAGAGAGTCTCATTCTTTAGCTTTGAATTCAGTGCAATCCTCTGGCCTCAGCCTCCTGAATGTTGGAATTACAGGTATATATCACCACATGTGGCTGAGTTATCACCACAAACAGTAACAATTACCAAAGATTTTTAAAATTTCAGTGTATCTTATAAATTTAAATCAGTAGTACCTAGTAATTTTGGCATTAATTTATCCTAAGAAACTGTTCAAAAGAACAGTATTTATTGTAATTTCATTACCAAGAAAAATTGGAAACTACCATATGGTTCAACAACATATAGGTTCACCTAAGCTCAAGGAACCATTTACAGTAGTATTTATAAGCTTTCAATGTAAAAACAGCACACAGAAAACTGTCTCTGCCATCCCCCCACCCCTACCCCGACACACAGTTTCATCTGTATATGGCTTAGGCGGCTAGAAGGAAAGCACGTAAGATGTACAAGGCAAGGGTTTTATTATTTATTTTCTTATTAGTACATGCTGGGCAGTTAACACCTTCAATGAAATCTGTATATAGGAAGGCATTAAGTGTAGCAAGGAAAAGTCCCTTCATTTTAATACGTACCTTAATAAAATTTGCATTGATATAGTCCGAATCTTGAGATGGAGTCTTCAAAGTCAACTTAACTCGGCTGTGGTCAACTACAAGACAAAAGATTATTATAACTTAGGTCCAGATGGCATCGAAGCATTTCCCTTTTCTGGCTTTTTGTGGCAGAGTTTCACAATGTAGGTCACAAAGGCACTGAACTGCTTTCAGCCACCAAGTGCTGGGATTACAAATGTATCACCACATTTGCTTTAAAAAAATAGAAAGTGAAGTTTAGGTGCCAAGAAGGTAATTTTTACATTATTTAACAAAAAGTAAACCTTTAAGAAAAGCAACACAAAATGTAAAAATTATCTCTGGAACTTTAAAAATAAAAAACATTAGGCATTGACCCAAATTAAATAGTGTTAAGTCTCAGTATTTTTGTTTTTTAATTTAAATTTTGTCTTTAATCCCAGCACTTCACAAATAAAGGCAGGGGGATATCTGAGTTCCAGGCAACCTGCTCTACAAAGTTCCATCACATAGAGGGTTACATAGAGACTCTGTCTTAAAAGAAAATAATACAAAACACAATAAAACTATTATGAGTTTGGGTGTTTTGCCTGCATGTAAGTCTGTGTACATATGTGCAGTGCTCACACAAGTTAGGAACTACAGTTACAGAAGACAGTGGTATGAGTTGCCATGTGGGTGCTGGGGAACTGGACCCAGTCTTCTGGAAGAGCAACCAGTGCTTTTAACTGCTGAACCATATTCCCAGCTCAAACCTCAGAACCTTTTAATTACTATTACTCAAGAATTGTTCTTATTAAGAAATCTACCTTTTCATATTTCACAAAAAATTATGAAAATAAGGTTAAGTATGACTAACAAATTAAAATACTAAAGTATGACAGGATTGGACAAAAAAATTAGAGATGTAAAGAAAAGAATACAATCCTTCTTTTACCTTACAATACCAGGACTCATTTTATTTTCATTTGCATTGAGTTATGTAAATCCTTATTCATGTATGTATGTAATATATATAATTAATAATTATGTGGGGGGGGGTGTTTCAAGACAGGGTTTCTCTGTGTAACAGCCTTGTCTGTTTGTCCTGGAACTTGCTTTGTAGACCAGGCTGGCCTTGAACTCACAGAGATCCACCTGCCTCTGCCACGTCGGAACTAAAGGTGTGCGCCGCCACGCCCAGCCAGTATTATTTATTTTGATAGGAGGGAACAGGAGATACTGAGGGACATGCGTGTCCCATGGAGTTTATCAGAGAACAAACTGTAGCAGTTGGTTCTCGCCTTCCATCATGTGGATTCTGGAAAATGAACTTAGGTCATCAACTTGGTAGCAAGTACTATAACTCACAGAGCTATCTTATCAGCCTTTATGTTGACTTAAAAGAATTTAAGACTGGGCATAATGGCTTATGCCTTTAATCCCAACATTTGGGGAGGCAGAGGCAGGAGTTTGATTGAGGTCAGCCTGGTCTACATAACAAGATCCAGGCCAGCCAAGGATACATACTCTCTTTCAAAATAACAAAAACCCAAAACCTCATTAACCAAAAAAAATTACAATAAACATTTAGAAATGACTTTAAATTTAAACAAAGATTGCAAAAATAGTGTCGAGTTACAACTACTTGCTTCTGAACTTCTTCTAATAGTAACAACTGTTTTGGAGAGTGGGAGTATTTGAATGGCTTTGAACTCATGATTCTTTGTACTCAGCCTCCTAAGTGCTGGGATTACAGGAATATGCCCCCATGCCTGGCTTAATACTAATATTTTATATAATCACAGCTTATCAAAGCCAGAAAATTTAGTTATAAAATTATTAAATAACAATTTTTAGCCATTTTAACCATTTTTCATTTTTCAAGATTACATAGAGATTTATGTTTTTTCCTATGTCTCTTCCAATTATAAGTTTCTCTGATTTTTACCTATGACTGGGAGGGAATTATATATTTTGGAGAATACCACAGGACTGAGGGTTGGAAAGATGGCTCAGTAGTTAAAAGCAGTTGCTCTTTAGAAGATCTCAGTGTGATTCCCAAGGCCCCTATCAGATAGCTTACAACCACCTCTAACTCCAGCTTCAGGGGACCTGATGAACTCTGGCCTTCCTCTGGAACCTGCATGCATGTGGTGCACGTAAACTCACACAGGTACAAAGTGTGTACATGTTCACACAAATACATAAAAAAAATCATAGTGTTATCTCTAACACATTTTCCAGGGACTGTCATTTATTTCATTCACATTACTTGGCCTCCTCTTTTTTTTTTTTTTTTTTTTTTTTTGAGAAAGAGTTTCTCTGTGTAGCTTTGGTGCCTGTCCTGGAACTCACTCTGTAGCCCAGGCTGGCCTCGAACTCACAGAGATCCGCCTGCCTCTGCCACGTGAGTGCTGGGATTAAAAGCGTGTGCCACCACCGCCTGGCGGTCTTCTCTTTTTTAATGTGATTTTGGAAAGAAAATAGATGTACCAAAAATGCTGCTTTTGATACATGAGGCTATAATAACCTTATTAAGCTTCCTCTTAATATTCACAAGTAATAAGGGGTCTCAGTTAATAACTGTTATCCATATGGAATACCACTCTCCTGTCAAAGTGCCTCAAAGAAAGAGTACAACAGTTGGTTGCAAAATGATAGTTAGAATCATTAGCCTACATGTAGGCTGTCTACGTGCAGGCGGGGCTTCCTTTCTCACTCTTAAGATGAAAAAGTTTAAGTATATACAAAGTGGAATAACACAATCTTCCTATTTAATATCAGAATATGTGGAATATCCTCAATTTACCATCTCCAAAGGCTCTATTTTAGCCCTCACAAACCAGAAAACATAGGTAAATAACCTCTTATTCTATTAGAACATAGAAAAATTTCAGTTCTAGGAATAGTTTCTAGTATCCAGGACATATACACAACTCTTGCTGTACACTGTGGCCCAACACCTGTAATCCCAGGACTTGGGAGGCTAAGGCAAGGGGATCAAAAGTTTGGGCCAACCTGGACCACACGCTATAAGCTCTCTACCTTAAAACCAAGCAACAGACAGAATTCTTTTAACACAGTAAGATTAAAATAAAGTTTTGTTTAAACAATTTAAAGACTTTAAACCAAAGAAGATATACAAAGAACTGGCCAACAGCACATGAAAAGCTAGAAATATATCAAGAAAAAATTAGAAATATAACAAGAACCACTAGAAAAACTATAATCAAAAAGCCTGGGCCCAAGGAAATGTCTTACTGGTTACAGCAGTTGAGTGTGGTGGCCCACCCACAATTCCAGCCTCAAAAGGCAGAGACAGGGCTCCTGAGCAATCCAGATAGGGAGACTAGTCTGGATTTGTAATTGAGTAAGTGCAATGATTCACACCTGTAGCTCTAGCTGCTCAGGAGGCTGAGGCAGAAGAGTACTTGAAGGCAGCAGCTTAATAACAAACTGACACAGTCTCAAACAAGCAAACCCCAATTGTTAGTAGGAATGTGGGAAACTGGACCTCATACCACTGTTGGAAATATAGTGACTGTGGAATACAGTTTATCTCATGTTCTTAAAAAGTTAAACATAAGCTAGGTGCTGTGTGGTACATGCCTATAACACCGGCATTACAAGGCTGAGGCAGTGGGATGAAGAATTTAGAGGCCAGCCTGGGCTATACAGCAACTTGCTGCCTCATAAAACAAAAAAGGTTAAATATAAACTTCTGTAGGTCTACAATTATATTTCTACATAGGCACCTAAGAACAATAAAATTCTATTTATACAAAAAGCCTTGTTCAGAAATATTTTAAGTGACATTACTTACAATATACATCAAATGCAGAGTGGATAAACAAAATGTAATGTAGTCAGAGAATTAAATATTCTTCAATGTTGAAAAGAAATTAACTACTAACATTATAATAACACAAATATAACTAAAAATGTGCTAAGTTAATAAAGTCAGGCACAAAAGTTCACATATTATATGATATTTACGTCAAACTTCTAAAAAACCAAATCTAGAATCAGAAAGGATACTGACAATTGCCTGGGGCTAAAGAATATAGAACTTTTGGAAGTTATGAAATGTCCTAAAACTGGATTGGGCTGGTTACTGTATGACATAAATTACTTTAAAAATTAATTATATACTTTGTGTTTCTACAAACAATGGACATGTTCAACATTCAAAGGAAATTGACAAATTATTTTCTAACAAATATGTAAGTACAATTGCTTCCAATATAACATGCCAAATCTAAACAGGTAGAAATTGACTAGAACTCTTCTGGTGAAACCTCCAATAATTTAAGGAAGAACAGGTCCCTGAAGTCGAGAGCCGGCCCCCTAAGGAAGGAAGGCTTCTCCCCTTCGGCTTGGACAAGCCTCCGCTGCGGGGCAGCTGCGCCTGTGCACTGCGGGCTGTGCAGCACTAGAGTCTGTTCACTGGAGGCTGGCAGCAGCACAACCACCACCACGCCTCCTGCCCAATATCCTCGAGTGCCACAACCATCCTCTTTCTGAACTTCAAGGCTTTGGATACAAACTATCTTTCATTGTGAGCACTGTGTTAAGTTACTTAACTCCTCCAGACTCAGTTTTCCCACCTGCAAATGTGATTATAAGGGGAAAAACCTACTTATCACAGAAACCAGCAACCAATTTACTAACATACCATCACTAACCTTCATCTCTCCACTGTCGCCCCAGCTTTCTCAATGTCCCTTACCCTTTCTACATGATCCCTACTAGCACTAACCACCACAAGACAGCGCTTGGGTGAACTGGTGTTCACTAACACCTAGGCTAGAGCACGAGGGATTTTTGCAGGTTTGTTTTCTGCATCATCAGCACCATAGGTTATGCTCACAACTTTTTGTAAAATGAATGTGAAAACAGAAACCTGGACCCAGTGAATATTTATTTCTCTAGACTACAGAGAAATCAGTGGACAGTACTGAAAGGTCACGTGAAGACCTTTATGTTATGTTTAATAAAGTATCCAGAAATCCATGTCAACTCCCATTCCAAGGTGGATGAATGCTATGGTCTGACTGATTGCACTCCCCTCAAATTCATATGCTGAAACCTAATTCCTAATGCAATGATATCAACGAGAAAAGCCTTTAGGAAGCAAGAAGGGCAAGTTCTGATGAATGCAATGACTGCCACTGTGAAAGAGGCCCAAGGAAACGTGTTTGCTTCTTGTTCTACATGAAGACTCAGCGAGAAGGTACCAACTATGAACCAAGGAATGTGAGCCCTTCTCACATACCAATGCTTCTGGTGCCGTGATCTTGGACTTCTCTCAATGCACTTTTGATTATAAGCCACCAAGTTTATGGCATTTTTCTAATGACAGCCTGAACAGATTAGAGCAAAAGCCTTGAGTGGTTACTGTGCTAGATTAGCAGATGTCTGATCTATCTAGCACTCAAAACAGTCCTTAGAAGTATCATCACTCTAACTCCAATTTACAGATGAAAAAAGCTAGACACAGTGAACACTGGGTCTTATAGCTACAAATGGATGATGTCCAGATTTGAACTTCCAGAGTGGTTAACTCATCACTGTTATTCTGTGCTATTCCTTGTTAATTTTAGTAATACTGTCTAGTCACACAATCCATTCATGAGAATGATGTAGAACAGTTAAAAGAAGTAGAAAGATTAAATTTAGGCAAAGAAACCAGTGATGAGGGTTGGAGAGAGGACTCAGTCAGTAAAGTGCTCGCTGTGCAAGCATCGGACCTGAGTTCAGCCCCCACCATACACGTAACAAGCCAGACATGAGTGGTACTTGGAATACCAGCACTAGAAAGGTGGCCGTGGGTAGATCCCTGAGGCCTGCTGGTCAGGTAATCTAGCCTAATTGGAAAGCCCTGGCCACAGAGAGGCCACAGATCAAAATCTCAAAGAAAGGAAGACAAAACCAGAAGTGGCACCTGACCACTCAACAGGAGGCTGACTTCAGGCCAGTCCTCCATACAGAATACAGATAAGCATACACACAAGGAATCACTGAGGAACCAGAAGACAAGAGAAGGAGGAAATGATCCAAAAGAGGTCGATCATGGAAGAAGAAAATTTCAGAAAATGCCAATGGCATACAAACACTTAATAGGAAAGAAAAAACACTGAAAAAAGACCACCGGATCTAGTGAGGTTACTTACTAGGTCACTAAGAACATCAGGATATTTCAGAGAGAAGCTTTAATAATGACACTTAAGGAAATGGTGCTATGGAATGTAGATAGTTCAAGACACTTGAAGGGAAACACTAGGGCAGCTTTAAGAAAAAGCATGTCTAAGGCAAAATTTTCCTTTATAAAATGTGGACTCTCAGTTAAGCATGTGTTTAAAGTAAATTATCTAGAAAACAATATTAGCATATAACTATAATAAATATATAATGTCTTCAACTTGAAACATGCTTAGATACATAGACTGCTGAGGACAGCAGACACAGGTTTCTGAGACATCTTATGGCCCACTTTTTCATCCATAGTTAATCATCAGTTAAGGTTCATCTGTGATTAGCTAACAGATAAATCAGTGTTTTAGCATTTAAGAAACTATCCCAATTGTCTACATTACTTTACAAAACAACAACAACAACAACAAAATGCTACAAGAAGGAAGGGCTTCGACGAAGCAGTTCCGAACTACTCTGTAGTGGACCTGGGAAGGACTGACACTGCCTCCTTAGCTATTCAATTCAGAACAAAGCTAGTGGGTCACAAGAGCTACACAGCATTTCTATTTACTCTATCAAGGGCATTTCAAACTTACATGGCAGTATGTCCTTATATCTGTTCTTTTTAACATTCTCTTCTTTTTCTCCAGTGGCTGTGGGGTAAATCTTTTCTGTTCTATATTTGGTAGACAATCTTCTTAATCGCTTAAAATACAAGAAAATAAAATTCAAGTTTAGAGAAACATTGATATTTTCAAAATGTTAGTGATTTACAAAGAGCTCTTCAATGAATTCTGTTGACCCAATTCCTCACAACTAACTCTCCTAGTCCTCTAAGCTGTTAATTTCCCTATCCCTTAAAAATTAACCCTAATAATAATTTCTTTTTAGAATAAGTACAAATGTAAGATTAATGTTTATTTCAAATTAACAGCAAAGGGAACAACTAGAAGAATTTTATTTAAAGATATTAATAAAGCTGAGAATTCTGTGTTTAATAGAGGATCTTGTTATGCAAGTTTTTTTTTTGTGTTTTTGTTTTTGTCTTTCTGGTTTTTCAAGACAGGGTTTCTCTGTGTAGCTTTGGAGCCGTTCCTGGAACTCACTCTGTAGACCAGGCTGGCCTTGAACTCACAGAGATCCACCTGCCTCTTCTGGGATTAAAGGCATGTACCACCACCCGGTTTGTTATGCAAGTTTTAAAATCATAACTCAAGGAATTATGTACAGGTTTCTTCTCTCAATAACTCTGGAGCACCCTTGATGTGCCAGGCTCTTTCCAAGGCCTACGCTAATAACTGCTTGTAAAACACGGCAAAACAAAGTTCTTTCATACTGGATTGGAAATGTTCAACAAAGACTAATTCTGCTTATTCACTGCATTACAGAAGTGGTTTGTGGGCTAGTGACAAATTCTTACCACATATGGCAGTAGGGATGTTCTTTGGGCTGGAATATTTCTGCTTGTCAGTAATACACTTCCTGCTTTCAGAAGAACTGAAAGTTGGCATTGTGAATTGTTTAGATTCTACTCAATTACACTTCTAAAAATTAATTTCAAAGATTACTTTCTTGATGGATTAAAGACATATCGAAAGCACTTTGATTTTAGTACTCAAATTATTAAATACAAACTTATTTTTGTAGCCCATGATGCTGATACTCAAGCAATTAATATTTTCATGACTATTTTTTAAAAAAAAATTAGAGAATTTTAACACAAGAATCTTGTCATATTGTTATGATATTACTTTAAATAATTTTACACACAGGCACTTACATGAGAAATGGTTACTTTTGTTTTACTCAGGGGGGAAAAAAAGACTAAATTTTAGAGACAAACACAGGACTACACATTTTTTTCTTTTAAGAAAAATCATGCCATATACTGGCACAATGCCTAAGTAAAATTTCACATGCTTATTGTGGCTTTTCCTGTAGTGATAAAAATACACACACACACACACACACACACACACACACACACACACACACACACATATATATATATATATATATATATATATATATATATATATATACCTATATACCATACAGGCTTCCTTATGCCTGCAACCCCAGCACTCATGGGACCAGGACCCTGGGCTACACTGGAGCCAGACGTCATTATGACAGGGTCCAAAAAGAACATTACCAAACAAGGAGGCAGAGCTGACAGTTACAAATCCATGTATCTTAAATTTCTATACATGTGCCTCAAGAAAAAACTGGCACACATATGAACTAATGTATGCACAAAGCTCTTTATTGCAGTATGTTCATAATAGCGGAAGTCCACAAACAATAAAAAACAGCCTATTAATAGGACTGGATACATTTGTTTCATACAATTAAATATGACTAAAAGGCAAGGAAGGAAGCTCTGTCTTGAATATGGTAATAGTCACCATATCAAAAATTCTCATTAAATGTAAAAAGAAAACACAAGAGTGTTCTACTATTAACATTAAAGGAATTTAAAACATGTCTGCTTGTACATATGCATAAAACATCTCTCCAAGAAATCAAGTACCAAAGGTTGCAATTGTGGGAAGGGAAATGAGAACTCTGAGAAATGGACAGAAAGGAGAGTACTGTCTTTTCCACACTTTCATGTTATATGAATATATTGCCTACCCAAAAAATTAAATGTAAAATAAGGTAATGGAAAAGGCAAAAAGATTGCTTATAGATTTCATTAGTTCCTGTTAATAATCACATCTTGCATATCTATTTTCTCTGCTCAAAGATCTGATATCTGAAGAGATATATTTTAAGATATTTACAGTACCTTAAAATAAAGTATCATGTGACATACTGAACTTAAAGAATGTCAATTTAGGCCGGGCGGTGGTGGCGCACGCCTTTAATCCCAGCACTCGGGAGGCAGAGGCAGGCGGATCTCTGTGAGTTCAAGGCCAGCCTGGGCTACCAAGTGAGTTCCAGGAGAGGCGCAAAGCTACACAGAGAAACCCTGTCTCGAAAAACCAAAAAAAAAAAAAAAAAAGAATGTCAATTTAAACAGCCAAAGAAGCACTGACAGAAAAGAAGTGTACTTTACATCACTATTACAGAAATAAGAGTTAACTACAAAGAAAGAAACAGGGCCAAACTGAAGTATAAGATGCTATCATACTTCTAGAATACCTACTGCTCACACCAAGCACTTTCCTTGTAGAACAATTACTGAAAAATATATTTACAAAGTTTTTATGTGAAAGTTGATAATTATTAGAGAATGTTTTTGTGTCATAAATAAGTACTTAAGTTTGAATTTTTATTTACCCAATGTTCTTAAAGCCTGACATATCATGGAATACATTATATATTCAACTTTAAAATAAAGAATGTTTTATGAAAATAAGACAAAAAACCTACCTAGAGTCTACATAAATGGTATATTCAGCCTGATCTGGTCACTGCATATTTTATGTGTGTGTATGGACACACACAGATACATATACATATATATGCATTAAAATGTCACACTGTACCAGATATATGTACAATTATTATGTGTAAATTAAAAGTCACATATAAAATATAGTATCTTAAAAATCATCATACACTTTAGAGATATGCAACATGAAACAGAATAAAACTTTGCTTTTCACTTTGAAAAAGGTCAACATCCAGAAGTCTATCAAGCTTCATTAAAAAGACATTTAAGTAGACTTTATTCCTATCAAAAATGTAGTCAGCCATACAATTAGCTGCATTAATTAAAATTCTGGTATAATTTTGGATAATCACATTTAATTCACTGTTACAACCTTTATAAAACAGATAAGACCTCCAGACTCAGCAAAGAGTCTGGCACATAAAATGGCTCAATAATCATTAATTACTATTAGCCAATTAAAAACTCTTTTAAAATTACCTGTACTTCAGATTTGTTTCTTTGAAACCTTTCCTAGACAGAGTCTCAAAGAGAAATATATTGTGGGCCAATCTGTCCCCTTGGAACTGTTGTACAGTGTAAAGCAGTGTGGAAGGTCGGACTGCCGAGGGCCCCAGACGGTCAACAGGTCTGGAGTAAATTAACCAGAACACTTTCATTTTTAGTCAGTTGGCAGATGCTGCTGCTGATGTCTGACCAAGACTTTGAAGGAGCACTGACTAATTAGCTTGGTAAAACAGAAGTTTTTCAATTATTAGGTTTCTTTGTATTTTATATATAGGTTTGCAGTATCAAATAATTCCAAGAAAGATGCTTAGGGACTTTTCATAGGAAATCGGGGAAAGAATTAGTAAGGAAGGAAAAAAATATAGTTAAAAAGTCTGGGGAGGGTGGAAGGAAGAAGACCATAGCTGAGTAACAAATGAAAGGAAGAAGCACAGGCTGTAACAAAAGGGCTTACCAGGATTTAATACAAGGATTAAATGTTCTGAAAACGACACAGGAAAACTACTTCTTACAACTGACTGGATGTGGTAGATGGGGGAAAACTGGAAGCAGTACAGTTTCTGAATGCAAAACCACCAAGAATTAATCCAAATCAAACACACAAACCTGAGGTTCTGGCACTGCTCACCTGTGTGTGAGGCACTGCTTGACTTTACTACAGCCTTTTCCCTTAACATGCAATGTGCACCCCCGGGCATGCCCTCATGCTATGCAACAGTTACTGCCTGAACACCTAACTCAGATTTGAGAGGACCGTACGAAATGAACTGTAGTACTGTTTGTTTGTTTTATTGTACACACAGTTTTCAGCTCCTATAAAACCATAATGGCTTAATTACAGAAAACAGACTTTAAAAAATATTGTTATTAATTAACATGTAACTATCAAATTAGCCTATCTCTGGACTGTACTGGCTTAGGATGTTTGATTAAAATCAAACTAATATGATTTAGTTGGTAAAGTATTGCTGCATTAGCATGGGACCTCAGTTACATCCAGAACCCATGTTATAAAGTTGGACTCAGCAGCTTTTTAAAAGCATATCTACCTTATTAGCATTTACATCTCTCTAATCTTAAACCCTTAATTAGTGTGGATTTCAACGCCAGGCACTCTACCTCTAAGCTACATCCTTAGCCCTGCTCATCTTGAATAAATAATACAATCATGTGCATGCTTAAGAATTGTTTTTAAGAATTATGATTTATTATCAGTAATGTTTGATCAGTATATCTATTGTATGTATCTATATACCTGGGGTTCCAAGTAAAAAAAAAGTTTAAAACACCAGACTTATTTAACCCTGTACAAACATGGCAAAACTTTACATCAGCAGGTGAAACTGGCAAAAACCACCATGTTTTTTCATTTGAAGCTGACAGTCAGGACTGATTAATGAAGGATATACGAGATAAATAAAGGAGAATTTCAGGGTCTCTTAGGTAAAACAAAACAAAAAACCAAAATCCATTGCGTGCTTTACTCCAGCTGACTTCTGTTTCGTGTATTCCATTTGTCTTTGCTTCTCAGTATGCCAGAATAGAAGTCATCTTAAAACATTCTCCCAAGACTAGTACTGTAACACACTCTACTATCTACTTCCTCATCTCTATCTCAGCTCTTTATATGTACCTCTAATCAATGACACATCCCAATATACAAACACATCATCCTTGATAGAACTAGAACTCCCTAAAGATACAGGCCAGAGCTTCACATTTTATTAACAACAGCTCCTATCACCAAAATCCATGACAGACATTCACCTCTGGCTGGGACCTCAGGTATATACTACCACTCCTAGCTAGAAACACAAACTTTAATCTAAGTTTATTCTTTACTTACCATAAAAGTAGAATATCATTTAAATCAGAGGCCAATAAAATTATGCCACATAGGACCAGTGAGATGGCTCAGCAGAATAAAGGTGCTTGCCACCAAGTCTGATGAACTGAGTTTGAACCCCAGGACTCACATAGTGGAAGAACTAAGCTCCTGAAAGTTGTCCACTGAGCTCCACATGAACACTGTGGTGCACGCACACACCCCAAATAATAAACAAATGTAATAAAATCCTGCCATATGCTGCCAGGTGTGATGGCATATGTCTTTAATCTCAGCACTAGGGAGGCAGAGGCAAGCGGATCTCTTGAGTTTGAGGTTAGCCTGGACTACAAAGTGAGTTCTCGGACAGCCAGGGATACACAGAGAAACTCTTGGGGAAAAAAAAAATGCCATATTCATTAGTTTTATTGAACAAATTTAACTAAGAAAGAAAAATTTATTTTACACAGTAAATTGGACAAGGGTGTGTGTGGGGGGGGGAGGGCTCCAATTCACAGGGCAGCCTCACTTCTATTACCAGCACCTTCCTTTTCTTTATCTAATGCCTCTCCACCCATTAAACTCATGCAGCCAATGTCCACTAATTAAGTTAATTCCAACTCCAAGGATTTTTTTTCTCCCTGTCCCCACAGTAAAACGTCTCAGAAACCCCAAACTCCAGGCATTAAAACTATGGCTCCTAATCTGGGTGTAGTGGTGCACAACTAGAATTATCCCAGGGTTTGGGACACAGAGGATCCAAGATTCAAGGCAATGCTGAAAGTGGTAGCACATGTCTTTAATCCCAGCTCTTAGAGGAGGCAGAAACAGGCAGATCTCTGAGAGTTCCAGGAAGGCCAGGACTACATACTGGAACCCTGTCTCAAAATAATAATAATAAAAAAATAAAGAATTCAAGGCAAGCTTTGGCTACATAATGAGTCTGAAGTCACCCCAGGCTGAGACCCTGTCTCCAACAACACACTCAAACGTGGCTCCTAGTAATATCTCACTTCAATGATGGTATATCTTCAAGAAAACAGGCACGAATTTTCATAGGGGACTAAAGCAACCCATCATTAATAAAATTAAGAACACTAATACCCACTGTTATACATTAACCGACAATAACATCAATTCTCTTTACCTCTAACTAAAAAAAACCCCCAAAAAACAAAACTAAAGCCCTAAATTTATAGCAGGTATTTCTCACTGCCAAAATAAACATCACACAGGCCAATTATCACATCTGCAATTTAAACAGCCTAAATATATTCACCACTATATGGAAAATAATTATTTTTGCAAGACTAGAGTGCCACAAAGTTGTGGTCAACAGACCAAAAGTTTTAAAGAAAAAAACCTACATTTCCTGGTAAACTACTAACCTTCTGAAAAAAAATTTTTTTTCTGTTATATCTCTACTGAAATTACTTTTAGGAGGTTGTTAGTAATCTCAAGAGGCACCAAAGCTCAATACTGAGGTCAAAAATTTGAAAAAAAAAAAAATAAAAAGTTAAAGATTCAGATGCAATCATCACCATCATGATGACTGATTTCACGTCATTTTTCCTGTATTAGGACTTCTAAAGCCAGGGAGGCTTTCAATCCCATCACTCCTGACAATGACTATAATCACTGTCTGATGGATGTAATCTTTTATATCCCACAGTGCTATGGTGTCTTCTATACATTCAGTAAAGCAGAGCATATCTTTCAGACATTAATAGGCATTGATAATTACATTCAGAACACCACAGTTAATCAACTGGCATCCTTCTAATCACATCTATAACACACTCAAGTGAGCTACATAATATAGCCTGTACAACTGGAGAGAGTAAAATTTAAAATTGTTGTTTAATCATACTGATTTGAAACTGATTAAAAAAAATAAAGTGGAGTAGTTTGCCTTAACTTGTTCTCCCATCCAAGTACTAGCCAGGCCTGAATCTACTTAGCATCAGAGACCTGAGGAAATGAAGTACACTCAGGGAGTTGACCACAGTCATCTTGTCTTAAATAACATACCTGAACAAAGGTTTTTTGTTTTTCAAGACAGTGTTTTCCTGTGTAACAGCGCTGGCTGTCCTGAAACTTGCTCTATAGACCAGGCTGGCCTCGAACTCACAAAGATCCACCTGCCTCTGCCTCCCGAGTGCTGGGATTAAAAGTGTGTGCCACCATGCCGGGCTCTGAAGAAAGTTTTTTAATTCACTTATTACCCACAATCTCATCAGGCAAAGCTTCTATTTCAACTTTGGCTTCTTAAAAAGAATTATTTGTGCCTGGGGGCAGGATGAGGGGTGAGACAACACATACCACCACACCTGGCATCAAACTCCTCACCCTTTCCAGCGGGGGTACAGCTCAGTGGTAGAGCACTTACTAACACACGCATGAGGCCCAAGGTTCAATTCCCAGCAGCGTACAAATGAAACCTCATCCTGTTTCCTCTGGCCTGCTAATCAGCCTACTTCCGATTCATCTCCTAATCTTTCCACCTCATGTGCCATCCCCTACTAGCCTTCCGCTTCTCAAACATGCTCATCTGTTCCCTCCTGAAGAATGTTCTTCCCCAGTTTGTCAAGGACTCTAGATGTCCGTCAAAATCTGCTCTTTCCAGGGTTGTAGCTCTGTAGTCATGTGTCAAAGAGGTCAGACAGTACTTACATATAAAAAAAAAAAAAAAAAAACTTGCCAAAGAATCCAGGGATATCCAAAATATAGTCACACTCAGAGCTATGGCCAGAAGATATGAAATGAAAGCAGCAGAAAGAAAGGTGTGTGAAACAAAGCCCAGGAGAAGAAAGCCAGGAAGTACAAGTTTCCTACAGCTCTCTCTCAGTGATGTCAAAAGGACCCATGAATTACTGAATCAGTTGTGACAACCTGTGTTGTGAAGCAATCAGTTATGACAAGCTGTGTAAAAAGTTGTTTACCAAACAAACTCACTAGAGCGGTGGTGCCCAGGGCTCACCACCCAGCCACACGGCACTCTTGGAGCAACACATCCCAACTATCTAAACTCCTGCATGGAAGGCAGGTGTTCAACACAAACAACACTGCTTGAACAGTCGAGACACAATGAACCACTCTTAACAAGGGAACCCTTCTAAAAGCCCAAGTTCCCAGATTATCAGCTAGGGCCCATGATACAAAGCAGATCTTCCTAAGAAGAGCAACCCCAGGCCCACTAAGGAACTCTTTTCTCCACCAAGTATAAAGGGAAAAAGCAAAATCTCTCGCTCTCCTTGAAAGTCCGCCTCATCTTATATATGTGTCAGCAGGGTAAATTACCTTACTAAAAGATACTTACGGTTTCACAAAAATTTAAGTGACCTACTAGGACATACCATTTTACATACATATCCATGAGCTACAGAAAGACTCAAGAATTTGACATGTGTCAGACAGCATTGTATTACAAGTGCCCAACTGCTCTCCCAAACAGGCATCACCATTTTACTTTCCTATGAATAGACCTAGAAAAACCACTTTTTCTATACTGCTATTGTTTCTAATTTTTTCAGTTATAAATTTTTGGATTTTGCCACATCAGTTAGGCCCTCCAAAGAAAATTAATGATCACCAATTTACATTTCTCTGATTACTGGAAAGGTTGATAGTTTGCTCTCCCATGTTGAGTAATTACTTACCTTCTTTTCTTAATTATCATGCCATATACCTATATTTCTACTTTCCTAATGCTGTGACCCTTCAATACAGTTCTTCATGTTGTGGTGACCCACAACCACAAAATTATTTCATTGATACTTCGTAACTGTAATTTTGCTGTTATAAATCATAATGTAAATATCTGGTATGCAGATATCCAATATGATGCCTGTAGAAGGGTCATGTTGAGACTTTACCTACAGAAGGCCAATTATAAGAATTATTTGTGATTCCAGAAACAGAATAAAGTAACATCTTGGGAAAAAAAGATAATTTCCTACTAAGCTGCAGAAGTTAGTCCTGAAGTCATATCCACAGCCCAGATGGGCCTTGACCTTGGTATTCTCCTCCCCTAACCTCCGAAACAGCTGGGAGTAGAGGCTAGACTAACTAAAACTGCTGTTTCACTTACTCTTAATCTAACAGGTAAAAATTCACATGCACGCACAAAAATTACATATGCTATGTGTATATTGTGTATGGTTATGTCCAAATGAAATAGTATTAGCAGTGAAGAAAGAGTAAGAGAGAGGAGTAAGTTCTTATTCATGAAAAGTGCCCCTTTCCAGGCTCATCTGTTAACACTTGAGTCTCAGATGGTGTTAGTAGTGCTGTTTGGGGGTGACGGGACTTCAGGGTGTGCAGCCTTGATGGAGACAGTGTGTTGTGGAAGACAGGCTTTGAGTTCACCTTCTGCCTCCCATGTATTCAGGGGGTGGAAACTCTAGCTTCCTGATCCTGCTGCCATGCCCTCCCGCCATTACAGACATCTAACCTTTTGGAACTAGATCCGAAGTAAGTTTTCCCTTCAACTGCTCATTCATGGTATTCTATCACAGGTGTGGAGTGGGAGTGGAGCACACACAAAGCAAACAACATCCAAAATAAACTAATACAAGTCTTACCTTATTTAAAAATGTGAAAACTGAGTTAGATTAGCTGAAAATGTACACTATAACTTATAGGTCAATCACTTTAAAAGGTGAAAAGAATACAAATGACAGAAAAGAGAAAATATTAATGATATAATGTGCTCAGTGAAAAGCCAAAAAGGCAGAAAGAGTACAAGATTAAAAAGAGAACAATGAAAACATAAAACATAACAAATGTAGCAGACATTGCTGTAAATTATCAACCATTTGAATGTCAATATATAAGTGCATCAATTACAACAGATTATGAGAATAGATAAGAAACAAGACAATTAGCCCGGCGGTGGTGGCACACGCCTTTAATCCCAGCACTCGGGAGGCAGAGGCAGGCAGATCTCTGTGAGTTCGAGGCCAGCCTGGGCTACCAAGTGAGTTCCAGGAAAAGGCACAAAGCTACACAGAGAAACCCTGTTTCGAAAAACCAAAAAAAAAAAAAAAAAAGAAAAAGAAAAAGAAACAAGACAATTATATATTGACTACAGAAATTAATTTTTATAAGGCATATACAGATTAAAAGTGAATGGATGATCAGATTATGTGTAGTGACACATACATATAATCTCTGCATTCAGAAGACATAGGCAGGAAGAGAGAGTTCCAGGCTAGTCTGGGCTATATAGAGAGAACCTGAATCAAAAAGGGGGTAAGATACAAAAAATCTTTCATTCTAAGATGAATCAAGAAAATGGCCATACTTATTTTGGATAGAGTGGATTTTACAGCAAGTTAAATGATGGAGACTAAAGGGGTTATCACAAAACAAGAAAGGAGTCCATTCTCCAAGAAGACACAACAGTCTATGTACACATCTAACACTAATTCATCACAGCACATGGCAGAACTGACAGAAATGGAAGGAGGAGCACTGGAATCCACTTACTAGCTGGAGGCTTCACCTATGTATCAGAAACAGGCAGATGCTGGAGGCAGATAATCAGTAAGGACATAACTGAACTCAACAGTACCATCAATCCACCAGACAGAATGGGCACCTATAAATTATTTCACGAGCAACTACAGAATACATGCTCCCCTCAAGTGTAAAGGAACCCTGACCAAGACAGACCAGGTAATGGGGTATAAATATGGGCCACAATAATATAAAACTTTACACATTTAGAAAAAAATATATAGTGTTTATTATTAAAGAGAAATGGGATCTAACTAGAAATCAGTAGCAGCACTACTTGGAGATTAAACAACACATTTCTAAATAATACATGTGGGCTAGAGATGTGGCCCAGTTCTTGCCTAGGAGGCACAAGGTCTTGGATTCAATCACTGCCACTACACTAAGCAAATAAATAATAGATGGGTTAAATAAGAAACCTCAAGAGAAACTTATTTCAAACTGGCCAGGTGTGGTAGCATATGCCTGTAATCCTAGCACAAAGGAGGACAAGGCTGATTTTCAGTTATAAACTGAACTAGCCACCTTTCCATAGAACATCATTTTTATAGCCTAGCTTGGTTAACTGTTAGACATCCTCCTTCCCTTTTTCTTTTCTAGTGCTAGAGACCAAATCCAGGGCTTTACATATCTAGGCAACCATTCCAACAAAGAGCTAATAAACCCATACCCCAAACATTTTCTTCAAAATGAACAATTAAAAGCCTATCACTTCAAGCAATAATTCATAATGTTACACGTACACACTCACACTCCTGAATTCACCACAAGCTTAACAGCTTTCAATGTTTAAATACTTTCCAGTGAGGTGGTAATATTAGCACATATGATTACTTGATATTATAAATAAAATGTATCAACATTTGGAAGTTGGCAGTGAACTCAATGAACTAGTATTTTACCAATAACAAACGTGTAACAAGTCAAAATTAGGCACAGATCAAAACAAATCCATTCTGAAAATAAACTAAGAGTAAAGGTGATCCCCAAGATAGCCCTCTGTAGTGGGCAGCAGATAAGTCCTATTTTGGAATGAACACACTGGAATGAACAGAAAGTAACATCTGCTTTCTTTTTCTTTCTTTTGAGACAGGGTCCCATCATATAGCCTTGGCTGGTCTGGAACTTGCTATGTATAGATCAGGCTAGTCTCAAACTCAGAGATCTGCCTGCCTCTGCCTCCCAAGTGCTGGGATTAAGGGCATGCACCACCACACCCACCTCTCTTTAACACACTAGGAAGATTAAATACTATGCACTACATTAAACTCCTGGGAAATGGTAGGGATTTTAAGAGGTGAAGACTAATAGGAGGTCATTGAGTTATTGAGAGAATGCCCTCAAATGGGACTGTGGGTAACTCCATTCCTCCCATGTCCTGGCTATGAGACAGCTGTCTATTCTGAGCCACTCTGCCATGACGTACTGCTTTGTCATATACCCAAAAAGCAATGTGACCAACCATCATGAACTGGAATCTCTGAAAGTGTGGGCCAAATACAACTGTTTGCCAAGCCTGGTAACACAGGTTTATAATCCCAGATCACACCAAGTTCAAGGGCAGCACAAACAGTTTAGCAGGACTCCATGTCAAAAACAAAGTGTGCAGGAGAGATGGCCCAGCAGTTACAACCTGTTGCTCTTGCAGACAGAGGACACGGTTCATTTCCCAGCACCCACATGGCAGGTCAAACCCTCTGTAACTCCAGTTCTGGCCTCTAAGGGCTCTCTAGGCATAAATGTGGTGCACATACATAAATGTAAGCAAACATTCATATATATATATATATATATATATATATATATATATATATATATAAAATAAAGTTTTAAAGGGTTGGGAAGATATTAGCTCAGTAACAGAACACTGACTTAACATATACTGCAAAAACAGTAATGCAAAACCAAAATATCATTTTTGTCTTTTAAGAGGTGACAATCTCAGGTTTTGTTCCAGTAACAGAAAGGTGATTAAAAGACAGATGGAACCTTAAAATAGTTTTTTTGGGTTTGGTTTTGAAAAACATCTTGTCTTATACTATACACTTTTTGGGCTGCCTTCCTCCCTGGTAAAACATTTCTCCCTTTCGCTTCAGAAGTTTCTCCCATACATGTATGAATAAGCCCTCACCTTGGCCAACTTCACTTAACACAACAGAACACTCACCTCAATGGCAAGTTGCCTCAGTAACCTGAAAGTGAGATATAACAATTCTAGTCATTCTGAGCTTTTCCCTTAAACTCAAAGCAGACTAGTTACTGTAAGATGTAAGGGATGCCTTTATTAGGCAGAAATGGGCAAAACAGAAGAGTGCAGAGAAGCAAAGCCAAGCAAACAAGAGCCCCGATATGTCAGATAGACATGGGAGAATCACAGAAGGGCTGACATGCAAACAGTCACCTAGGCAACAGATTTTTCTCCCTTCTAACCTTAACCTAGTTTGGATGCAGGCTATTAACATCAAACAAAGGTTTTTGGAAAATTTTCAAGACATTTATGCTCCACTTGGGGAGGCTTTATTAATGTTTTATAACTAATAAAAGCAAATGCTAGTCTATGCAGCACAATGTCATAGGAAAGCATCTGTTTTCATTCCGTGTCTTGGGTTAAACTCAGCCTGTTGCCTTTCAAGATCCATCAACCTTAATTCCCAGTTTCAGTATTTTTTAACATTAGAGTCTCTGACTCCAGAAGTAAAACCATCCTATACAAAGGTAGGGGACAAAGATCTAAAAAAAGTTCTTTACATTTGTAGCACAGGATCTATAATTCCTTTCCTGTCTTGCTTTTGTTCAGAGCACAAATGCAACCTTAAAACCTAAAGACATCTTTAAATGTGATTTATTTTTAGCATGTCAAAGTGCATGTGTATGTGGGTGAGCATGGATGCCCCAGTTCAATATTCTGTGTATTCCTCAATTGTCCTCTACTTGTTTTTTTGAGAGGGGGGCCTCTCACAGAATCTACAGCTCACTAATTTGGCTAGGATGGCTGGTGGTGAGCTCCTGGGATCTTCTTGCCTCCACCTCTGCATTACTGGGATTACAGGGGTACACCACTGTGCCTGGACTTTTCACGGTTGTTTGGAGATCTAAACTCAGGTTTCTATACGTACATAGCAAGCACCTTATTGACTAAATCATCTCCCCAGCCTTCAAATGCAACTTTTAAACAGATACTTGTTTTTATTAGTATGTAGGTATGTGTCTCTGTGAATGTACACCATGTGTGCATGCCTACAGAGGCCAGAGGAGAGCACTGAATCCTCTGGAGGTGGAGCTATAGCAACCGTGAGCTACTCTGTAGATGCTGACAACTCAATTCAGGCCCTCGGCAAGAATAGTGTTTTTACCCACTGATCCATTTCTCTGGTCCTTCAAATGTAATTTTAAAATGGGGTGTTTTGTTTTAACAGATATGACAGAACCAACGAACAACACTGAGCTGGCAGCTAGGGCATTATGGTTAGTTTTTATGTCAACTTGATACAGGTTATCTTTCTATGTTCTAAGATTTGGAGGACTAAAAACCTTGAGTATCTAAGGGCTATAAGCCTTCTTTCTCCTAAAATGGGCTAGAGCAAAAGCTTGGCTATGATTCAAGAGTTCACAGATCTCTCTGAAGAACAAACGCTGCTCCTAGGAAAACATTCCTGCCCCTGAAGAGTCTTCTCAGGACTTCCTAACTGCTACTCTACACACAGTACCTAGAACATGGTGAGCTCTCATAAATGTCAATTATTTTTCTTGTATAACTAAGTGTATGACAGAGAACACAGATGAACAAATCTGTAACTATCTTTAGTGCCTACCAGAGTAGTTACTTACATGTCAAAAATTTTTAAAACAAGTCTAAAAAGAAGCTGTTACAGGAAATGTAGACTAATATACAGCCCCAACGCCCAAGATTAACAGGATCCCCGCCTCACACTCCAAAGCCACTGCTGCTTATCTACCGCTGTCAGTAATTACATGAATCTAAAACAAAGCGTAACCACTGTAAGAATAGGAAAACACTGACCAAGTTCAGCCTCGTTGTGGAAGAGTGGTGGTTCAGAACAATTTCATATCCTTAGCACCTTTAAATTCAAACCTAATCAAAACCTGTTTTCTTTCTTCTTTTTGGTTTTTCGAGACAGGGTTTCTTTATGTAGTCCTGGCTGTTCTGGAACTAGCTCAGACCAGGCTGGCCTCAAACTCAGAGATCCACCTACCTCCCAAGTGCTGGGATTAAAGGCATGAGCCACCATCACCTAGTGAAAGGGCTTTTTTTCTATATGGATTTAAAAATCCAATTTTACAGTGGAAAACAAGTGCTTTCAGATCAAGTACACTAATATATTAACTACGAAAAATGGGGAATTAAGTACATGTTTGCTTATACACTTTAGGTAAATAGTGAAATCAATCTAAATTTTTAATAGGGTGTGGTAGTGAAAGTTTCTAATTCTAGCATAGAAGAGGCTGAGGTAGGGCTACTGCAAGTTTGAGGCCAGTTTAGGCTACAAGCAAACAAAATTATTTACTTATTTATTATTTATATGAGGCAAGGTCTCTCTATGTAGTTCTGGCTGTCCTGGAGCTCCCTATGTAGATCAGGCTGTTTGGAACTCAAGAGATCCTTCTGCCTCTGCCTCCCTAGTACCACACCCAGCCTAAAAAATTTTAATTTTTTATCTTCAAAGTTGAGTCTGTAAAAGCAAACTTATGATTTCTAAGAAGATAAGAAGTATGTCCAACAGTACACCACAGATATGCAAGATTTCATTTATTTGATAAATACATTCAAAGCTGAGAAATACCTTATTTCAGAAGGAAGAAAAAACACATACCACCAAGTATAGGAGTTTACACTGCAAAGGTAGTGGGAGACTCTGAGGAAGGCTTTGTAATGTCGGGTCAAGCAACACAGGGTTTTTCATACAGGCCTCTAAACTAGGAAATAGTGTTTTGGAGACAATGCTCGTAGTACAGTAGAGTATTTACCTTGAAGGTCTTTGCTTCCATCCCTGGAGAGGAAGAGGAGAGAGGGGAAAGCAAAGAGAGGAAATAAAGAGAAAGAGAGGAAGGGGGAGGAGGAGAGGGAAGAAGGGGAGGGGGGAGAAATGAGAAACTGAGGGTGCAGAGAGGAAATAAAAATGAATCATGCTTCCAGTGTGTCTTATATAGATTAAAAGAAACTGTACAACTGAGAAGGAAGAGGTTAAATGTATGTCTTCTGATTTTACTAGTATGGTTCCCTTTAGTCTAAAGATACCAACACTTCAAAGTATTTTAGGAAAGTGAATATGATCCATGGAATGGACTGAATGACACAAGAAACTGGAGGCAAGGAGACAGCAAGTACTACTTTGTAATTACTCCCCAAACATCTACCAGTGCACACGAGATCAGTGATATGGTTGTCTATAGTTCACTAATTAAATTTAAAACAACAAGTTCAATATGGGGTATTTTATTAAAATTAACATTCTAACACAATACCCTTAAAAGTACATGATTTATACCCCACCTAGATGAACCCTGAATTAAGTGCCGGGCTCTAGTCCAAAAGATTTCCACATGAGTCAGAAATGTAAATGAGTTTAATGAAATGAGTGGTATAGAAACATAAACATGTTTAATGTATGAAAAATTAAATTTATCTCAATGTTAATATCTATTTCATCCTTTCAAAACCTCTTCTAAACTCAAATATTGAAAAAACCCAACAATATTCTAAAAATAAATACAGAAATCACGATAGGAAGTTAACTAACACAGTAAGTAAACTTTTAGTGCACTGTTCAAAGATCTATTTGGAAAATTAAAAGATCTGCTGTTACTTTTGAAATTTAAAATTTAAGTATGTCTGCTGAACACAGACTACAGGCAAGAAAGCAATAACTAAATTATTGACACTAAGCATTAAGATTAGCTCAATTTTAAGGATGTTAAAATATTTCCTATCACTGGCTTTCAAAAACTAGTTACATATACAAAATCCTGAAAGCTAAAAAGCTAACCCAAGATACTATTTCACACCTGCAAAGATAACAATAATCAGAAAGACAGACATGGGGGTATAGCAAAACTGGGAACCACATATATTCCATTATGTGGAATATTAAATGTACAGTTTTAGAAGAAACTCAACCAGCTGAACAATTCCACTAATTCCATTTTCAGATGTGTATCTAAGAGAATTGAAAACATACACCCACACAAAGTTACACACAAACATTCACAGCAGCATTATTACCCATAGTGGCCAAAAGAGGGAAACAACTCAAATACCAGTCAATAGACTAATGAATAAATAAAACATGCTCTCCACATAATAGATTATAATTCAGTCATTAAAAGAAATGTACTCTTAACCCACAATGCAACATGAATGAATCTTGAAAACTTGTCAGCCCAGTGTGGTGGCGCTGGCCTCTAATCCCAGCACTGGGAAGACTGAGGCAAGCCATGCACCTGGCCAACAAGGATACAGCAATACCCTAACTCATAGAAGCCAAATAAACAAAACCAGGAACAACACAACAACAAAGAGAACGAAACAAAACATTCTGGGAAGACAGTCATAAAACAAAAATTCCAATCCCATTTAAACAGACTGTCCAGGTCGGACAACTCTCCAGAGACAGAAAGGGGACTGATTCCTGATGGTTGCAGTGAGTGATCATGAGCAAACATGGGTGATGAAAATGTTCTGCAGTTGACTGTGGTGATGATTGTCCAACTCTGTGGCTATACTAAAAACCAGTAAACTGTGCACTTTGAATAAACTCAATGGTAAACAATTATATCTCTATAAAACTATTATTATCTTTAAACAACCCTAGAGGCCACAATATTGAACAAATATTTCACACTTACCTACTGTCTGAAGCATAAGGTCTTTGTATACCTTTAGTCATCCTCCCTCTGCTTTCTAACACTTCAAATACAAGCACCAAATCTGAGAATTTCAGGGTTTTCCTTAATTATACTTAAAAGAAAATAAATGCATAGATAATAAACAATAGAAAAACATTCTCTCTCAAAACTTGGGTCTTTTTGCAGATTCTACTGTCTAGTTTCAAAATGTTAACATAAGTGGAAGGGAACTATATCTATATTTCATCTATTTTCTCTTTAAACCATTGTAATGTGGCTCTCTCATAATCTAATCCCAAACTGCTTTTTTAGAGAGCAAAATTCCCACTTGCCAAATGGAATGGGTGCTTTCCCAATCTTACCCTACCAGTCCTTCTAGCACTATTATTTGATTCTAGTAACAACTCCTTTCTCAAGTCCCTCCCAGGCATTTCTGACATCCTGGTTCCTGTCCCTCCACTCTGACCACACCTTCCCAGTAACAATCACAAACATTTCCCTCTAGCTGCTTTTCAAGACCTATGCTATTCAAGCTAAAGCTGTCACTATGCCTGTCTGAATCAGGTTATTCACTCAATAAGCTTTCAACTACCTCCTCAAACTCCTATGACTCCTACCTCCTTAAATCCACCCTGTGAATAACAGTGAGCTCCGGATTTGTCCTGGACACTTCACAGGCATTCAACATGTCCCACACTAAATTCATCTTCTCCTCTGACACTCTCCTGCGATCTTGTTGGATCAGCTCTACTCGTTTCTTCTCATATTCCTTTATCCACTGTACCTTCTAACTTGATTGTACATAATACTATGTTCATACCTAGTAAACCACTGAGACATCCATCTCTCTCTTCTTCCTCCAGCCCTAGCCTAGTATTAAGCCCCAAGCTTGCTTTGAACAAGTGCATATCACCACACTGGCTTAAGGCTTGTTAATCCTCACCAAATCTGTTATATATGCTCTATTTTCCTTGATTAATTCAGATCAAGTCCTTTCTGTCAAGTAACTACCTTTCTTAAAACATTCTATGACCCTCCAGAGACTTTCAGGTTCTCCAACAGAACATATCTGAATAAGATAAGGCTTACAGTAATCTTATAGAGCAGGCTGGGAAGGTGGGTGTGAGGAAAGGGAAGGAAAGACCACAGGAATGTTAAGCTAGCACATTTGTTGTTCTCAATAATCTCACTTTCCCTGTGACCCTAAAAGGTATTTCCAACCTGCAGCTTTCTACATACACCCCAGGATAAGGAGGAATGTGGCCCAACACCAAATTATAAACTCATTTAACATAGTAAGATTTTTCCGGAGCATGTTTTGTTTTGTTAACTCAATTGCATGGTTTTCCTATGTAAATTTGTAGATGACAACTTAGTGTTGCAATATCAAAAGGCTGAACATGCCTGGAAGTGTACAGTTAAAACATAAGTATTAAATATAGTAAGATTCCTTCACTAAGTGGCAGAAGAAAAGGAGGAATCACCACGCCCTCCTCACAGTCCAAACCCTACCTAACTGTCTTAGGTGTCACCTTCTGTCTGCATTATATACTGGCTCTCTGGTCCTCAATAAATGGTTCGAGGATGCCTCTTTGTCAGTCAACGTCAGGGGATATGTATGGAGTAAAACCTAACTCTAGGGGCTGGAAAGATGTCTCAGACAACATTAAGTGTACTGGCTGTTCTACTGCACCCATAAGACAACTCACAACTGTCTGTCACTATAATCCCAGGGGATCTCTTTGGGGCTCTTTTGGGCATCAGGTATGCATGTGGTACACTGATATACACACAAGCAAAATACCCATACACATAAATAAATAAAAATTTAAAAGCCTGTCCAATACCAATACCAATGAGTACCACCATCTAAAAGTTAAGAGTAAAGATCAAGTTCCAGACCTGTCACAAATTAGTTATTAATTCTGTTAACAAAATTAGCATATCAGGAATAATGCGCCTGGCATAGGATATACAATCTTGGTGCCTGATTCTCCTTTTGAGAGAGTGGGCACCTCAGGCCAAGGCCGAAAAAAAAAACCAAAACTACAGTAATTCCTTCTCTCCTGTCCATCTTTAACAAGGTCTCATTCTCAGATAAACTAGGCTTGTGTGAAACTCACCACCTTCCTACCTAAGCTCCTGACTGCTGGGACCACTATATGCCTGTTGAGGTAGAAATTTTTCTATCAATAGTAATCAAGAAATTCATGCCAGACATGGTGGCAAATACTTTTGGCACTTGAGCAGTAGAGGATAGAGAATCCAGAGTTCAAGGTCAGCCATATATATATTCAAGGTCAAGGCTAGTCTAGGCTATATGAGATATAGACTCAAAAACAACAAAAAGAAATTAAAAAATTTCAGACCAAACAAGATACAATTTCTAAACCATTAAATAAAATCAA
This sequence comes from Peromyscus leucopus, assembly GCF_004664715.2. Taxonomy (NCBI): domain Eukaryota; kingdom Metazoa; phylum Chordata; class Mammalia; order Rodentia; family Cricetidae; genus Peromyscus; species Peromyscus leucopus. The sequence continues at coordinate 37,984,395 of NC_051065.1, forward strand.
GATAATTACAATAGATGTACATTACTGACAGTTGTATAAAGTAACTTTTTAAAGTTGTAAACATACATATATATATAAACATATATATTGTACCCTCTGATCTAGTACTTCCTGTAAAGAGATTATTAAGCAATAAACAATGTAGAGGCTTTATTCATGTTCATCAAAGTATTTAATAAAAATACAATAGACTAAATATTCAACTATAAGCAAATGATTAAACTGCAATGGTCACACTGTGACACAGCCTCTTAAATTATTCCTAGAAAGTAGCTGTAATTAATAAAAGACCAAAATCTAAGTTTAGAAAACTCCAAAAGACAAGACTATGACTCAGGTATAGCAGGCTCAGAGCTTTAATCTCAGGATTGAGGAGGCTGAGGCAGCAGAGCTTCCACCAGTTCAAGGACAGCCTGGGTCACAGAGTGAGTTCAGCTCCCCTGCCCTTCAGAAAACAACCCCCCTCAACTATTTACAAAGGAATGTGTATTTATTGTGACACAGACTCATTACAAACATAAACATAGAGAGAATAATGGAAATAGCTCAATAGCTTGGAATAGGACCACAGTATGAATGACCAATCCACTTTCCCAAATATAAGCATTACCATTACTGGTTACTACTGTTAATAATTAGTAATTTATAATTTCCAATTTTGAAACTGTATTACTTTATAATGAAACAGTTGTAATAGTGATACCTTTTAAGACTCAGTTCTACAATGTTAAGATTTTAAAACAGTTTTTAATCCATATCAGAATTTAAGAAAAACAAGTTAGAATTTATCAGATCATCTTTAATTCTCTTTCCATGACAGAGAATAGTTCCTTTCCAGCCTTCTAGTCAAGGGGGAAAAAAAAAAAAAAAGTCAAGTGCCAACAGTCTTAATTATAGCTGTTGCTTATCAAGTCAGGAAATAAAAAAAAGCAAGCACTATAAAAGAATAGCTTTAGTCATCAAATCTCTAATGTAGAATTACCTAGCTATACTTTGGTATTATGGAAGAATGGAAACAGATTTGGTCCTTGTGAAATGACATCTCCAATAGGAATCCTCGACACATTTTCAAAGCAAGAACCTCCAGGCTCTATCCCGTCCAAAAGTTCAGGGACTGGGCACCTGTCTCAACCGCCTGCATTACCAAACAAAGCTCCTTGACAGAGTATGTCCAGACAGCAGGATGACAAGCATGCAAACCACTGACAGCCAGGGACCACATGGCCCCTTCCATAACCAAGAAAGGCTGAAAGTCAGTAGTTTTAAACATCCTAAATAAACTGTTTTCTTCTACATTTCCTATAGATTAATAAAAAGAGGACTCTATCCAATTCTGTAAATGACATCATTCAAAAGATACTAACACAATCAAAATTCTTGGTGGTAGGAAGGAGAAATTACACTTTAACCTTCAGAGATCAAAAGTCCTCTTTCCAAAACACTACCTAAACACCAGAAAATGTTTAAAATAAAGGACAATTGGATTATTCGATCTACATTTTTCAGTCTTTACCATATATTAAACAAAATCTTGCTTCTACTTTCTATTGTTATAAATCTGAGAGGTGGAAATCACAAAGCTCCACAATACTATTAATACTGTGCCAACTTTAACACTTTTAAAGTCTTACTAGACAGAAATCTCTTTAAAATATGAAAACCTACTTCTGTACTAAAAGTCACTACATCTGCACTTTGAAATAAAAACTTGCCAACATATTGCGCCCACTCATTTTAATAGACCTCAACTGTATGGCTTTTCGTAACCATATTTCAGATTTAACTGATTATTCTTAGAAGTGCACCTTGTCCAGGAGCAAAATTTTCCCTAGCTCGTTTCCCAACCCCCGCTAAGGAGCGAAGGACTTCCCAAGTCCCATTTCCTTTTCCATTCCCCAGACCTCCAGGGTTTCCAACGCCCCAGTCTTGCGCAACATCCGTAGGAGCAGCGGCCGCAACCACCGCCTCCTAAGCCGGGAAACAACCCTAGAGGGAACATTGTCCAGTAGAAAAATAAAGGAGCGGGGAGGGGGTAATGTAGGAAGTCGGCTTCTGGTCTCACGCCTGCGGAACTGACACCCCCCGCCAACTACGTACCTAGAGCAATTTCACCTACCAGACTTTTAACCCTCACCTCCACTCAAGCCTGCCTACACAAGCAGAGTGCGGAAAGGGGGGAGCTGGCGGAAAAGGGGGACGGGAAGGTTATCTCCCAGTTCAGGGCTTCAGCCCGCGGAGTCGCCTCCACCCCACCAGGACTATTGTTCCCAAGTTCCCCACCCCCACCCCGGATAGGAAGTGATAGTCACATCCCCTCCGGCCTCGGCAATATCCCCTGGAGTCGGGAGTGAGCTTCCTCCAGGATAACCCCCATCCACGCAGACATTACCCCCCCAACCTAGTCACACTGGCCACACGACCACCTTACACCTGGGTCTCAGAAAAGACACCGCACGGGACAAGTGGAGGTCAGGTAAAGCATGAGACTGCTTACGGACAAGCCTTCGGCAAGCGGTGATCATAACCGTGAACTCGGCGACGGCGTAGTCCCACCGTCCCCTCGGACGAGGCCGGCGTCAGCCAAGGGGCTCTGCGAGTTAATGCTAACACCCGCGTCGCTCTCCGCCAGCCGCCCTGCCGGCCGCAGCCCGACAGCTTGCCTCGACCCTCCCCGGAGGGGCAGGCGGGGCAGGCGGGCGTGGGAAGGCGAGCCCGCACCCCAGCCGCCGCCGCCCGGCCGCCGCCCGCTCGCCCGGCCGGGGAGACAATAGGTAGTCGCGGGCGGCGGGGCCGGGGCGGGCGGCGGGCCGGAGCGGGCCGCGGCCGCTCCCTTCGCTCGCTCGCTCGCGGGCCGGCCGGGCGCAGCACGGGCCGCGCAGCCCCGCGGAAAAGGGAGGCTGAGGGGCGGGGGCGACCTCGCCTCCCGCAAGCTCGCCGGCGGCGCTCGCGGCTGGGCGCGCGCCCCGCGCCCGTCCTCGCCCCGCACACAAAGCGCCGGCAGCCCCGGCCGGCCCGGAGAAGCGAGGGCAGCTCGGGGGCCGGCGACACGAGGCGACGGCGAGGGCGGACACTCACCATGAAGTCCCGGGCGAAGTTGTCCTCCCCATTGTGGTCCGGACTCTTCATGGCCTGTACCCGCTGGATGAACCTCCTCAGGATCTCCACTTGCTCCATCCTCCCGCGTGCCCCCCGCCGCCCGCCCGCGCGCCGCAGCGCCCGCTCCGTCTTCCCCAGCTCGCTCCGGCCCGCCCGCCCTCCCTCCCCGCCGCGCGAGGCGGCTGCGGCTGCGGCGGCACCGGCCGGCTCCCCGCGCAACTTGAAGAGCGGCGCGGCTTTCCTGACTGCGAGGCGAGCCGCGGGCTAGCGCCGGCCCCGGCCCCCAGCCTGCCCCATCCTCCTCCCCGCCCTCCGCAGCCCCAGACGCCGCCGCCGCGCCGCCGCCGCCTCAGGAGCAGGCTCTCCGCCCGCCCTGCCCCTTCCCGGTCCTTCCTCCCCCCACCCCCGCCAGCAGCCGCAGCCGCCTCTCCCCACGGGCGCGCCCCCGCCGCCACCCAGACGCGCGGGCCCGTGCGGCGGCCCCGCCCCAAGAGCGACGGGCCCGCCGCCCCGCCCGCCGGCCAGGGCCCGCCCCCGCCCGCTCTGACTGGCTGGACGCCGCTTCCGGGGCGTGGCCCTGCCTGGGCGCTCGCCGCTCGGCGCGGTGAGGTTGGCCTCGGTGGCCGGCCCGCGCTGGAAGCGGGGCGAGCCTAGTGGGTCGGAGCTTCCACTTCAGACGGGACTTGCCGTCCCCCGCCCGGCGGGAGGAAAAGCGGAGTCCCGGAGTGCCTCAGCGCCCCCGCCGGCCGCGGGCTGGGAGGCCCGGAGCCGGGTGGGACAGAGGGATGCTGGGAACTGTAGTAGAGCCACATCCTTCACGGCCCGTAGGTGCTCTCCTTACTCGTGGCTTGCTGAAGGGCACCCCAGGCGTTGGCACTTTGGCCAGAAGCCAGTCGTTTCCTTGAGTGAAAGGACTTTTTGCAAATCCATTTTAACCCCAGTGAGTGAAAGTTTGGAATTCAGAGTGCGTCCTTCACATCACACATAGGGTAGGACGCTGTTTGCCAAGAGGAAGACAATAGATCTACCTTTAAATTAGCACGGCTTCGGAGTGGAGTGGGAGAATCTGTAACTCTTACCAGAGAATATGCTGATGTAATCTATCCTCTCATAAATAAAGTGATTTGCCCAAAGTCCACCGCCACCCCCAGCATGTTCGTATAGAGTCTTTGCTTTGACTCTAGCAACAAACACTGCCTCTGAAGGGACGAGAGTTTGTGGTGGTACTGTCGCACAACTTTTGATCCATGGACTGACTGGTCGTGTACACGCACAAACATGTTTTCACAGAGCAGGTGCCAGGAAATTTGGTTAAGATAGGAAATATCAATGCAGGGGACAGTTCCTGAACTAATGTTCGGCTACACCATGAAATTTAATTTTAAAAAGTTGAAGACAACAAATTTGAGTAGCAATATACAATTTTATATATATATTTGGTTTTTCGAGATAAAGTTTCTCTGTAGCTTTGGAGCCTGCTCTGGAGCAGACTGGCCTCGAACTCACAGAGTTCTCTGCTTCCCGAGTGCTGAGATTAAAGGCGTGCATCACCACCACCCGGCTATACTTTCTATATATGTGTGTACCCGTAAAGAGAGTTTTGGTTTGACTTAAAACAGTCTCGGTACGTACCTCCTCCCTCAGCCTTTCAAGTGCTAGGATTACAGGTGATTGCCACACTGCCTGTCAAGAGATACAGTTCTGCTCTATAGTTAAACATTCAGGAGCCAGGTGTGATAAGGCTGGCTTGCAGTACCCCCAGTCAGGAGGGTAAAGTAGGAAGATACTGAGTCTGAGGCCGGCCATGGCCCCCTGATGAGATCCTGTTTCATAAAACAGAATCACTTCAAGGAATATTTTCATTTCTAAACTAAACTTTTGAAAAAGGAGTAATTTAACCCACTACAAGGCTAAATTTCACTGAATGTAAGCAAAAGAATTCAGTAGAATTCAGGCGGTAAATCGGGAGATGGCCAGAAACACCTTCGCTTTTATTTGTTTATTTTTATATTTTGGTTTCCCTGAGGCAGGGTCTCACTCTGCAGCCCAGGCTGGCCATGAACCCAGGTGCTGGGAGTACAGGCTTGGGCCACTGTGACCACCCACACTTGTGATATGTCCAAAGAATGTTAAGAACCAGTTAGTGATGGGGGAACACTATATGGACATGCTTTGTAAGAGCTGCTGGTAGTCTGATGGGTAACAACAGACTGAGTCTGATTTGGGCTGGAGCAGGGTTTCTCTTTTCCATGAGAAAGCCCATGCAATGCCAGAGGGTTTCTTGAGACCACAGCAGCTACTTTTGGCATTGTCCTCAGGTTAATGAAAATCCCAGTGTCTCTGAAGGGTCCCACTATTTGGAAAAGCTTAGCTTTCCTTGATGATTAGCTGGCTACTTCTTTTTAACTTTCCTTATGATTAGAAATTGTACAAAATAATGAGTTTCATTACGATAGCCTCACACATGCATGCCATATTCTTTGCTCATGCTCGTCCTCCCGGGGCCCTTTCTTGTCCTCCCTCTGTGTGCCCTTCCTCCTCCCAGGGTTCCCTCTTCTAAATGTATTTGGGAGACCATCAAATGGCTCAGTGTATCAAGATGCTTTCTAGCAAGCCTAAAGGCCTGTTGTTCGCTTCCTCAAGGCGACCTCCACACACACACCCCTGCCACACACAAATAAATAAATGTATAAAAAATTCAGATTTCTAAATATATTTGGATCTTGTTTCAACCTCTCTCTCTCTCTCTCTCTCTCTCTTCTCTCTCTCTCTCTCTCTCTCTGTGTGTGTGTGTGTGTGTGTGTGTGTGTGTGTGTGTGTGTGTGATGAAAACAGGCTTCAGGAGGTTTCCCTTTTCTAAGAAGTATATAGCTTCAGAAGACAGAAAAACATTAAGTTAGAAAAGCCAAATGAGAGGTTAAAAACAGGTGATTGACAGTTGTGGGAAGATCATTGAGAGCAAGCTGTCCGAGAATGAGTAGTCTCAAAGTGGACCGTGAAGAGCAAAGGAGTTTGAACAGGAAAGAGAACACCCAAGCCAGAGAAGCAGTGAATGGAAAGGTTGAAAGCAGCCGAGTGGAAGTTTAAAACAGACTCTGCGTGGGTGTGAAGCTCCAAAGTAGACTGGTCTCTAGAGAGATAAACCCTAGTTAAGGAGTCACACTCGACACTGTGGACACTGGGAGCCACCAAAGTTTCTGAGTTAGAGGTGATTGTCAGTTGCTTGCTGTGGGTGCTGGAAGTTGAGCTCAGTCCCCTGGAAGAGCCACAGGTGTTCCTACCTCACGAGTCATCTCTCTAGCCCTGCACCTTTATTTATTTTAGTATTTGGTTGCTGAGACAAGGTCTCACCGTGCAGCCAGAGCTGGCCTCAAACTTGCTGTGTAGACAGACTGGCCTCATATCTATAGTCAGTCCTCCTGCCTCTGCCTCCCAAATACTGAGACTGTCAGTATGCAACACTATGCCCAAGACTGTATCCTTTTGTATTCTGAATATTTTGCTGTTTAAATGTATGGGTTTTCCAACAAAATTATGTGTTATTCCAAGTGGTAGGAAGAATGTCAGGATCTTTTATGGAACAAGTAAATAAAGAATAAAGGAAGCAGGGCTTGTTTTGGGGAAATTTTTTTTTGTTTGTTTGGGTTTTTTTTTTTTTTTTTTTTTTTTTTGAGACAAGGTCTCATGTAGCACCAACAGGCCTTAAATTTGCTGTGCAGACAAAGACAGTCGTGAATTCCTGATCTTCCTGCCTCCACCTCCCAAGCGCTGGGGTCACAGCATGCACTCCCATGCTCTGCTGTGGGTTTTGTTTATTTTTGTTTTTGTTTATGGCAGATGGGAAGCTATGGGCAGTATCATAGTTTTCAGGGGAAATTGAATGTCTTGTTCACCCTCAGCTATACCTGAGTGTTTGGGCACTTATTTTATCACTCAAGTTTCAATCTGTAGAAACTGGCCAGTGACCTGTGACTTGGTGTGGGAGGATGAGCTGAGCCAGTTGCTTCTCATAGAAATCTGAACTTGGAAAGCAAGACAGAAGTCATTAGAATAATGAGGGCAGGAATGCATGCTGCTATGAGGTAGGATTAGATTTTGGCAATCAGAAGCCAAGAGGTGGGGGTGAGGATGACGATGATGAAGAATCGGATTAGTAAAGACATGAATCAGGCGTGTGGCAGTGTGTGGAGGGGTCAGGCTGCAGCCCATGTGGTCACCAGGGAGAATCCTTGGAGCAACCTGACATCTGATACTTTCAGGGATGGGTTAGGTTGATTGTATACGTAAATAAATCCAGCTTTTCTTGACACAGAATAGGCAGCGCTATAGAATATGGGCTTTCAAGTCAGAGAGATTGCTCTGCCACTGACATGGGAAGTCACCCTGTATGTCTTCTCCTAGGAAAGCCGCCTGGTGGTCCTGAGCTGTGTCTCAGCATTGCTGTACTGTACATCATACTTGCACATAGAACACAAAATAAAAAACTAGTTAAACGTGGTGGTTTCTGCATTTTACATTTCTTCTCTCCATGTCTTATTTCTTGTACTCTTCTCCTTTACTTACTAGCCACCTACGATGTAGGGAAATACATGAGAAGCTAGAAGGCAGCCAAATAGCATTTTAAAAAGCGATGGTACTTTTGTGGTTTCAGCAAGAAGAGGTTTTGAAAAGTTAACAACCTGAAAGAGGTTTCAGGTGTATCTATTTGTTCATCCTCATGCTATCCTTCCATGGTTCACTTGCAGGTTTAACTTGTGACTGTCTTTCTCCTAACAGCTATGGCTATTGCAGCTTCTAAAGCTTTAGGATGTTTGTGAGTTCTACTTTCTTCTTCTTTTTAAACAATCTTGGGGATCAATTGCTATCACTAGCCTTATCAGTAGAAGAAAAGCTAAATAAAGCACAGGGAGTGAACCTGATTGGCTCACTTGAAGTAACAAACACGAGACTAATGAATATAACCCACAGGTCCTGAGTTTCCAACTTGTTACACAAACCACTGAGTCACAACACTTATGCCTGATACCCTTCATGTCACTAAAGGTGAAGATTCAAACCATTCCTGAGATTCTAATGCTGACCTCCCACTCACGCTGTGTCCCTCAGTCTGTTCTTCAGCCTGCTGGCCGGGACGCTGCGGCGGAGTGAAGGTGCAGGAGGAGGATTCTTCTCATTTATTCCTGGCGTCCTTTGACTCTGGCATTCCTCAGTCTCATCTCAGCAAAAACAGTTGTTGGTCGTTTTCTGAATTTGTGAATTTTTTGTTGGAATTGTTTAATCCAATAAAAAGAAAACTGGGTTGAGGAAACACACTTTTTAATATCTTGGGGTAACAATATTTTCCAAAGGCAAATAAAAACAAGTTTGGAAAGGATAAAATTTGATAACCTGTATTTAATATTTACAGCTTTTAAACACATGAATCTCTGCTTAGATCAGGTCTGTTATCTCCATCTTTAAATGTGCACTGGAATACTAGAAGGGGGAGGTGGAAGGTGAGTGCCTATTGCTGAAGACAACGTGCACTTCATAAATAGGCCCAGAGACCCCTGAGCTGGAACTGACCTGAATGTCCCTCCCTGAGGACTAGCTGTCATGGTACCAAAAGGCACCATGCAAACTCCCAAAGGCGGGAGGCAACCTGCCCAGCTATGAATGCTTACAAACCACATCGATGACCAGCACGGCATTAAGACCCTAAGAGTGCAGTAGTGGCGTGCAGACCTTGGCAGGAACCAACAGCTCTCCAATGGACTCAACAAGAGGGAAACCATGCCGGGCACTGGAAACCTAACTTACTACTCAGTACTAGTGAAGCCATGGGTTATTGGAGGAGAATCTACAGTCACCTTACTGAACCAGCATAATCCCTAATAACACTCTATAAACATTTGTCCTCATTTACACAGATAAGTATAGTCTACACACCTCATCAAGTGAAACTTCTATTCACAACAGATGGAGACTGCTATAGAAAACCACACTAATCACAATACACAGCCATAGAGCCAAGTCCCAATGGATGTGTTTATAAAATACTCCTGCGCCTGAGGATTGGGGAACACAGCAGGAGATGGAGCCATGAGACGGTAAGAGCCAGAGGATCAGGGAGTTTTCTGAGACTGTGTCTCCTACTAATGTCGGAAGCTACACACATAAGGTAACCAACACGACTGCCCACGCGTGAGTGGGACAAGGGTGACGCCAGTGAGGACGCCAAATTGGATGGGATGAAAGCCTCAAGCCACAGGCCTGTGGGTAAGTAAGGAAGCCCGAGGATGGTGTATTTGGTCTTCGCCAGCAAAGAGCACACCAAGAGGTTGTGCACTGTCAAATGGTCACCTCAGGTGTGTAGTCATACAACATGTGCAAAACATCAGTGGAAGGAGAGGCCGGGAATGTAAAGGCTAGTGGGAAGGGAGGAAGAAGAAGAGAGAAATGTAATTATATTATAATCTCTAAAATAAAATAAACTAGAGGGGGGAGCTAAAGAGATGACTCATTAGTTAAGAGCACTGACTGCTCTTCCAGAGGACCTGAGTTCGATTCCCACACACACATGGCAGCTAACTACAGTCTGTAATTGCAGTTCCAGATCTGTCATCCTCTGAGGGTACCAGGCACAAATGTGGTTCATGTACATATATGCAGGTAAAATACCCATAGACATTAAAATACTAGCAGGGGAATTCAGTGACTGAAACAGTAGCCCATGTGACACTCCACTTAAGGAAACTACAGCCTGTTAACAATGGCTGCATACATATAGAAACTACTACCACAGGAGAATGTGGTAGTCAGATCTGCCCTCTCTAAGTTTTTCTACTTGATGTTTCCTGTGCCATTTAACATTCAAAGAAAGATGAAAATTGCACAAATAACTTCAAAGTAAATGTACTACCTGAGCATCTGACTAGTGATTCTTTAACATGACGATTTTTCTGTGAGGTTTCTGCCTTCGAGTCGCTCATACTCTTGCAATCAGTCCCTCACTCATTCACCTGTCAGCTACCCCAAAAAATGTATTCTTCTGCAAACTAGAGAATTGTTTCACTGATCTGTTGTTTGTGTCCTTTCTGTATAGAATAAGTGAATAGACATTTGTTCACAGCTCCCAGGAAAAGTTACACAATACCTTCCTTCTGAAAACTTCCTTCAGTTAAAAAAATTAAGTTGATACATAATAATCATTTGTTTATTATGTATACATGTTTTGTGTTATGCATGGTGCAAGCATGTGAGTATACCGATGTGTATACCCATGTGGTGACCAGAGCAGGATGTAGATGTCCTTTCTCTATTGCTCTCTACTTTATTTCCTTGAGACAATATCTCTCACTGAGAGATCTCAAGCTCTACCTGTCTCTACCCCTGTCCAACTCCCAGTGCTGCAGCCGTGCCCACCTTTTTACATAGGTGCCAAGGACTGAACTCAGGTTCTCATGCCTACCTAGCAAGAGATCTTACCCACTGAAACATCTCCCTAGCCCTTAGTTTGTTTACTTATTTTTTGAGACAGGGTTTCCCTGTGTAGTCCTGGCTGTCCTGGATCTCACTCTGTAGATCAGGCTGGCCTCAAACTCATAGAGATCCACTTGCCTCTGCCTCCCAGTTGCTGGGATCAAAGGTGTGCACCACCATCACCCAGCTTAGTTAACCATTTTTAAGTGAACAGTTCAGTGGTGTTTAGTATATTTTACAGTATTTTCATGATACTCCCAAAAGGAAACCACATCCCCACTAAGTGTTTGCTCTCTATTCACTCCTTGCTCAAACTCTGACAGCTACTAATCTGTGTTCTGCTCCTGTAAATTTCTTAGACTCTGTGTTTTGTATAATGGAATCATGTACTATATGAGCTCCTATGTAGCTTCTTTCATTTAGCATGCTGTTTGCTTGTTAACCATTTTCTTGTATGTAGAATGTTGTTTTTGTATGCATTTGTAGCCTTATGTTGAGTAGGGTGTATGGTGATATTTTATTTGTACTGAAATGTAATTTTAATTTTATGTTAATAAAGTTGCCCTGGGGTCAGAGCTATTAGAGCCATAGCAAGAGCGTGGTGGTTAGAAGAGCTAGGTAGATTTCTGTGTGTTCAGGGATACAGCCAGTATTGGAGACATTCGCCTTTAAGACCTGGAGGGCAGTACTTACAGGCAGTGATGAGGCAGTCATGTGGTTGGGTTTACAACCAATGAGAAGGCAGAACAGAAAGACTATTTAAACACAGACAAACAGGAAGTAGCTCTCTCTCGGGGAAGTTAGGAGCACTGCAGGAGGTAAGATTTTATCTCTGAGCTCTAACCTCTCGGCTTTCTCTTTTACATTGGCTCTGTGTTTCTTATTTTAATAAGACGATTGGTTACATCTACATCTGGCGCCCAATGTGACAAGAATCCATTAAAAACTGCTTGGGGCTGGCTCCCTAGCCGGAGCAGCCGGCTCCCTAGCCCCGGCCTAGGTCTGCTTGGCCTCAGGCCGGACTGTGAGCTGCTTGCTTAAAGCCAGTGCTACAAACAACTCAGGCCTGCCCTGCTAAACAGGGCCCCTGCCTGTAAAGCCAAGCCTTGACTCGGCTCAAGAGGGAACAAGTGGCTGGATTTAAGCTTTAGCCAGCTACGCTTTCACTTTCACTTTCGCTTTCACTTTTGCTTTCGCTTTCTCTCTTGCTTTCTCTCTGTCTCTCTATCTCTGTCTCTGTCTCTGTCTCTCTCTCTCTCTCTTTCTGGATTCACACCTAGGACACTAGGTGGCTGTTTTGAAATTCGCTCAGATTTCTACTGTTCTACGCAGATTTGGTAAGTCATAAAAGAAACTATTTAAAAGACAAATTTTTTTTCCACATTTAAAAAAATGGGTTTCCTGTGTACATTGGAAGAAAATTGGGTTTTGTTTGAAATTTTAGGCAGTCTGACAATGGAACAACTATATGAAAAGATTAGTATTATGGGAATTATGCAGTTTATCACCATGCTTATTCTCATTTTACTATTTAAAAAGATAGTCGATTTAAGTGCCAGGATAACAGCTTTAGAAAAACCTGTTAAACCTGTAAAAATTCAGACAGAAGAAATTAACAGTGAAGTTGGTTCAAGTTTGGATCATAAGGTTACAGAAAGAAAGCCTGTTTTCACACAGTCACCCTTAATTTATCCTGTAACCGTACAGCAGATGCCTGATCAAATGGCTACACAAAATATTTGGGCTCCAATTGAACTGATGGATTTTAAAAGGTTTAAGGAGGCAATAGTATCTTATGGCATGCATTCCCCATATGTAAAGCAAATGTTAAACTCTTGGTCAACATATAATAGGATTATACCACAGGACTGGCGGACCTTGCACAAGCTGTTCTGGAACCCAGCCAGAGACTTCAATTTCTAACGTGGTTTAAGGAGGAAGCTAGAAACGTAGAAAAACAATGGAGGGATAAAGGAATACAAGTTTGTCAGGATCAGCTTATTGGAGAAGGCCAATATGCTTCAATACAAACACAATGTTTATATGATGTTCAAACCCTAATTTTATGTCGAATGGCAGCCTTGAATGCATGGGACAGTGCTGTGGATATCACTCTATGTAAATAAAACACTGATGGCCAATGACCAGGCAGGAGGTAGGTGGACAAGGAGAGAGGAGAATTCTGGGAAGCGGAAGGCTGGGGGAGAGACACTGCAGCCACCGCCAGGAGAAACAGCATGTGAAGACGCCGGGAAGCCACCAGCCACGTGGCAAGGTATAGATTTATAGAAATGGGTTAATTTAAGATAAAAGAACAGTTAGCAGGAAGCCTGCCATGGCCATACAGTTTATAAGTGATATAAGCGTCTGAGTGGTTATTTTATAAGTGGATTGTGGGACTAAGGGGCTTGGGGAACCTGGAGAGAAGCCCTCCAGCTACAGGACAGAGTTGAGGAACCAGGAAAAAAACCTGAGTCATTCACAAAGGTTATGCAAGGCCCAAAAGAATCTTTCACAGATTTTTTAGAAAGACTGGCTTCAGCAGTAAACAGAATGGTCTCAGGATCAGAAGCTAGTAAGGCAATAATTGAAGCTTTGGCATTTGAGAATGCAAATGCAGCATGCAAAAGAATAATCAGGACGTTAAAGGCAAGGTCTGCACCTTTGGAAGATTGGATTAGAGAAACAATTAATGTTGAGGTTGATGAGCATGATGATACGTGGGTAGGAGAAGTAATTTCAAAAGGTTTGAGGAGTGTTAGTTGTTTTGGGTGTGGAAAGCAAGGACATTTTAAAAGGGACTGTAAACAGGTCATTCCTAGAAGCAATGTTTCTTCAAGGAACAATGGCAACAGAATGCCCTTTCCTTATGGAGTATGCAGAAGGTGTGGTAAGGGAAAACACTGGACCAATGAATGTAGATCAACAAAGGACAGACAGGGTAATCCTTTGCCTCAGTTTTCGGTAAACTCCCAGAGGGGCCTCATGCAGGCCCCCATAGCAAAACCAGTTCAAACCTTTCCTCCAGCTGTAGAGGAAATCCCTGCTCTGAGCGATTAAATAACCAAATGACTATTGGAATAAATCATGCTGGTCAGGATGATGAAACAGAGAGAATAGAAAATTCAGGAGAAAACATAAAGAAAATTTTTTGGCAAACTTCTATTAATGAACAGAGACCAAAATTAACGATAAAAATAAATGGTGTTTTGTTGTCTGGTCTGGTAGACACAGGTGCAGACATTACCATAATTGCACCAGAATTTTGGCATCCAGCTTGGCCTCTTCAGGAGGTAAACGTGCAACTGTTAGGAATTGGGACATTATCTCAGGAGAAACAGAGTGCAAGATGGCTGGAATGTATAGGTCCAGAAGGACAGAGAGGAAAATTAAAACCATATGTGGCTAACATAGCTATGAACCTGTGGGGTAGAGACTTGTTGCAACAATGGAATACTCAGATTAACATCCCTCCAATCTCAGAAACAAATCATAAACTAGCACATGTTTCTGAGAGAAATATTAGAAGGCATTATTTTGAGTGGTCACCAGCCATCCATATTATACAAGAACAGGGCACAACAACTGATAATCTTCCAAAAATACCAACAGCTCTACCTTTAAAATGGTTAACAGACAAGCCTGTATGGGTTCAGCAATGGCCTTTAACAACAGAGAAACTCCAGGCTTTAGAAGAGCTGGTAGAAGAACAGCTAAATGCTCAGCATATTGAACAGTCAACCAGCCCTTGGAATTCTCCTGTATTTGTTATTAAAAAGAAATCTGGTAAATGGAGAATGGTAACAGACCTTAGAGCAATTAACAAAGTAATTCAGCCGATGGGCTCTCTACAATCTAGAATTCCTTTGCCTACTCTGTTACCAAAAGGATGGCCTCTCATAGTTATTGATTTAAAAGACTGTTTCTTTTCAATACCCTTACAAGAAAAAGACAAAGAAAGATTTGCTTTCACAGTGCCTACTTATAATAATTCTCAACCGGTTAAAAGATTTCAATGGAGGGTCCTCCCACAGGGAATGTTAAATAGCCCAACTCTGTGCCAATATTTTGTACAACAGCCATTGGAAGTGATACGTAAAAAATTTCCTAAATCTATAATTTATCATTATATGGATGATATTTTACTAGCTGACTCAAATGCAGATACTTTAGAAAGAATGTTTGAAGAAGTAAAGAAAATTTTGCCTTGCTGGGGATTACAAATTGCTCCTGAAAAGATACAAAGAGGAGATTCTATTAATTATTTAGGATATAAAATAGAGCTACAAAAAATTAGACCCCAAAAGGTGCAAATTAGGAGAGATAGACTACAGACTCTTAATGACTTTCAAAGATTATTTGGAGATATTTCTCATCTACCAACTATTGTTGGGGTAAAAAATGATGAACTGACTAATTTGTTCAAAACTTTGGAAGGTCACAAGGACTTAAATAGTCCAAGAGAATTATCACCTGAAGCTGAGAAAGAAAAGAAAGTACATGAAGGGCACGTGGATCGTATTGATCCAAAGCTGGATTGCATTTTGGTTATTTTACCTTCTAGGCATTCCCCTACTGGAATATTAATGCAGAGGGAAGATATTATATTGGAATGGATATTTTTACCAAATAAACCAAATAAAAAATTAAAAACTTATGGGGAAAAAATCTCTGACTTGATTTGGAAAGGAAAATTGAGACTTCGTCAATTAGCAGGAATAGACCCAGCAGAAATTGTCGTACCTTTAACTAAGGAGGACATTGAAAAATTATGGACAGAAAGTGAACCTTGGCAAAGAGCTTGCAGTAATTTTTTGGGAGAAATTAACAGCAAATATCCCAAAAGCAACAGAATTGATTTTATAAAGAGAGCTGATTGGATCTTGCCTCGAATTGTACAGCAAAAACCCATATCTGGAGTTCGTACATTTTATACAGATGCCAATAAACAAGGAAAGGCAGGTTACAAATCAGAAAATTTAAGTAAAGTGGTACAAAGTCCTTATAATTCAGTGCAAAAAATCAGAATTGTATGCTATTATGCTGGTATTAATGGATTTTTCAGAACCTCTCAACATAGTAACAAACTCTCAGTATGCTGAAAGAGTGGTACTACATATTGAGACTGCAGAATTTATCCCTGATGCTTCAGAATTAACTTCACTATTTATTCAATTACAAGATACAATCAGGAAAAGGAGTCATCCTTTATATATAACTCACATCCGATCTCATACTGGTCTGCCAGGCCCTTTAGCACAAGGCAATGATGAGATTGATAAATTATTGATAGGAAATGTGCTGGAGGCCTCAGAATTTCATAAAAAACATCATGTCAATAGTAAAGGTTTAAAAAAGGATTTTTCCATAACCTGGCAACAAGCCAAAGAAGTAGTAAAGAAATGTCCTACTTGTTCCTTCTATAATCAAACGCCATTACCAGCAGGATGTAACCCAAAGGGTACTCAGAGGAATGAAATCTGGCAGATGGATGTGTTTCACTTTGCAGAATTTGGAAAATTGAAATATGTACACCACACCATTGATACTTATTCAGGATTTCAATGGGCAACTGCTCTGAGTTCTGAAAAAGCTGATTCTGTAATCACTCATTTGCTAGAAGTCATGGCCATCATGGGTATACCTGCACAAATCAAATCTGACAATGCTCCATCATATGTCTCTGTTAAAATGAAACAGTTTTTTGCTTATTACAATATAAAGCATATTACAGGCATACCACATAATCCTACAGGTCAAGCAGTTATAGAAAGATCAAACAGAACTCTAAAGGATATGCTAAATAAACAGAAAGGAGTAACAAAAACCCCCAGAAATAGACTGCATAATGCTCTATTAACTTTGAATTTTCTGAATGCCAATGAGAAAGGAACAACAGCTGCAGAGAGACATTGGATAATAGAAAAAACTACAGAATTAAATCAGCCTATATACTTTAAGGATGTGCTGACCTCAGAATGGAAACCAGGGTATGTATTACGTTGGGGACGAGGTTTTGCTTTTGTTTCTACAGGAGAAGATAAGCTGTGGGTACCATCAAAATTGATAAAGGTTCGATTTGAACAAGAGAAACCTCTTAATTAGAGGAGATGATAGTTCATCAACCAGCATGAACATCCAATTTAAACTAACTTGTACCAGTAACACATGCCTTTTCATTTAATCAGATAATAACTTGCCAAAAAGGAACATCCCAAAATTAGTCTTGGGGAAAGGTTTTTGTTTTTGTCTTTTAGGAGAATAAAGGTTAAGGAATCTGAAGAACACAGGACAATGAGACAACTGAAGAAAAAGGATAAATCATCTATCCCAGGAAACAGAGTGAAACGGCGTATGGGTATATATTATCTAAAAAATTTTATGTCTTCTTAAATGTTTGTTTCTGCTTTTCTCTAAAGATTTAACACTATTGGTCTTCTAATAGTCCCAGTTCAATTAAAATTTAAAGCTGACTTTGGAGTTGGAGAATGGCTCTCTCCTTCTTTAAACTCAAGCATGTTGTTAAAATGGAAATACAAACTCCCTGTATCATGCCAGACTAAAAGAGCCATTTTCTGCTATGGGACAGGACAAAAGCCAAATTAATTAAGGGACTATTCTATTACTAATCTCAACTCTTTGATTCTATTCTGATTCTTTAAACTTTTCTTAAAGTATAAATTTTATATCAAAATTTACAAGATTAATATATACATATACATTTTAAACTTTGTTAAGATATGAATGGTCATATAGAGTACTAACTAATTCTAGAAAAAAGGCTTCAATTAGCTGCATATATATGTCATTGTGTTCGAGTCTCTTATCAGTTTTCTGCAGGAAATCACGGCCAGGCCTAACATCAACTGAAGTCTCCAGGAAGAAGATGGGGCCCCACAACCACAACAACAACAACAATTCCACGTGGACAATAATAATATCACTGAACTGACAAACATCATCTACAGCTTTGAACTACAAGGTGCTCAGAGCAATTTTGAGATGACTAGCTGAGATGATCCAGTCTCAAAGACTACTTGAATAAGGACTTGAGATAAACCCTGAACTTTGGCATTATACACAGACTGGATAATAATGAAGGATATAGTTACCTTTCCTAGAATTTGACAATTAACCTAAAATTTTTCTTTCAGAATAAAGATAACTTCGCCCATACCCAGCAGGAAGCAATTTTAAGAATACGATGCCCACATTCCCAAAGAGGTGGTGTGGGGCGGGTAGTTTTTTTTGGTTCTTTTTAATGGGTTTTGGGTCTGGGATAATTTTCATTGTTTAGGGGGGTAGGTTACAAGTTGTTGTCAAGGGTTAGGAAAAAGGCTAAGCAAAGGAGATTAGATTTAAGGTTCTTGTTTAAAAAAAAAGAAAGAAAGAAAGAAAGAAAGAAAGAAAGAAAGAAAGAAAGAAAGAAAGAAAGAAAGAAAGAAAGAAAAGAAAAGAAAAAGATAATTACTAGTTTTAAATATTTTACATTATTACCAACTATTAGGATATAAAGAAGTGAAAGTTAGTAGTTAGACATTACAATAGAAATTGTAGTCATATTAGATATGTTTTAAAAATTGAGCAGATATGTTTTAGACAGGTCATCCTCAAACCCTTCAGAGATCTACCGAATATGGCATTTAAAATGTTTTAATAACTTAGAAATTTTTCTTTTTTGAGACATGTCGGCTCCTGGCAGTACCAATCTACTTCAGAGAAAATATGGGCATTGAAGAAACTGCATATGGAGTTAACTTTCATTCTGGCAAAAGTTAGCCACTGGACAACAAATTATCCTCGAATCAACAGGACAAAATGGACAGACAGAACATGAAACAAAGGACTACCGATTCCTGCCAAAACAAGTGTGGTTATGGCTTTATCAAAAGGCATCTTCTGAGGCCAGGACAATATGGCACCATCCCTGAAGTGGCCTTCACAATCCGGAAAAGGTACAGTGTCCTTTTCTTAGAAGGCAGCTAAACAGGCAGTGGGCCGATGGCTTCTGTTGTGCAATGGAACAGCAGCTGAAAGCTCACGCCTCTCAATAGTAGACTGGCATTTAATAGAGGGATGTGGAGAAGAAGGGGATGCTGAGATGAAGCCATATATACACAGCCAAGAAGAATGGACAGCTGAATTCAAAAACCATCAACAATTTCCAGAATTTAAAATCCTGAATCATGACATGACACTAGTGGAATTCAGGTGTTTCTGGTACATGGACTGCTCTCACCCAATGTGAGGTTGAACTGTTGACCTTGTGTACAACCTACTTCACAAATGAGTCTGTCAGATACCATAAGCCTATAGGCTGAAGATGATGCCCCAACACTGTGGAGAAACCTCAGGTGACTATCCAGGCAGCTGGCTGTTTCTGTCAACTCAAAAAATTTTTGGAAGTTGCTTTTGTGCACTTTTTGTTTTTATTTTTGTTAGCTAATATTATTTCCTTCTTGGGTCTCTGAGGGAATTGAAGATTAGTTAGTTATAGTTGAAGATTAATTAGGATAGAAAGTGAATTAGATACATTTTGGACTTACTAAAATAGGATAGATAAGGGAATTATTTTCTCTGATTTGTCAAATACAAATGGACTAGACATCGTTTAGGTATTTGTTACTTGTATATATTGTATATAGTTATTGTACTTTTGTATATAGTTTTTCTTTTGTTAGTTATAACCTTTTGCCTTTTTTCTTTTTATTAAAATAGAAAAGGGGAAATATGGTGATATTTTATTTGTACTGAAATGTAATTTTAATTTTATGTTAATAAAGTTGCCCTGGGGTCAGAGCTATTAGAGCCATAGCAAGAGCGTGGTGGTTAGAAGAGCTAGGTAGATTTCTGTGTGTTCAGGGATACAGCCAGTATTGGAGACATACGCCTTTAAGACCTGGAGGGCAGTACTTACAGGCAGTGATGAGGCAGTCATGTGGTTGGGTTTACAACCAATGAGAAAACAGAACAGAAAGACTATTTAAACACAGACAAATAGGAAGTAGCTCTCTCTCGGGGAAGTTAGGAGCACTGCAGGAGGTAAGATTTTATCTCTGAGCTCTGACCTCTCGGCTTTCTCTTTTACATTGGCTCTGTGTTTCTTATTTTAATAAGACGATTGGTTACATCTACAAGGGTGTTGTCATTATTGTTATTATTATTATTATGAATGTAAAATGTATGCCTGTAGTCATAGTACTGGGGATGCTGAGGCAGGGAGATTGCTATAAGTTCAAGGCAAAGTTCAAAGAAACATGTAACATAAAGTTTACCATCTTAATTTTAATTATTTAATTATTAAATATATTCACATTGTTGCAAGACAAATCTCTAGACTTTTTTCCTCCTGCAAAACTGAAATCCTGTGTCAGCTTCTACATCAGCATATATTGATCATTGGGAACTTAGATGTGTACATTTGTATATGCACATGTGTGGGTCTAATCTCCAAATAGTAAGAATTCGGATTCTTGCTATAGGAAGGGGCATTGGCTGCTCATTAGAGAAGGGCTGCCTTGCACATTCTGGCCCAGCATCTTCCCTCTCTAGAGCCTCTGAGTCTAGCCAACTTCTTCTTCGGTTACCATTCTCCTTTGCTCTGGCCTCCCTGCTGCTCCATGAAGCTCCTGTACTTGCAAGCATCCGACTTCTATCTACATTGGCTTTTAAAATTGTGTGTGTGTGGTGTGTGTGTGTGTGTGTGTGTGTGTGTGTGTGAATTTAGTTTTTGACTCTTATTTTGCTATGGCTTTCAAGAAAGCAATACAAAGTATATTCCCTGGAGTAGCGCCATTTACTCTCCTTCGTCAGTAAAAACTGACTGACTCATAACTGGCTCTTACAGTCCTTTTGTATTCCTTTCCTCATTAAGAACATTGGCAGCTAAAGCTGGTGTTATTTATAAGGCATACCCATCAGCCATACTGATGAGTGTCCTATTTATGGTATAATTAGCTGACTCATAAATTTACTTATCAATCATTTGCCTCTAGGTGTTAAAGGTAATATATGGCATCATTTCTAAGAGTAGAAATAGAAAAACAGTGTTACATTGATTTGAGGCCATGCTGTTTCTAAAATTTAATATGTTTATCCTTTCATACTCCCAAAACAAAAACAAATCAGTGACATAAATAGGATTTTAGGAAGTGGATCAGTGTGTTAAAAAAAAAAGTAACCTACTTGCAAGTAATCGTGTGAGGTAATCATTTATTCATTCTAGTCAATATTTATTAAGCACTGTATGCATCAAGCATGGATCAGCAACTATAAGGACAAACAAGGCATAATTTATACCTTTAAGGAACTTATAATCTAATAGAAGCACATCAAGTAAACAGCTAACTATAATAAAATGTGACAATATCCGAATGGAAAGTCTAGGGGGTGAGAGGGGATGCGAGTGTAAAGGTCATAGACACCATGGGATTGAGAATGAAGCAGAAAATCTACAGAGGTAACTCAAGAGAGCCTGAAGAAGTGAGTTCAATTTTCAGAACCCATGTTTGGTTCTTCTGTTTGTATGTTTGGTTGGTTGGTTGGTTTTTTTCAAGGCAAGGTTTCTCTGTGTATCCCTGGCTGTCCTGGAACTCTCTCTGTAGACCAGGCTGACCACAAACTCACAAAGATCTGTAGTTGGAAGGTTCCTCCAGTCCTGCCTGGCCTGCGATCCCTCAGATGCTTATAAAATAATCACTCAGAGACTTAATATTAATTACCAACTGCATGGCCTATAGCAGGCTTTTTGCTAGCTAGCTCTTATAACTTGACCCATTTCTATTGATCTACAAGTTGCCATGTGGCCATGGCTTACCAGTATTTTCACATCTTGCTTCTCCTGGTGGTGCTGGCATCTCTCTCCCCTCTGCCTTTCTTCTTCCTCTCTCTTCGCCTAACCTTATTCTGCCTCACCATTGGCCAAACAGCTTTATTTGTCAACCAATCAGAGCAACACATATTCACGCATACAGAAAGACATCCCACAGCCCTTCCCCTTTTCTGTGTAATCAAAAAGGAAAGTTCTAACTTTAACAGAGTAAAATTACATATAACAAAACGGTTATCAAGCAAGAATTATAGTTACAATAGTTAGTCTATTTATATTTGGCAAAATTAAAGAAAATATACTATTTATCCTATATTTGTGAGTCTAAAGTTTTATATCTAATTAATCTTTTATCATAACCAAGGAGAATTATAACTATAACTATTTAGTCTTCAACTACATCAAAGACCCCAGAAGGATATAATATTACCTAAGTAAACAGGAAATGCATTGTAAGCAGCTTCCAAAATTCTGGAAATGATAGAGACAGCTGCCTTCCTGAACAGTTACCCGAAGTTCCTCTGTAATGTTGGGGCATCCATCTTCAGCCTATAGGCCTAGAGTTTTTTAGTTGCTTCTCCCTGTGTCCTATAGAATGTCTGGCAGTCTCTGCAAAGCAGCAAACTGAAGAACCATTTCACCCAATTCTGGCAAATTCGGTGATTATTTTCCTATGGGTCCTGCATGTCCAGTTTATACAATATATTATCAGCAGTCCAGGCAAGAGCAATTTCTTGACCAAATGGATATTTTTGCCAAGAAGATAAACTCCATATGGAGTATCTTCGATGACCATCCTCCTCTCTGAAGTAAATCAGTGCTGCCAGGACAGATGTGTCTCATCCAGAAAGTCTAAGTTTTTAAAACATTTTAAATGCCATATTCTATAGATCTTTGAAGTGTTTGAAGATTACCTACCTAATTGAAATATACCTTTATATAACTAAAAACAACTAATATGATTATAAGTTTGATTATCATAGATGATTAACTATTAAACTGTATTACTTAATTATACATTACAATTTCAAATGAGCTGCAGAAATGTACCTTAAACAAGAGTAGAAATATACACAGTATAACAAAATTAACTTTAAATTTGTATCAATAAACTAAAATCCATAGCAATGTAAAACATTTCAAACAAGTTGTTGCTCTTTAAAAGTAGATTCAATAATCTACCCTTTCATCCTATCATATCTATGTCCCCTTTTCTTCTTTAGAAAGATGTTGCATTTATAATCAACCACTTTAAATGAAAATAAACATTCATAAACAATATTTTTAGAATTTGGGCATAGCTTCTTATACTACTTCCTGCTGGTTGGGGGTGCTGGAATCTTATGGAGATCCTGAGAAAATTAATAATTATAGTTAAATCTTGGCTGTAGTAGTCTGTGAGAATGGATCATCTCAGCCAGTTGCTTTGAAGCTGTTCTGGATGTTGGATCATTTGAGCCATGGCTGTCATCAGAGACCTTCCAGGGGGTCTTAGTTAATCAAACCATATTAGCCTGGAAGCAATCCACAAGTTCTCTTCTTCTGTGGAAACAAAAGCAGAACCTCTTTTCCAAAGCAACATATCCTTAGACACAAACTTTGAAGTCAAGATACCTTTAAAATATACATATTGGTTTAACTCAGCAGCCTTTATAATCAAATGTCTTTCTGCAGTTAAAAATCCCAAAGACAAAACAACCCAGATTCTCTGTGTAATATCCATCATTACATGGCTTATTTTTTATATTACTTTTATTGTCTCTAACTTTAAAGACTTTATTTTTTTAAAAAAACTATTTCTTTATATAACTGTCTATATTCCTTTTCCTCTCTCTTCCAAGTCTAAGTACATTTTTACACACATTGTAAACTGTTGAGTGTTATGGCAGCGTTGGCAGCTGACTCCACTCACCTCAGCTTCCCAACATGGTGGAGGTAATTCACCGCCAGCTCTGGGAGCCATGCTCTTCACTGACTCTGGGAGGCAGTGGGTCTATGCCTCTATCAAAGAGCATGTAACTACCCCAGAAACATTTTTTTTTTTGTCTGTACTAGCAAAAGCTAAATCGGCCACGTTGCTTGACTTGGAGACACCTCTGTGTACTGTGGCGGGAATCTGCCATGCTGTAGGTTAAGCCCACATGCCACAAACCCGCCATACTGTAGCTCACAGCTTGCCTGAGCTACACATTTAGGAAGCTGTTTTTAGTTCTATTTAAATAATCTTTTTTTTTTTTTTAAAGCTTTTTCAGGTTTTAAGTGGAAACACGTTGAGCAGCCAAATGTACTCAGAAGTGTTCCTGTGTCCATCCCAGTCCATGATTGGGACAAATCGTTCCTGCTTGTGTCCCAAGTAAACTGCTTAGTCCCAAGTAAACACACAGAGGCTTTTATTATTTACAAACTGGATGGCCTATGGCTCAAGCTTCTTGCTAGTTAGCTCTTATAACATAACCCATTTCTATTAATCTATAAGTTGCCATGTGGCTGTGGCTTACCAGTATTTTCACATCCTTCTCCTGGTGGTGCTTGTGGGAGCCCGTTCTCGGGTTCCTCGTGGCTTTACCCAGCAGGTCCGAATAGAGGATGATCAGGACCACGGGCCTGAGTGCAGGTGTCTGAGATGGTCTGCACTTGGCTGTGCTGGGAGAGGAGGTCTTTTGCTCCACCCCTTGGCGTCTCTATAAAAACCCTGGGGCAGAGACAGTCCGGGCCCATTGGAATAGGTTCCAGGCCCTCTCGAGGCTATCCTTTATTTTCTATCTGTTTATCTCCGCGATATTCTCCGCAATAAATCCTTCTATCTAATATTTCCTGCTGATTGCACTCAAGAAAACTCTGGGGAACTGTGGGGGTGGTGGGTAAACACCCCACAGGTGCTGGCATCCCTTTCCCCTCTCCTTTCTTCTTCCTGTCTATCTCTTCAATTTCCCACCTAGCTATAACCTTACGTGCCATGGGCCAATTGGCTTTATTTATGAGCCAATCAAAGAAACATATATTCACTGCATATAGAAAGACATCCCACAGCAAAGATCCATCTGCCTCTGCATCCCAAGTGCTGGGATTAAAGGGGTATGCCACCACCACTAGCTTTTTTTTTTTTTAAGCTGGGAATGTGATGCATGTCTCTACTCCCTGCACTGAGCAGGCCGAGGTGGGCAAATCACAGGCTCTGACTAGTCAGCCTCACTGGCCTACTAGGTGAACTCTAAGCGAATGAGAGATGCTGCCTCCAAAACCAAGGTGGATGATACCTTCTGATGATACCTAAGGCTGTCCTGTGGCTTCTGTCCACACATGTACATATATCCGTAAGAGGAGCCTTGGCATCTCCAGTGGCCACTGTGAGAACCACACAAACTTATTTGAGTCTCACAGAGACACTTACTGCCCATTCTTACCAGTTCTATGCAGATAGGCCTTTTTGTGGCCTCACTTGACTTCTTAAGACTAGTCTAAATATGTATTTCATGTAAAATCTCCCAAATCTTAAGTGATGTCCCAAAGATTCTAAAGTACTAGCTGGAAGTGAATAGGCAAAAGTGTTATGGGATATTTGTACACCATGTGAAAATATGTTGCTGTGACTGGGGTAATAAAAAGTTGACTGGTCAATAGCTAGGCAGGAGGTATAGGCAGGACTTCCAGGCACAGACAGAGGAAGTAGGAGATAATTGAGGTGCAGGGAGATGCCAACAAGACCTGGAGGGAGTTGAACATACAGAATGAAATAAAGATAAAAAGCCATGAGGCAAAATATAGATTAAAATATAAATGGGTTGATTTAAGTTATAAGAGGTAGTGGGGCAAGCCTAAGCTAAGGCCAAACTTTTATAATTAATAAGAAGTCTCCATGTCATTATTTGCAAACTGGCAGCCCAAAGAAAAATCTGACTACACAAAAGTAATATAAGTGATAGTAAATGACAATAACAGGTATCAGGAGATGTGACAGCCTGTTCTGACTAACTCCTCTACAGTTGGTGATTAGAAGCATGACGCCAACCAAAGAGTACATGTGTGTGTGTGTGTGTGTGTGTGTGTGTGTGTGTGTGTGTGTGTCCCCAAACATGCCATATGCTTTAAATACACACATTTCATTGATTATACCTCAATAACGCTGAATAAAAAGCAAACAAACCACGAGGTTAAAGTAAGGAAGTGTGGACACTGGACAGACAACACTCGAGAACACTAGCTGCTTGTTCTTCCGGAGGACCCAGATTTGATTCCCTGCACCTACACAGTGGTTCACAACCATGTGTAACTCCAGTTCCAGGGGATCTAATGTTCTCTTCTGGCTTCTTCTGGCACTGTACACACATGGTGCACAGACACACACTCAGGCAAAATGCCTGTATACATAAAATAAATAAACAAGCAAACATTTTAAGAACTAAGGAAGTGTGGGGCACTTCAGTACGATAGACATGGAAGACGAGAAGCAGCCTGGAAAGTGGCTTTGGGGAAGACTGATTTTGAACGTGTTGGGGTGGCTTGGTTAACAGGAGGCTACACAGATGAAGTTCTGGAATGTAAGTTATTCTGGATGGGAAAATAAAGATTTGGAAGAAAACTAAGTAATAGATGTAACTGCTGAAGTGAGTTTGTTTCAGTCCTGGAAAACAGTGCAGAGGGAGATGAAAAGAGGCAAGAACAGGGAGTTAGGGGATGCCCTTTAAAAGGCAGGCAGAGAAAGGCCAGTATTGTCAGATTAGGAAAGATCTAGAGGTCAGTTATGTTTTTCAAGTCCAGGGAGATGTTGTTTTCTAAGTGAAGTTCTCACTATACAGTCCTGGCTGACCTAGAACTCATTCTGTAGACCAGGTCTCAAGCTCACAGAGATCCGCCTGCCTCTGCCTCCAGAGTGCTGGGACCAAAGGTGTGTGCCACCATGCCCCTGATCAAGGAGACATTTTTAAAGTATGGATACCTTAAAAACCTTGAGTAATCATAAACAGAGATGGAAGCATGAGAGAGAAAGAGAGAGAGAGAATATAAATATGATGTGAATGAATTGCTGTTGGGCGAAAGTTGCTCAAAGTGATAAACATAAGGCAGACTTTCATTAACTGTGTTAGATAATATAATGCCAGCAGAGACCTCCTTGATCTTTTTGTTTTTAGCAAACTTTTACATTGTAGAATATTACTGAGAAATTACCCTGGAATTTTTGAAGAAATTTCTTCCAGGCAGTTAATAGGAGGAACCTCCCAGCCTACCATATAATGAACTCCTGATGGAATCGTAGGCATTTGAAATAGCAAGAAAGCCTTGGATTTGAATATAGTATTAGATGTCAAACCTAGTTGTTGTTGGTTGTTTACTCTTTTGGGGGCCCTGCCACCCAGCTCCCAAATGAACCACACACAAGAGGCTTATTCTTACTTATAAATGTCCAGGGGCCAGCCACCCAGCTACACAACAAGCCACAGATTTACAGAATAAGATTTACAGAAATAAGAGAATGGAAAAAGCCCAGCGGCAAAAAGTAGATGGGATAATTTAGGTTAAGGAAAACAGGCAAGAAACTAGCCAGGCTAAGGCCGGACATTTATAAGTAAGAATAAACCTCCGTGTGTGATTTATTTGGGACCTGGGTGGTGAGCCCCTGTGTAGAGATAATTTAATTGTGCTGAAATGTGATTTTATTTGTATGTTAATAAATAAAGTTTGCCTGGAGATCAGAGGTCCTCAGCGAGCCAGGAATAGAAGTCAGGTGGTGGTAGCCCACACCCTTAATTGGATCACATGGCAGGCAGAGTCTCTGAGTGGTCAAGGACATAGCCAAGCATGGTGACCCTTGAGTCTTTAATCCCAGTACCAACCATAGAGACCAGGAGGTCTATATAGACAGGCAGTGATGAGGAAGTCATGTGGCTGAGCTTAGAGCCAATGAGAAGGCAGAAGAGGAAAGCAATAAAACACAAGACACACAGGAAGAAGGTCTCTCTCTCTCAGGGGAAGGACGACAGCGAGTGGTAAGCTAA
This sequence comes from Peromyscus leucopus, assembly GCF_004664715.2. Lineage (NCBI taxonomy): Eukaryota > Metazoa > Chordata > Mammalia > Rodentia > Cricetidae > Peromyscus > Peromyscus leucopus. The sequence continues at coordinate 38,011,773 of NC_051065.1, forward strand.
AGGGAGTCCTGGCTCTTGCTCTGATCTCTTAGGCTTTAACTCTGTATTTGGTTCTGTGTTTCTTATTTAATAAGACAGTTTAGAAATTTGTCTATACCCCTGGAGTCCTTTTCCTTCTCTGGCTACTTCTTCCTCCTCCCAGATTTCTCCTTCTATTCATCCTCTCTGCCTGCCAACCTATTTCTCTCTCCTGCCTCACTATTGGCCATTCAGCTTTTTATTAGGCTATCAGGTGTTTTAGACAGGCACAGTAACACAGCTTCACAGAGTTAAACAAATGCAACGTAAACAAAAGTAACACACCTTAAAATAATATTCCCCAACACTTAGTTACAGATTAGAATCAACTGTGTGTGTGTGTATTTGTGTATATGTGCGTGTGTGTGTGTGTGTGTGTGTGTGTGTGTGTGTGTGTGTGTGTGTTACTAGGGATTGAACTCAAGGCCTTGCACATGCTAAGCAAGTACTCTACTACTGAACTATGTTCCCTGCTCATCCTAGGAGTCTTTAGAAAACATGATCCCCAGGCCCTGATCTCAATCAGTGACATCAGAGGCTCATCCTACTTGAGTCATTACATTGCCAAGATTAAAAATAACTGGTCTCCTGAAATCGGAGTCACTTAGAAAAATGAGGATAGTCCCTCTTTAAGGACCGATCACTAAACCTACTTGAGCTTTTCTGTCTGTCTCAATTATACCAGGTTCTAGTATCTTCCACTTTGCTAAGTTGCCATATATTCTGTCTTACTCATTCAGTTAGCAGACAGTACTTTAACCTACTGATACAGTTACTGCCCTCATCATATGTGGACATGTAACATCCAAGACAGTTCTTGGAGATGTTTCCTTCCTGATATTCATGCCCTGGCCTGGCTTTCCTCCACTTCATACTGAGTTTGGTCTGTGGCACATAGTTCAAGAGAAATGATAGTGAGTCACTTCTAAGAATGGATCAAAAAATGACATGGTCACTTATGACTTTCATTCTTTGATTTCACATCCATTGAAGCTAGATGCCATGCATAATGGTACCCAAGCAAGTCTGTGCCAGGGTTCAAAAGATGAAGAATGGGGCTTCCCAACAGCCAGCACCACCTCGCCATGGGAATGTGCCGCTGAAGCTGGTTCTCTAGATCCAGGCAAACCTTCCGATGACTTCACTAGTTCAGGGTCAGAACTGCTTAGCTAAGCTGTTCCTTATAGAACATGAGAAAGGTAAGTATTTGTTGTTGTAACCCACTAAGTTTTAGAGCAATAATTTATTATACTAATGTTGCAACTAGTATAGGTACCCCTTCAAATCTAAAGATTTCCCCAACATACCATACACTAATTCATTTAGCAGGCTTGCATCATTCTCCTGTCTCTGCCCCAGAAACAACCTGAGCCCTTTGTCCTGAACCACAGAGTCATTAAATACTCCCCTCCTTGTGGGCAGCTTTGTCCTGGAACCACAGTCATTAAATACTCCCCTCCATGGCCGGGCGGTGGTGGCGCACGCCTTTAATCCCAGCACTCTAGAGGCAGAGGCAGGAGGATCTCTGTGAGTTCAAGGCCAGCCTGGGCTACCGAGTGAGTTCCAGGAAAGGCACAAAGCTACACAGAGAAACCCTGTCTCGAAAAACCAAAAAAAAAAAAAAAAAACTCCCCTCCTTGTGGGCAGCCTTGGGCATTTTGCCCTGGCTTGAGGAAACCCTCCTCTGTGTTATGCCTATGAAATTTTGTATTTCAGTCTTTGTAATAAACATCAGAAAATTTGGAGATTTATTGACTTTTTTCATGTTTTAATTACTCCCGAGATGGTAGACACGAAGCTAGCTCTGAAGTAATGGAGATGTAGAAGGAAGGAAAGTTGTGCTACTACATTAGAATTATCAATGTGTGTTAAGTGTTTACTGTGTTCATTGAATATAAAAGTTACTTTGTCTTGTAGCATGAATTTTAAAAGGTCATATTAATAAAAACAAACCTGGAGCCAGGTATTGGGGTAAACGCTGGAAGATCAGGGAAGCAGAACAAGCCACGGCTAACCTCACCTTGCCAGTTCCTCAGCTGATCCTGTTTCCTCAGACTGGAAGCCTCTGTGTCCTCATCTGAATGGATCTCAGCTGAACTGCTGCTAAAAGCCTAAAAGCTTAACCAGCTCTAGTTCCTCTTCCTCATGCCTTAAATACCTTTCTGCTTCCTGCCATCACTTCCTGGGATTAAAGGCTCTTGTTACCATGCTTGGCTGTTTCCAGTGTGGCTTTGAACTCACAGAGATCCAGGCGGATCTCTGCCTCTGGAATGCTAGGATTAAAGGCGTGTGTGCCACCATTTTCTGGCCTCTATATCTAGTGGCTGTTCTGTTCTCTGACCCCAGATAAGTTTATTAGGGTGCACAATATTTTGGGGAACACAGTATCACCACATTGTCTCATTTGAATTCCCTTAATAAAAGGTTACTCTGAAACAAAACACTACCATTAGAATGTACATATTAAAAATGTGCATATATAAACAAATATGTCTCAAGTCCAACTAATCAATTTATTGGTATTTCCTCAGTCTTAGCTTAATCATCAAACTCTGTCTAACATAGGTGTAAGTGGGAAATATCTAAAAGACAGGAAGCAGGAACAACGGGTACTTTTCAAACTGTAAAAATCTCTACTGGGTGAAGCCAGCTCAGTAAACTGTCAAAGGCCTAGCACACTCCAAAATTTTAAGAAGAGTTATTTTAAGAAGAAAAACCATATGGTAACATAGTCTCTCTCTATTCCATGTATTAGTATAATGAAAACTTTTTATAATTGGGTGTGGTAGGGCATTCCCTTAATCCCAGCAATGGGGAGGCAGAGGCAGGCAGACTATTATGAGTTTGAGGCCAGCCTGGTTGGTCTACATAGCAATTTTTAGGCCAGTCAGGGCTAAACAGAGAAACTCTGACTCAAGAAAAAGTTTATTTAATTTTTTACACTTATGTATTTGCAGGGGCAGGGTTTATTTGCAGAGGTCACAGCACAGCTTTTGGAGTCAGTCCTCAGCTTCCACAACATGGATTGAATTCAAGTCATCAGGCTTGGTGGCAAGCACCTTTACTTGCTGATCCATCTCACCAGCTCTAAAATTGTGTGTGCCCGGGTTTGCAGCACAGAGGGTGACTTCATGTCTTCCTCTAATACTTAGTTCTGAGGAAGGGCCTCTCCTCCTGAATCCCTGCAGAGCTCATCATTTTAGCTAAACTGACTGGCTAGCTCCAGAGATCTTTCTGTCCTGGCCCTGCTGAACACTTGCATTACTCCACACTCAGCTTTTATGTGGGTGCTGTGATCTGAACTCAGGTCCTTGTGCTTGCACAGTGAATACTTTACCCACTGATGTGTGATATTTTGTTTGTGTTCTGACAAATAAAGCTTGCCTGGAGATCAGAGGGCGGAGCTAGCCACTAGTGGCTCACACCTTTAATCCTACTACATGGGAGGCTCAAGCCTTTAATGCCAGCACATGGGAGGTGGAGACAGGAGTATAAAGTGGGTGGAGACTCAATCTGGGGTTGGGGGCTCCTCTTTCGGTCTGAGGATTCGGTAGAGGTAAGAAGTCTCTCTAGTAGCTGGCTCCTTCTCTGATCTTTCAGCATTTACCCCAATATCTGAATCCAGGTTTTTATTATTAAGACCAATTAGAATTTGCGCTACACGCTGAGTCACATACCTATCTCCTGTGTTACAGTTTTTAAAATGCTTTCTAAACCTGCCCCACCCTATACAGGGTCTTTCAGTCTAGTTCAAAATGGCCTCAAACTAGCTATTCAGCCCAGATAACTTTCAAACTCATGATTACTCTACCTATAAATCTGGTTTTATTCAGGAAATAATTATTTAAATCTTTCACAAAACTTTAAAAACATGACCTACCAAAAATATTGAGTAAGGTGCCATGTAAATTGTAAAGATGCACAGTACACAATTTCTTCCAAAAATTTAGTACTTAGTGGAAGAAATAAATCACATTCATAAAAAAATGAGCTAAATTACCATATGCTATCAAACAAATAGTTCTAAAGATAAGTATATATTTTCAGAAATAGTATAATAGATACCACAAACAAATGATAAGGAAATGATGTATTTTTCAAAGAGGTCAGACTAGTACCTGTTGATAACATGAAGTTTAGCAATTTATAACTATGCTGGTTAGTTTTGTCAATGACACAAGCCTAGACATGTCTGGGAAGAGAATTTGTTTAGGAATTGCTTCCATTAGATTGTCCTACAGGCAGCCTTTGAGCATTTTCTTTATTAATGACTGATGTGGGAGGGTCTGGCCCACTCTGGGTAGTATGCCCCTGGACACTTGATCCTGGGTGATATAAGAAAGCAAGTTTATCTGGCTTAAAGGTGCACACCTTTAATCCCAGCACTAGAGAGGCAGAGGCAGGTGGATCTCTGTGAGTTCAAAGCAAGCCTGATCTACAAATCTGAGCCATACTATGAGACTGTATCTCACACAAACAAAACAAAAGCAAGCTGAGAGTGTGCTGAGGAGGAAGCCAGTAAGCCGTGTTCCTGCACGGCCTCTGCTTCAGTTCCTACATCCAGGTTCCTGCCTTGAGTTTCTTCCTTAGCTTCCTCCAATGATGTAAGCTGTAAGATGAAATAAACTTTCCTCCCCAAAGTAGTTTTTGGTCATGGTGTTTATCATAGCAACAGAAAGCAAACCAGAGCAACGACCTACATATAAGACCTAGAAATAGTTTAGATTTGCTAGTATAATGCCAAATACACCCAAAGCCATAAATTACGCTTTGAAGTTATAAATAATTGTTTTTTAGCTTTACAGTTCTTATAACTTAATATAAGAGGAATGTGTGTATATGGAAAGCCAAAAAAGCAAGCAAAAATAGAAATATGTTTTAGTATTATAAAATAAATATTTTGACTAATAATGGTATGTTAGGTTACTTGAACCAATCTTTCTAAAAATAACTTTAAAATGCTGGCAAACATGTAAAGACATAGTTTAAAAGCATTGGAGAGAAGGGGAAACAGACCCAGAAGAGTTAGTTAGCCAGAAACCATTTGCTAAAGACATGTACTGACCTCTAGCAAATTCTAGCTTTAATTCTGATTACAAGGGCACAAAGCACCTGGTCATCACTGGGAGCCTAGCAGGCAGCCTGCACTAGGACAGTAAGCTGGGCCTCTAAGAAAATACACCTTGGGACAAGGATAAACCAGTGCTCCATGTGACAGTTTGGGCTAGCATTTGCTAGATAGCTGAAGGTGACTTCAGGACTTAGCTGAGTGAAGGTGCTGTATCTCTAATCAGTGGTATCCACAGGCCCTAGCCGAGATGAAAAACCAAAAGCCCATTCTGGAGGAAGTTAGCTTTATGCTTGGCCCCACGTTGTGACTTTCAATAATTCCCCACAATGAATGGTGTTGGAGATAACAACATATAACACTGCGCAAACTGCAAAGTGGCCATACCTCCCTATTCTGCCTTTTATGGTTTCCTATCACTCACAGCTTCTGCTGTGCTTCATTCCTCAGGGAGTGTTTTAAAATATCTAATGATAGAATCACTTCTGTTTTCTAATCCAGAGTAAAACCTGGCTTCCTTCTACAACTCTTGGAATTACCTAACAGACAAATTCTACTGTGGTGGTTTGAAAGAAAATGTTGCCCATAGGCCCAGAGGGAGGGGCACTATTAGGAGTGTGGCCTTGTTGGAGGAAGTGTGTCACGGGGAATGGTCTTGAGGTTTCAGGAACTCAAGCCAGGCCCAGTGTCACTCTCTCTTCCTGCTGCCAATCCAGATGCAGAACTCTCAGCTACCTCTCCAGCACCATGTCTGCCTGCGTGCCGACATGCTTCCTGTCATGACAATAATGGACTAAACCTCTGAACTATAAGCCAGCCCCAATTAAATGTTTTTGTATATAAGAATTGCCATGGTTATGGTGTCTCTTTGCAGCAATAAAACCCTAACTAAGACACCTATAGAGTATCCTTTCTAATGCCACCTTTGATGGAGATACCCATCATTCCCCATAGTCAGTGTTCGCGTCTTACAGCAAGTAACAAACTGAACTTGCTCAAGTTACTGCCTATTTCTGAAGTGTTTATCTGAAGGGCATTGGTGGTAAGTTACTTATAAGTGCAAGGGTTGCTGAGAAAAGTCATCTCTGCCTGGGCTCATCATGTGCTCAGTGAACACTGGATTCTATTGTCACAGAAAGGAAGGAATATGATCAGCTGGTCATCGTTTCCCTAATCTAAAAAGCAAAGAAAGCCAAGAGGCTTTTACCTGTCACTATCTAACACAAATGCATGCTAAAAGGCAAGCACAAGCTTGGAGAGTAAAAAGGCCATGTAATTAACTGGTAGTCAAAGAAGCCAAGTTGTAGGCACAAACCCTTTCAGAAAAAGAGCAAGCAGTCCCAGGTGAGAGCAGCAGAGACTCCACAAAGGCAGCCAGATCTCTTACAAAAGAGAAATCAGTTGATCAAAACCAAATTCAAAGAGCATGTTGTAGAATAGGACATCCTTTGTAAGGCCCAAGTCAACAAGAGCAATGACTGTCGATGGCACACGCTGAGTGCTGCTCACTCTGAAACTGAGCAAGAAAAAAGGGAGAGGCTGCTTCTTCCTGGGAGGTGAGAGCACTGTTAGTTCCAGCCTCACACAGGAGGCAGTGTCTTACCTCTGCAGAAGAGGCAGGAATTTAATATAAATCTAGGTTTAAGGAAACAATAGGTGGATGGATTTATAGCTTCCCTGCCCCTTGCATTTGATAAAGTAAAGGTTTTTTTTTTTTTTTTTTTTTTTTTTTTTTTAAGTGCTTCTAGGGGCTGCATGGAGAGATGGCTCTGCAGTTAAGGTCACTGGTCTTCCAGAGGACAGTAGTTCAGTTCCCAGTGCCCTCATAGGTGGCTCACAACTGCCTGGAACTCCAGTTCCAGAGGATCTGACTTCCTCTTCTGGCTGCTGGCACCTGCAACCAGAACACATACCACCCCCCATACATACAATTAAAGATAAATCTTTAGAGAATGCTTACAACTTTGATATTTTAAAAAAATAATTAGAATGTGAAAGATAGTTGCAGCAGTAGCTCTGTGGTAGAGAGTGTTTGCTTAGCATGCACGAGGCTGTGGATTCAATCTCCACCAGAAATTAAGTGACAGATATATAAAAATAGACAATTGTGCTGATGTCAAGATTTTCCTGTTGAGAAGTTATTTTTGATGTCTTGGACCAGCTTTTTATATTTCTTTTCGTTATAGGTAAATTTATTTGATTAAAAAATGACAAGAAACATTACTGGGTTCATTACTTAAGCAATAAAAAGTCAAAAAGTCATGGTAATAAAGAGTATCTGGTCTCTCCCCTGTGCCCTTCCCCCTCCCTCCCCCTCTGTTCCCATCTCTCCAGGGTCTCACGTGGCCTAGCCTGGCCTCAAATTTGCTGTGTAATAGAGGATGACCAAGTACTAGGATTACAGTTGTGTGTGTTTAGGCCTGGCTTTTGGTCTGTTTCTTGAAAAATAACTATTATAACAGGGTTATGTGGCCTAATAAATTTATTTCTTGATTTGTGATTTTTGCAGACCCAAATGAGGTGGAAGTGATGAAAACGTGGCAGCAGTGGTAGCCAAATAGGAAGTGAACATCGCTCTTGTAAGACATCGGTCAGCCATTAAGTGCAGTGTTAGATGGCGAGTTTCTATAGCTTTATAAATAGTAGCAGCTAACGTTTTCATTCTTTATATTAGTATATGTTATTTCATTCAACCGGACAACTAAGTTTGCATTCATTTTACTTTTGTGGACATCAGAGTCACACAGATGACAAGGCACAGATGAAATTTGAATACAGACTTGTAGATCTGAGAATCTGAAATTACACTCTCTGGCTCTTGCTCCCTGCTTTGGCTCTGGTTTTTTCTGCCGGGCACCAAACCCAGGGCGTTTAGCCTGCTGAGCAATTGTTCTACCGTTGAGCTACATCTAGAGTGCTTGGTTTTCTGAGAGAGGCCTTCTGTGTATTCTAGACTGATTTGAACTTGAGATCCTTCCTCCTCCCCGTCCTAGGTGCTGGAATTAGAGCCATGCACAATCACACTTAGAATTGGAGTCTTTAAAAAAAAGAGTTATTATTGTTATTTTAAAATCATGTGTGTGCTGCGTGGTATGTGTGTGTGAGTGCAATTGCCTGTGGAGACCAGTAGAGACTGTCAGATTCATTGGAGCTGGAGTTATAGGAGGTTGTAAATGATCCGACATGGGTTTTGGGAACTGAACCTAGGCCCTCTGCACGAACAGTTTATGTACTTTTATTTTTTTATTTTATTTTATTCTTTTTGGTTTTCCGAGACAGGGTTTCTCTGTTTAGCTTTGTGCCTTTCCTGGAACTCACTTGGTAGCCCAGGCTGGCCTTGAACTCACAGAGATCCACCTGGCTCTGCCTCCCGAGTGCTGGGATTAAAGGCGTGCGCCACCACCGCCCGGCAGTTTATGTACTTTTAACTGCTGAGCTCAAGAATCTGAGTTCTTAACTGTAATTCTATGATGCCTCTAATAATAACGATAATAACAATATTCCAAAATATGCTAAAAATAAACATACATGCTGATTAAGTATGATAAAAGAAAGTCACTATCTTGACCCAACTCATGTTATATGCCATGTATTTCCAGAGCTAGGTAAAATCCAGAGCCTGTACAAGCTAGGCAAGCATTTTACTACTGGCATCATCCCAGTCCTCATCTGAGTTCTAGACACAGACGACAGTACCATAGAATCTGAAACAAAGTTTTAAAGTTATATATTCCCATGTCCTAGTTTTACAGACAAGGAAGCTAAGGATTCAAGAGATTAAAATAATTTCTCCAATGTGATAAAACAGGTTGTGTACCTGACAGTGGCCAGAGGCTCCACATCCAGCCATACTAAACCTTGTATCATCTAAAGGACTAAATACACGATTTAAGTAGAAATGTGCTTGCTATATAATAAAATGTGAAGACCATGAAATCTTTTAGAATTTTCTAAACTACCTCACATTTGCTTATCTAAGAATTGTGTTTGCCGTATAATCATGGATTCAAATTGTTGTTTTCATATTTGTCTTTTATATGAATTCTAGAGTCGTGACAATGTCAGAGAAGCAGACTCCATTCTCTCTCACAGTGTTGTTGCTAACTCCACTTACAACATGATTTTTATTAATGTTTTTATTGTCCTTCCTTGGCCACTGTGTGCTGCATGTCTATAAATTCACTGGAATTGTTTAGGAGCCAGGCCTTCTGGGTAGGTCCCACTGCCATCTCCATTTTAGAGATGCCAATGTAGAGGCCCAGGGAGGCCAAGAGCATCCAAGTTGTGTACAGCAAAGTTGGGTACTTGCAAGCAAGCAGTGTGGGTCACAGACAGTGCTCTTAATCACTTTACAAGTGTCTCTTATGCTGTAAGTCTTTCCAGAAAATGTAGCTTAGTATCTTTCTTGCATTGCATATATCTCCTTGATTATAAGTAGCTCTTTTCCTTTAACCAAAAATAATTCTTCCTTGAAGACTGCAGGTGGTACTCTAATTACTGCCCACCTTGTTGCTCTCTGGAAAAATACTGAATATATTTTTCTCCTTAAAAAATGTTCCTGGAGCTGTTAGAGCCTTAGATCAATGGTTTCAACCTGTGTGGGTCGTGATGCCTTTGGGGGTCGAATGATTCCTTTCACAGGGGTCACTTATGACCTTGAAAGACAGAGATATTTACATTATGATTCATAACATTAGCAAAATTACTGTTATTGCTACTGCTATGAAGTAGCAACAAAAACAGTTTTCTGATTGGGGGTCATTACAACTTGAGAAACTGTATTAAAGTGTCACAGCATTAGTAAGGTTGAGAACCACTGCTTTGGACTGTCAATGACCATTCACTTTGCACATGTATTACAAAGTAAACAATATAACATCTACATTTGATGAAAATCACTTTTAACTTTTCTCTAATTCTGCATTAATTATATTTTTCCAGGTATAATTCAACCTATTTCAAAACTATCCTTCCAAATGTTATATTTATATAGATGTGAATATGTGTGAATATCTGTAAATCCACACACGTCAAATATATGACCACAGCTGAGTTTAAATACATTAAATGTCATATACACCTTTAATCCCAGGACTCAGGGGGCAGAAGCAAGAGATTTCTGAGTTTGAGGTCAGCCTGATTCACATAGCAAATTCCAGGCCAAAGCTACATAGTGAAATAAATGCTCTGTGTGTGTGTGTGTGTGTGTGTGTGTGTGTGTGTGTGTGTGTGTCTGTGTGTCTGTGTGTGTCTGTGTCTGTGTCTGTGTGTGGTGTGTGCATATCATCAGATTTTAAAGTTTAAACACATGTAGACCAATATTGAATCTACTTTAGAAGGCAACTATTAGTTTTAGTTTTAAATATTTTACATTGTATTGGATTTTTGTATATTGTATACAAATTTTGTATATTGATACAAATTTGAGATTGATTTTGTTAGAAAATACCACACATATATTTTCAATCTTGTACCTACACAGTTCATTTAACAATGTAATGCAAATTGCTAGTCCTTGAAAGTTATTGTTACCAACTAATTAGGAGATAAAGAAATGTAAGTTAGTAGTTAGTCATTACAATTGAACTTATAGTCATATTAGGTGTGTTTTCAAGGTCAAGCAGAGATATATTTTAGATAGACAGGTCATCTTCAAACACTTCAAAGATCTGCAGAATATGGCATTTAAGATGTTTTGATAGCATAGATTTTTTTTTTCTTTTTTTTAGGACTATGAGACATGTCTGCTCCTGGCAGCACCAATCTATTTTAGAGAAGATGATGGGCTTCATTGTTGGCTGGTACTATGTACTTAGGAAGAACTCAGAGAGTGGAAGAGACCCTTTACTTCTTGGAAAATTGGAAAGAGAGAAATCTGATCCAAGAAGGGGTCAGGGCACGACATATCCCCAAGGACAGTTGTGATGACCTGCTTCTCCCAAAGGTCCCAACTCTACTTTTCATTACCTCCCAAAAGTCATCATATTGTAAATCCATCAAGGGATTCATCTTGATTAGGCCAGAGACCTCTTGATCTAATTGTCTTTGGACACTATTGTTGGTTATTACCAAGGTTTGCTTCATTATTTCCACCATCACAGTTGGTGATTCTGGCTCTGGGTGTAAGCATTTGAGGGCTTTCCTGCAGGGGGAGGACTGGTCGTAAGATGGCTCACTCACATGTGTGTTGGCTTCTTGCTGTTTCTTGGCTAGAGTCCTGAATTACTTACTACTTGTCCTCTCCTTTGTGGCTCATGGGAACATTATGTAATGGCACATAGGTAAAGCCACAGAAATGTGGTGACATATAGATGAACAGAAATGGGCTGAGTTTAAGTGTAAGAGCTAGTCAGTGGTAGGCCTGAGCTAATAGTCAAGCAGTTTCAATTAATGTAAGCCTCTGTGTGTTTACTTGGGTCTGAGTGGCTGCTGACTGGGTGGGACACAGGAAAACTCCAGCTACAGTGGTGCTTGCTTTGATCCACTCTCCAAGGTTGGGTTTCATTGCTAGCACTTTTTTCTGTTTTCACAAGTAAGTTTCCAAGTCCAGGTCATGCTGAGGAAGGGGAATTGCTCTCCAAATCAAAGGAAGTATTATTAAAATACTTGTATTTTGTTATCATCACAGACCGTGCTTAATCTTTAACTTCGTGGATTCAGATTTCTTCCATACTGTCTGTGCTCCCCTATCTGTCCAACGAGCTTAGGTTACTTCCTTTAGCTCAGGGTCAGTGCTCTCATTGCTGTGATATATAAGTAGCACGGATTGGAAGGCCAAGCCGCATCCTATCTTACATTTGTTCTTTTTTTTCTTTTGGTTTTTCAAGACAGGGTTTCTCTGTGTAGCTTTGCGCCTTTCCTGAAACTGGCTTTGGAGACCAGGCTGGCCTCGAACTCACAGAGATCCGCCTGCCTCTGCCTCTCGAGTGCTGGGATTAAAGGCGTGTGCCACCACTGCCCGGCCATTTGTTCTTTTCTTAAGCATTGCTTTATTTTATTTTCTTGGGTTTCTAACCCTTTATATTATCATGTCCTGATTCCTATTTATTTATTTGAGACTGGGTTGCCAATGAATTCCAGGGATCAGACTGTCTCCACCCTCTGAGTATTGGGATTACAGACATGTGCCACGCTGCCCAGCTTCTATGTGGGCATTAGGGATTCAAACTCCAGTTCTCAATCTTGCATGTGTGTACTTAATGGTTGTGCTCACTCCTCAGCTCCAACTGGCTTGTTTTCATCCGTTTCTCTTACTACAAGCTGTTTTTCCTCCCTGGTTTCCTGCTCTCCATATTTAGAAATTTACTAGGATCTCTTCACCCTTCTTTCATTCTTCTGTTGTTTTGGTCCTTGTGAATGTGTACTCATCATCCTCCTGTCTCAGTCTCACATGCCTGTTGTGGGTGGCACCCTTTCGTGGGCTGGGTTCTAGGTTGTCTAAGAGTAGAGGAAGCAAGTTGGGAAGAAAAAGAACAAAAAACAAGAAATCATGTGTTTATTCTCTCTGCTCTTGACTGCAGCTGTGATATTTTGAGTTCCTGCCTTGACGTCCTTGCAGTAATGACTAGTCTGGAATTGTAAGCCAAATAAATCCTCTCTCTGTTGCTTCTCTGCTGGCTGCACCTGTTGCTTTTTGTCAGGGCATTTTATTGCAACAGAAATGAAACTAGAACTCTAGATATTATACTTTTTAGTCTTTGATTTTTCTCCACCAAAATATAATAAATGTTACTGTATCCAAAATGTGAGAGGGACGACTGAGGCAAAGGACAGAGGCATCAGAGCTACAGCCAAGAATGGTGCTGAGAATGGCCTGCAGATTTGGCTTTAGAATTTTTAGCCATCAGGTAAAGGAGAACAAGCTGATAAAGAGCCATGTTTATGAGGGAAAAACAAGCTCAATGCTTCAGTTGAGCATAGCCAGTGTTTGTTAAGAACATGCTACTAAGAGATGAGGTTGTAGCTCACAATAGAGCACTTGCCCAGCTTGTGTCCCCAGCATTCTAACCCACCAAAAAGGTGGTCATATTATCAGTTGGGTGTGGTGGTGGTTCACACCTATTATAATCCCAGTACTTGCGAAGTTGAGTCAGGAGGATCATGAGATATTTGGGGTCAGCTCAGACTACATATGGAGATCTTGTCTCCAAAGAAAAAAACAAAAGGCAAACAAAGACAACATATCACATCTGAGATGAAAATAAGTTTTAAAGGCTGTTTTAGAGTATGTGTACAGACGGACACGGCAGCCACCACAGCAAAAGTCAAAAGGCTGCACACCATGCAGACGTAGCTTTCAGCTCTCTGGTGGTCCGACCAGTGTTAGGACAGCTGCAGGACTTACAAATGCAGATGACTGCAGGGGCCATCTGTGAGGTGACGGTGTGTCTGTGATGTGTGGACATCACATAGCCTCCCTCTTTAATCAAACGGAGCAACAGGTATTTCTCAATTCCAGCAGGTGTTGACACATCTGGTGTAGTGTGGTCTCTCCTTTCAGATCTGAAATCCCAATTTCTTTTTCTATTTATTTTTTGTGTGTGTGACAGGATCTCAGGCAGCCTAGGCTACCCTTAAACTTCAATCAAAACTAGTCTTGAGCTGGGTAGTAGTGGCATATGTCTTTAATCCCAGCACTTGGGAGGCAGAGGCAGGTGGATCTCTGTGAGTTCAAGGCCAGCCTGGGCTACAGAATAAATTTCAGGACAGCCAGGGCTACACAGAGAAACCCTTTCTCAAAAAATAAAACAAACAAACAAAACAAAAGAACCTAGCCTTGAACTCCTGATTTTCCTGCCTCCACCTCCCAAGAGCTGAGAATATAGGCTTGTACTGCCATACCTAGCCTCAATTTTTCTTTCTTTTTTTTTCTTTCTTCTTTTCTTTCTTTTTTTGGTTTGTCGAGACAAGGTTTCTCTGTGTAGCTTTTAAAACCTGTCCTGGATCTTGCTCTATAGACCAGGCTTGTCTTGAACTCACAGAGATCCACCTCCACCTGGTTCTGCCTCCGTAGTGCTGGGATCAAAAGCATGAGCCACCACTGCTCGGCCTCTAGCTTCAAGTTTTCAAAGATGCTTAATATTTTTTCAAGTATTGCGTAAGTTAGGTTAATTATTTCTGTGAGCTAAGGAGATCCAGTTTGTGAATGGTTATCTAGACGAATGGACTGATTTCATTTTTTTCAGGTAACCTGACACAGGTATGCTTCTCTCAGCATATATACTTGTTTTAGTTATTTTTTGAGTTTGGAGTAAGATTGCTTAAATATCAAATCATTTTTAGACTGGAGAGATGGTTTAGTTGGCAAAATATTTGCTTTGCAGCCATGAAGACATCTAACTGTGATTTCCAGCATTTCTCTACACAGCCAGGGGTGGTGGCAGAAGCTTATGATCTGTGTTGGGGACGGGGAGACCAATGGGTCCTGGGAACCTGCTGGCCTGCAGCCTGGAAAGTATCCCGCCTTAGAGATAGAAACTGTATTAAACAAGCATCTCCTGAGGAACTATAGTGATGGTTATTCTCTGGCCTCTACATGCACATGTATGCATCCACATAACATCTACCCACACATCACACAACATACCAAAAAATAATAGACTTCCTTAAGTAACATGAGGCCCTGAGTAAAGTTAAAAAGGAAGAGACAGTGATGTATTCATTTCCACCATTTGATCATTCCTTCTCAATTGTTATGAAATAATCAAATGATCAACAGAGTATTAATTTTAAAGTTAGCTTTTTTTCCACAGCACACTTGTGACTAGGAAAGGTCTGGCTTACCTCCCGGGGCAGCATTCACAGGACACTTTCAATGTTTTTTCTTTGATTCTACTTCTTACCATTGATATTAATGTTTGATTTTCTTCTCCTAAGTAATTAATTTGAAGTTCATAGATGATGGACCCCATAAAGGGACTTGAACCAGAATTCTACTAGAACCGGAGAGTATGGCTGAAAAATCTAAGCAGGGTACATGGGAATCCTGGCTGTCATCATGGCCGTCAGCTGAGCCCTCCTGATGCATGCATACCCGAAAGGCTAAGTCAAGGAGAACGCGTCAGCAGTGCGTTTATTAGGTTTTCTCACGGACAAGTGTATTCAGCTCCTGACTGACAGGGATCCTATTTCAAGACAACTTCCAATAGTCACTAAAATCAAACACAGCCAGCTATAAACTTTAGAGACCACAGCAAAAATGCATCATATTTACTTACATTTGTACTACAAATCCAAGAAACAATATTTTAAAATTGAATTTAGGTATAGGGCCAAATGATTTATAGGATTAATTAAAAGGCTGTCCTAGAGTGTTTGGTGTGCAGGGTGTTATATCAATATTGCATGGATTTCTGCTTGGAGCATTTTGCTTGTTGGAGGGTGACAACCATAGGTGCCACCACACTGCATAGTAGTAGCAGCCGATGTCTCCGCATGTACCTCTTGTGAGCATGAATTGCCCAGTGTTTTCTTCTAGCTGAAGGTTTAGTATTTAGAACCCAGACATACCAGCTTTAATTAAAATGTGGCTAATTAAAAAATTATACTGTTTTGACAATGTATAATTATTTATCTAAATATTTTTTCTAAAAATTTTGTAGTTCCTAATACAGTACAGTTTATGATAAAAGTGTGATCTTTAAAGCCCAGCTGTTTATAGATAGGCTAGTGGGAGCAGAAGGCACAGGGATCATGAGCAATCAAAGTGGAAACGTAAGCCCTGTTAGGTGTGGAAACTACACAAAAAACATAGCTCTGGGCTTGTTGGCAGAAACATAAGCTGCATAGTTCTTATTTTTAAAAATGTTAAACACTTCATGGGTATGTGTATTCCTGAGTGTAAGTTTGTGTACTGTGGGTGCACACAGGGGCCCAGAGGGGTCAGAAGAAAGTTCCAGATGCCCTGAATCTGGAATTAGAAGATGAAGTAACCTGCCATGTGCATGTGGGGACTTGAACCCAGGTGCTCTACAGGAGCAGTAAACACTATCACTGAGCCACCTCTACAGATCCTCAGGGTTCTTACTAACGCTAAAATGAAGCCTACAGTTTTATTAAAGTACATACGACTTTGCACTGCAGTACAAATGGAAAATTTGTACCTTCTAGCTCTTGTTATAAAGGCACAAAACAAACAAAGTGTGTGTTGTCCTTTTAGTCATAAAGAGATGTCTGAATGTTTCTCACATGGTCATTTTGACATAGGCTTTTGTAATGATCCAAGATGTAATGGTAAGTGGACTTCTGTGAAGGAACGTAGAATAATTTTGTAATTTGGGGAGAGTGGTGATGTGAACAAGGACTCTTTTTATTTTGCCTCCGAGTATCCCATTTGATACACAGTGACAGAAATACAAACACATTTTAAAGGTCACAGACCTGAGATCTTGCTTTTATTCATGTAGCTGGTATTATTGGCTTAATGACTTGCACACTGGTTTCATGTGTGCCTTAGAAGTGTGACATTGATTTGGAGTGGGTGAGGAGTCCCTCCAAAGGTGGGGAAAGAATGACTCCTTTATTGATGCTCCCTGGGGAAGACAACATAGAGCGTTATTATGGACATTTCCGCAGGATTTAAATGTCTTGAAACCCCAACCATACCCTCTCATTTATGAGCAAACAGGCAGACAACTTGGCTGACAAAGAAAAGATGGTCAGGACAGCAGGAACATGAGGTGTTTCCTCCAGAGAGAGTCAGGCAGCTTTCCCAAAGTCCCAGACCCAAGATCTGACTCCATAGTCCACATGCAACCTGGTCAGTGTGGCAGACACAGAAGCAGGTCTGAAGGCTGAAAGAGAAACCAGATGGTGGTGGCGCAGGCCTTTAATCCCAGCACTTGGCAGGCAGAGGCAGGCAGATCTCTGTGAGTTTGAGTCCAGCCTGGACTACAGAGCAAGTTTCAGGACATCCAGGGCTACACAGAGAAACCTTGTCTTGAAAAATCAAAAACCTGATGAACAAAAAAAAAGTTCAAAGAGGTATCATAGACCATGTCACAGAATGAAACACCACATGTGGCACTCCAGTTTTCCACAGAAGAAACCAAGGCACCTTACTACTAATTTGCTTTCTGATGATAATAATGGGTGAAACTGTTGAGTTAATATAATTTTTTGCTTAGTATATTACAGGCTTTCATATTTTTATAAAGGAGCAAACAAATGCTGTGGTTATTATTAGTGGTTTGTGGTAAGGATGTTGCTGGCAGGGGAATTATCAATGTGTTTTTCTGAGTTCCCTGTATTTCCTCCAATGCCACCATCTCCCTGTGTGTGAGTGTGTGTATGTGTATGTGTGTACACACATTCACAATCACGTGTGAAAGGAAGCTAGAGGTTGATGTTAGATGTTTATTTAATCACTGCCCACCCTAATTTTTGAAGCAGGCTTTTCTACTGGACCTGAACCTGGAGCTTACCGTTCAGCAAGTCTGTCTAGCCAGTGAGATCTATGATCTGTATCCATCTCCCCAGTGCTGGGATTACAGCTATTTGCCACTGTGCCTGGATCTCTGTGTGGGTGCTTGTGATCCAAATTCAGGTTCTTTTGCTTTTGAAGCAAGCACTTTACCAACTGAACCATCTCCCCACCTCCTGCCCTAATTCCCTTTTATATGCTAATTAAATTGTTGAGAAATATTAGAGGTATACATTAGGAGTATAAAGTCCCCCCAAACTAGCCTACATTTTACTCATTCAGTTGGAGATACTTCTGTTTTCTAAAACAGTGGTAGAGGTGGTTCAATTACCAGAAGAGATCAGTAGATAAATCTGAAATTCTGAACTGCAAGGTTCTCTGTGTTGGTTTACTAAGTCTCCTGAAATGTGACACTGTCTACTTTTCTTTTGGACAGAAACAAACACTCAGTATTTAGTTTTCACAAGGAAAATCTCTCTGCCTTTCATGTAGTCAAACTCGCCCTCCTTCCCTGACTCCAGCCCTGTCTGGTCAGAGCTACCTCATCCACAGGGTTGCTTTGTGCCATACAGCTTTTTCTTATGAGAGTTCTTTTTCCAGGATGGAAATCTTAGAGATTCCTTCTTTAGTGTGGGGGCCAGTGTTTACTCATCTTTAAGCCAGGAAGTTCTGTTTGTGTTTACCATGTGTGGTTCTACTGACTCTGGTATGCAATGGGCAGAAATGTGCTCAGATGGTCCCTTCCCAAGTTCTCCAGCAGGTGATGTTCAGTGGTGTGGCAGCAGCCACAGGAAGTGCCAGAGCACATTGCAATAGAGTATACAAGGCTCAGTGGATAAAGTGACTGCCAGCGTTCAGATCCCTCATGAGATCAGACACAGCAGCTGCCTGTAATCCCAGCACTAGGGAGGCAGAGACAGGGGACCGCAGGACACGCTCACTAGCTAGATCAGCTGGAAACAGCAAGCTCTGTGTTCAGTGAGAGACCATTTCTTAACAAACAAAGTGGAGACAGACTTTGAGAAAGACACCCAGCATCATTTTTGGGCCTCTACACACAAGCTCACATATAACACATAACACACACACACACACACACACACACACACACACACACACACACACACAGAGTGCAAAGGGACTTATTATGCACTGTAAGGGGCCATAGACTCATTTTAATGTCAGTTTGAACTGGCTGCCTGTGAAATCTCAGTACCTTCAAATTATTCTAACTCCTCTCCATCAGGATGATTATTTATTAGATGTAAGGAATGGAACAAGAAATTATGTAATTAAATTTTTTCAGTTTGTTGTGTTGGCTTTTCCTGGGTAGACATGAATAAATGTCTTTACAGAGACTGTCAGTGACACACCAAAGGAATGATTCTGCCCAAGCCCAGCTTGGTGAACCAATGGATTTATTGTTATTACTGGTGTAGACAAATTTCTAAATGGTCTTATTAAATAAGAAACACAGAGCAAAATATAAGGGTGAAAGCCCTAGAGATCAGGGAAATAGTGAGAGCCACCAGCTAGCCTTCACTCACCACACCACCGCCGTAGCTTCCCAAGAGAGCTGCTTCCTGTCTACCCAGGCCTTTATTGCCTTGCTGTTCTGCCCTCTCCTTGGCTATCTTAGCCCAGCTACCTCACTTCCTTGTTACTGCCTGTCTGTACAGACCTCCAGGTCTCTGTGGTTGGTACTGGGATTAAAGGCATGTGTCATCACGCTTGGCTGTTCCCTAGTGTGACCTTGAACACACAGAGACCCTGCCTGCCATGTGATAGGATTAAGGGCATGTGCTACTATTGCCTGACTTCTATGTTTACTTAAAAATGGCTGGCCTTTTCCCCTTGATCTCCAGGCATGCTTTATTTATTAACATACAAATAAAATATCACCACATTTCAGCACAAATAAAATATCACCACATACTGGAACATGGATAAGGAGTTGGTTACTTATAAGAGGATGAATGACCTCAAACAGTTACATTATAAAAATATCCCACACCGCATGCTTGTGACTTCTTCATAGCTGCAAAAGTAGAAGCTCCCTTCAGCTAACATTCGATCTCTACACATGCTGGCACTTCCTGAGACCAAGAGCATTCGGGTAGGATTACATACACCCGGAAGAGCAGTTCAGGAACAAGGGCCTAGACTCTCAGATGAAGGTCTAATGACCCTTCCCATCCCTCCTATGGGGGAACTTCAACAGGACTGATCTTGGGATGCATTCATGTGGGTAGTCAATTGCTCTGATGCAGATAGCCATGCTATGATCAAAGGACAACATTCTACAGCACATTTGATTTGAATGCTTGAAAGAACTCCTTGTTCTCCTCTAGTAGGCATTAAGGAAGAAAATGCTTATTATTGAAAGACATTAGCACTTAGGGTTAATATTACTTCCTTTCAGGCTGATATAAAATTTAGAAATAGTTACAAAATGCTTATCATGCTACATTCATGTTGATCTGTTGCTACATATTATATCTATTGTCTTAACAGCAAAATAATCTTTGATTCCATGAATGAGATTTCTCTGGCTTTATATGGGAGATTTCTAGACTATTTTATAGTTCTGAAAGACAGGGAGGGTAGATTCATAAGCTCAGATTCTCAAGTCTGTCCTTGTAGGTAAGATTGTATATCCTTCAAAGGCTTTGGTTGCCTTTCCCTGTGATTTCCAAATAGTTTGTAAACTGTCCATAAACAGGTATCTTCCAGGATTTCTTTAAAATGAATACATTTTAACGTGGACAGGCAGCATAGAAGCATTGCTATAACTAAGATTGCTATAACTAAGATCTAACCAATGGGAGAACGAAGGATGGCATATCTCATGGCAATTTTACATTGCTAATATGTAACAAATTATATTCCTAATTGTGCTTCTCTCCAATGCATATTTAGGACGGGACTTTCCCAGATCCTCTATTCTTTCTATTCATCCTTGATATACTGTATAGTGTATAAAGTACGTTCTTATATTTCTACTACAGGATCTCACGAAATATTTTCAGTTCTTATCCACTCATTTCTATCTTGTTGAAAGTTTTCATTCTAATGAGGTTTTTCTAGGTTGGAGCTACTCCCTGCAGTTTGGGATTGTTTTCAATTCTTGCCACCCAAAGCACTGATAAAGTGCTAACTGGCAAAGGTTCAGGACCAATCCTTTAAGATTGTAATGAATGTCCAATTTCCAGTTGGCATTTGAGGGAAAGACGACTTCATTCTAGAGGTGGAGAAATATGTAGAAAAGGAACGAGACTACATACCAAAGGATAAGAGAGAGCAGCAGGGTGGAGAGTGAGAGAACCAAACAGCCAAGAAGATGGAAGTAGAGACAGACACAGATATCCATCTAACCATGGACACACAGACGCATAGGTAATAGGGATGTGTGTGTGTGTGTGTGTGTGTGTGTGTGTGTATGTGAAAACTGTTAGTGTAGACCCATTACAGTGCCTATTTTTAAATACGCTTTTAGCAAGTCATGCTAGCACATGCCTGTAATCCCAGCACTCTGAAGGCTGAGGTAGAAGGATCACAAGTTCCAAGTCAGCCAGACTGTATAGAGTTCCAGATCAGCCTGAGTTACATGAGAAAATACTGTCCCAAAATATACACTTCACCACTAGAACTTTATAGTAATTAATAACATATACTTAGTTGTAGATAGCATATACAGACAGGTTTTATTTAATTGTACACAATATGTTAGAACAAACAGAAGTTTGAAAAGCAGGCAAATCTGGGTTCAGTTATAACCTATGAAACCTGGAGTCATTGGGTTATTTTGCCTTTAGTTTCCTTTTATGTGAAATAGGGCTAATATTAAAATATTTCAGACACGTACAAGTTTTGGAAGTATGCAAAATGTGTTGCAGAGAGTATGCATGAAACAAACCAAAGATATTTCTGTAAGATCATGTAGTTCAATTAGTCATAAGTAACTAATGTTTCTCTTTTGGATCCTTGACATTTACTATCAGGGAGTGTGAGTTTCCTTGCTTTGTATGTTCTATATTTTGTCATTAAACATGAAAATTTAATATTCAGACCAATGACAAAAGTAACTATGAAATTTTATCTAATTACTTCTTTTTTTGCCACCAGCAATTTATCTTGTTTTCCCAATGGGCATCACCTCAGCTCAGTGATCAAGCTCTCAGCATATGTCCCTAGCGTGGTGTGCCAGGACACACCATCACTTAGTAAGTAATCCTGCCCAAAACACATACGTTGATCTAATAATGAGAAAGCACAAAGAAATCCAGATTGGAGGATAGTGTATAAAAACAAATGGACCTTATTCGAAAATAATGTTAATGTTGAAACAGTCTGAGCAATTTTTAAGATTGAAGCAGATTCACAGATAATAACTGAATGCAGTGAGTGAATTCTGGGTTTTTACTTTCAAGTGACTACTTATTTAGTGTGTATGTGAATACGTGTGCATGCATGTTCATGCACTCAAGACTGCACATAAAACACAAGCGAATATCAAAGGGCAGCGTTTGGGAGTTGGTTCTCTCCTTCCACCTTGCGGGTCTGGGAATGGAACTCAGTCATCGGGCATCTTTATCTGCCGATCCCGCTTTGTTTTTAGTGATGGCCTTGAGTTGACTGTAGCTGAGCTCCTGGCTCTATTGCTTCTTCTCTGAGTGCTGGAATCCTGGGTGTGCACCATCACATCCAGTTTAGTGAGTGATTCCGGGTTGGACTCTGGAGGAGAGATAACTTTTGCACAAAGGTCAGTTTGGGGGCACTGGGGAGATGGCTTAGCCAGTAAAATGTTTGCCATCGGAGCTCGAGGACCTGAGTCTGTGTCTCCACAACTCCTATCAAGGCTTCACCTGGCTGGGCACATGGCAACCCCAGCGCTGTGAGTGGGTGGAGACGGAAGTGGTCCCTGAAACTCTTTGGCCAGCTGGCTTAGCCCATTGGTGAGTCTGAGATCAGACAGACCCTGTCTCAAGAAAAAAGAAAGGTGTAAAGTGATTGAAGAAGATGCCTGGCCTCTGCCTCTGAGCTTCTGACCTCTGCCTCTAAGCTTACCCTCCTTGAACATGCAGATACACTACTCACTGGCTCACACATACACATCATCATTGGGAAATTGGTAGTTTGAATATGGACAGTGTATTCATATAATATTTGTTAATGTTAGGTTTCCCAAATGTGGGAAAGAATCTCAATCTCTCTCTGTCTCTGTCTCTGTCTCTGTCTCTGTCTCTGTCTCTCTCTCTCTCTCTACACACACACACACACACACACACACACACACACACACACACACACACACACGATGAATATTGCAGACAATAACAGTAGATACTGAGACAGACAGAGTAAGTACTGAGGTAATTGTGTCAAACCTGATGGCATACTGCTGTGGATGATTGATAAATAAAACCCTGATTGGCCAGTAACCAGGCAGGAAGTATAGGCAGGACAAAGAGAGAGGAGAATTCTGGGAAGTAGAAGGCTGAGGCAGAGAGATGTTGCCAGCCACTGCCATGAGAAGATGTTAAGATACCAGTAAGCCACGAGCCACGTGGCAACTTATAGATTAATAGAAATGGGTTAATTTAAGATATAAGAACAGCTAGCTAGAAGCCTGAGCCATTAGGCCAAGCAGTTTAAATAATATAAGCATCTGTGTGTTTATTTTATAAGTGGGCTGCAGAACTTCGGGGGGCTTGGTGGGACCTGGAGAGAAGCTCTCCAGCTACAGCATACTGTAAATTTGAAGTTAAAAAGGGTTTTTTTTTGAATGTTGTTTTTAAGAAAAACTGTTTTGAAGCTAAGGCAGGAGGATTGCTGAGTTTGATGCCAGCCTGAGGTACAAAGTGAATCCCTACCACAAGAAAAACCAAAATGAAACAATATCTTGTTTTGTAGAAAGTAATTGATCTCTTGATGCAACTGTTTTTCTTAAAGTAGGACTTTCTTAGAAAGAGCTAATTAGTTCAAATCAGGCTCAAGTGTGCCCTCATCAATGTATGAATATTGATTTATCATAATCGATTCTGGATTCTTTTTTAAAAAATAATTTATTTAAGTTTATCTTATGTGCATTGGTGTGAAAGTGTCAGGTCCTCTGGAATTTGAGTTACAGATGGTTGTGAGCTGCCATGTGGGTGCTGGGAATTGAACTCAGGTCCTCTGGATGAGCAGCCAGTGCTCTTAACCTCTGAGCCATCTCTCCAGCTCCTAATATTTTTTTTTTGTTTTTGTTTTTCAAGACAGGGTTTCTGTTTGTAGCTTTGTGCCTTTCCTGGAACTCACTCTGTAGACCAGGCTGGCCTTGAACTCACAAAGATCCGCCTACCTCTGCCTCCCAGAGTGCTAGGATTAAAGGCGTGCACCACCACTGCACGGCTTGATTCTGGATTCTTATGTATGTCCTTGAGAGAAGTAGGGAGGATGAGGAATTCTCTCTTATTGTTTTAATGGGTGCCTCCTCCAGCCAAGGATATGGTCATGGATAGATCTGCATGTAAAAGTTTACATTATTAATGAGTAACTAGAAAGCAGTAGCAACAGTGAATGGTTTTAAAACATACACAGGCAAATTTGGATCCAGCAAATAAAAGTAAAACCTTTGAAAAAATAAACTCCAATTTAGTACATTGGTTTTCATAGCCAAATATTAATATATATTAACAATTAACAAATAATATATATTATAATTTATTTAAAGTGTTTTAAATGTCTACCAGTCATAATTCTCTGGAACCTGGAAACAAGATTAAATATGTGTGTTGTAAAAGCACATGTACGTGTGGGTGTGGTGGGTGTGCCCGTGCATTCAGAGTCCTGAGGAAGATATCGGTGTCTAGTTTTATGACTTTCCCCCTTACTCCTTTAGAAAAGGGCTCTCACTGAACCTGAAGCTAGGATACTGGCCAGAAAGACCTAGCAACAGTTTTGCCTCCATGCCTTCCCCCTAGAGACTCTTCTATTCATCAGTGGGTTACAGTGCAGCCACTCCCAGATTTTCATGGATGCTGGGATTCAGACTCAGGTCCTCTGCTGTGCAGCAAGTGCTATAACTCACTGAACCTTCTCTGCATCTCCAAGATTAAATATTACATTCTGGTATTTGATATTTCAAAAGATAAGGGGCAGGGCTGGGGAGATGCTTAGTGGATAAAATGCTTGGCATGTAAGCCTGAGGACCAGAGTTCAGATCCACAGTTCCCAAACAGAGGCCAAGTGGGCATGGCAGCCCACTTTGGAGACAGATAAAAGAGATCCCTTTAGGTAAGATGGATATCTAGACTCGCCAAGTCAGTGAGCTCTGGGTCAGTGAGAGAACCTGTCTCAGGAAGATGGAGTGAGATTGAGGAAGACACCTGCTGCCAACTTTTGGTACACACACAAACAGATACATACACAGACACATACATGCACACACACACACACAAACAGACATATACACGCACACAAACTCACACACAGAGACACACACAGACACACACACAGAGACAGACATATATACGCACACAGACACACACAGACACAGACATATACATGCACACAGACACACACAGACACATACATGCACACAGATACACACAGACACATACATGCACAGAGACACAGACACAGAGACACACAGACACAGACACACACACAACACATACACACACACACACCCCAAGAGAGAGTCTTAAAGATTTTACTTAAACCTTTTCTTATCAGTGCAACTTGCATGTATGTAATAATCAAAATACAGCATAATATCTCTCCTCCCTTTCCCTGCTCTCTGTCCACACACATTCTTTTTATTTCCCAAAGACAGTGACTGTCATAGGTACCGAATGGCATAAAAGCATGGGCGCCGCATAAGAATAACCTTAAATTTCAAAATGTTCATCATTTACTGTTTTTCACCTTTTGACAAATCACTTTCAAGATACCCTTTGCAGAAAGGCTCAGTTTTCACATTTTTTTCTCTCCAGTTTTTTTTTAAAAATATTTGTTTACTTATTTTATGTGTATAAGTGTTTTCCTGCATGGATGTAAGTGCCCCACATATGCCTGGTGCCTGTGGAGGTCAGAAGAGGGCCTTGGGTCCCCTGGAAGTGGAAGTGCAGACGGTGTAAGCCACCATATGGGTGCTGGGAGTCCAGTCTCAGCTGTCTGCGGAGCAGCTGGTGCTCCCGACTGCTGTGTGAGGAGCAGCGGGTGCTCCCGACTGCTGTCTGGAAGAGCAGCTGGTGCTCCCGACTGCTGTCTGCGGAGCAGCCGGTGCTCCCGACTGCTGTCTGGAAGAGCACATATTAACATCGTATAATGATCAAATCGGGACAATTAGCATGTTCTTTACTTCAAATCCAGAATCCTGTCTTCTGGTTTTCTTGAAATGAACAATAGGTTCATTTATTCATTTATGCAGTTATTCTTCTGTGTAATAAAATTCCAGAATCTATTCTTCTCTGACTGTAACTTTGAACCTGTTAGGCAACTTCTCACCCACACTTCAGTGCCCTCCCCACCCCTGAGAACACTGTCCTGCCGTCTCTGCCTGTGAGACCCATGCTTTCAGTTCCCTGCATAGAGAGAGCCTGCGGTGCTTACCTTTCTGTGTCTGGTGTACTTTTGTAATACAATTTCCTCCAGGGTCATCCATTTTCCAGCAAATTACAGGATTTCACTTTTTAAAAATGGCTGATCAGTCCTCCATTGTGTATTTACACATTTTTTTATTTGTTCTGATTGGAGGCACTTACACTGTTTATTGTGAATAGTGTAGTGGGCACGGGAATGCAGATGTCTCTTCGAGATACTGACTTCATTCCCTGTGGACAGACATCTAGCAGTCAGATTGCCATACACTTTCACTAATGGCGTGAAAGAATTCCCCTTCTTCTCCATCCTCAGCACCATGTGTTGTTATTTTGTTAGTAATTGCCTTTCTAACTGGGATGGGTGATACTTGCTGTTTGGATTTGCATCTCTCCAACAATTAGTGATGCTGATGCTGAACATTTTTCACATACTTGCTTTCTTACTCAGGTGCTTTCTTTTGAGAAGTGTCTACTGTAGCAGGAATTTTAAAAGTTCTTATTAATAAAATCACACCCGAGGCCAGTTATCGGGGTCAATGCTGGTAGATCAGAGAGACAGAATAAGCCACAGCTATCTCACCTCGCCGGATCCTCAGCTTCAGGTGATAATTCTCTTGGACTATTTAAGTCCTTGTCACCTTCTAAGGTTTTGAACAAATTAGTCAGTTCATCATTTTTTACCCCAACAATAGTTCGTAGATGAGAAATATCTCCAAATAATCTTTGAAAGTCATTAAGAGTCTGTAGTCTATCTCTCCGAATTTGCACCTTTTGGGGTCTAATTTTTTGTAGCTCTATTTTATATCCTAAATAATTAATAGAATCTCCTCTTTGTATCTTTTCAGGAGCAATTTGTAATCCCCAGCAAGGCAAAATTTTCTTTACTTCTTCAAATATTATTTCTAAAGTATCTGTATTTGAGTCAGCTAGTAAAATATCGTCCATATAATGATAAATTATAGATTTAGGAAATTTTTTACGTATCACTTCCAATGGCTGTTGTACAAAATATTGGCACAGAGTTGGGCTATTCAACATTCCCTGTGGGAGGACCCTCCATTGAAATCTTTTAACCGGTTGAGAATTATTATAAGTAGGCACTGTAAAAGCAAATCTTTCTCTGTCTTCTTCTTGTAAGGGTATTGAAAAGAAACAGTCTTTTAGTCTACTCAAGAATAAGGTCCACTTTTATTGTTGTTGTGTCAGATGTAGTTTGCAAATATTTTCCTCCATTCTTTAGGTTTTCCTTCCCTCTGTTAATTGCTGTGCACAAACCTTTAGTTTGATGTAATCCTATGTCAGATTTTGGCTTTGTTCTCTGTGCTTTAGTCTTATTTAAAAATAGAGGCCAGGGAGGTGGGCCATTGGGTAAAGGTGCTGGCACCAAGCCTTACGACCTGAGCTTGGTATCTGCAACATTCACGGTGGGAGGAGAGAACCAACTCTAGCAACTTGTCCTCTGCCTTCACATATTCTCTGTGGCATTGGAACACACAGACACACAGACACAGACACAGACGCAGACACACACACAATCTATATAATAATTAAAAAAACCTTGCATGGTTAATTTCATGAAGCATTTTCTCTGTTTTCTTCAGGTGGATTCAGGTTTTAGTCTCATATTTAAGCCTTAAATCCATATTAAGTTTATTTTTATGTGTGATAAAAGACATGGTTGTGACTTAATTCTTTTGCATGTAGACATCCTGTTTTTCTCGCAGCAGTTATGGAAGAAATTGTCCTTTTCTGAACGTATGTTCTTGGTGTCTTTGTGAAAATCATTTGTGCATTTATTTCTGGGTTCTCGATTGTGGGTTTTTTTTTTTTACATGTGTTTATAAGCCATTGTTATTTTGTAATATGTTTGTAAAGTCAGCAGAGTAATATCTCCCTGCTTACTCCTTTACTTGGTAGTTTTGGCTATTGGAGGTCTTCTGTGGTTCACCTGTATAATGCTAGAGAAGATGTTTTCCTATTTCTGTAACGAGTATTGGTATTCTGACAGGATACTTGCACCGACTGTGTAGATCACTCTGGGTACTGTGGACATCTCAACAATGCTGATTTTTATGGTCTGTAAACATGGAGTACTTCCTGTTGACGGTGTTATTTTCAGTCTCTCTTCAGTGTTGAACAGTTTGCATTGTAAAGAGTTTTATGTCTTGGTTGAAACTATTCTTAGAATGCTTGTTCTTACTGTTGATTTATTTTGTAGCTATCACAATGGGGTTATTTTCTTGGTTTCCTTGTCAGATAGTTTATTATTAATGTAAACACTGTAGATTTCTATATGCTGATTCTTTTTATCATGCAATTTTACTGAATTTATGGGCTATGAGTTTTTTGACAGAGTCTTTACGGGTTGTTTTTATATGTATGAAAATATCATCTGCACATAAGGAAATGTGCCTTCCTCCCACTTTAGATGTCCTTTGTTAAAATGTGATTTTTTTTAGCACAATAAAAAAATTGTACTATTGTTTGTGTTTTATCATTTTTATTTCCCACACTTTGTGTACATGAATCACTTTAAAGATATAATCTCAGATTTCACTTAAAAATGGTAAATTTCAGCCAGGCACACTCCTTTAACCCCAGCACTTGGGAGGCAGAGGCAGGTGGATCTCTTGAGTTCGAGGCCAGCCTGGGCTACAGAACGAGTTCCAGGGCAGCCAGAGCTGCACCGAGAAACCCTGTTTCAAAAAAACCATAAATAAATAAATTCCCTTTATAAAACAGTAAGAAACGTGCTAATTTATTTTCTATGTTTTCTGGTTGAGAAATGGTCCCAGGCCTCAAGACTATGTGTAACAAGGTCAGAGAAATGTAGAGGCTGAACTACTTTTGTAAGTCCTTGGGTGGTCTAGCTGCATTTCCAAGTTGTTACAACAATCTTTTATGTCATGAGATGCCTTGCCCAGGTTGTGCAATGTAGCCATTACAACCAAGCAAACCTGTTGCTCAACCACTTTAGTCCTGTTTCCTCTTTATCCAAATCAATTTATTTCTATGCAAACATGGTTTAATACATTTTTTTTTTAAAAACCACCTAATGAGGAAGACTGTAAAAATTTCTGTAGACTTGCTGACTATAAAGAAAAAAGAACTACTTTAAAAGTACACTATGAGCCATTGAGGGTTTAGAAGTCTTTAAAATCCAGGTTCAACCAACCGCTGGTGACATCAGGTACAGTTGTTTTTCACAGATGGCTCTCTCCTTTCTACCCACATAGCCTCCCACAGACTCCTTTACTAGTCACCGTGGGACTGTGCCACAGGTGGTAGGTGTGGTACATGTCACTGGCACAATGCTGGAAGAGACACTTCAGCTTCCTGCCAACTTAAGGGCTGTGTTGGCGGTTCCAGTAGGAACCAGTGGTCTTCGCTGTTGTTGTTTAGCTTTTGTTTTTGCTGTGGGACAAAAGGTGGGAAAGAAAGAGGAGTCTGTGAACCATTCCACCAAGAGGTTGTATCAATTACTTGCTTCACCGTTTCACATTTCTGTCCTGTTAAAACAATGAACTCCACAGTCAGCCATCTATTTCCTTCTAAGTAGATGATTCATTTTTTGCTTTGTATTCTGCAAAAGAGTATTTATTTTGAGAAGCATGTGGACACAACTAACTTGAAAGTCAGTTTGAATTCATACTTAATGCATTAATTTGTCAAGAGTTAGTTCTGCAAAGAAAAGTAAAATGACTGTGATACCCCCAAAAATGGATTTGAAAAGTCATCTTTTTCTTTAAATCAGAAGAAAATAAATCAACATCTGCTTGAGCAAATCTGTTCCATCACTTTCTATTTCAAAGACGGGGAACTTGCAGGGATTGTGTTTGCAGGAGCTGCTCTGCCGTCAGGCTTCCCGCCTGGGTTCCTTCTGTGCTTAGAGCCCACAGCTACTTTGCTGCATTGTGAAGACATTGTAGGGTTCAAGCTGTGTGAGACAAGTTCTTTAAGGTTCTATATTCTTTTTTATTTTATTTTTTGAGACAGGAGTCTCATGTAGCCAAAGATGATCTTGAACTTCTGATCCTTCTGCCTCAAGCTCTTGAGAGCCAAGGTTACAGGTGTGCAGCACAACATTCTGTGTTGTATGGTAATGAGGTACTTGAGCCCAGGGCCTGGAGCATGCTGGACAAGCATTCTACCAATTGAGTTACACCCCCAGCTTTTATCACTTTTTATTTGTATCAAAACATACTCAACAATGAGTTCTGAGATGCAAAAGAGGATTTAGCTTTTACATCTACTTTTAGTCCTCATCCAGTTAAGCAAAAACACACACAAGTGCATTAAACACATGGATTTCTGAAGGCCTACTTGTGTAAGTCATTATTTTAGTACCAAAGATACAAAAATTAAGCTACCTGTCTATTTGAGGATACACATATACACATATATAAGGACCATCATAGAGATTAAAACAGATACCTACAAAGTGTAACTGGGAGTTGATAATGGATTATAACAGAGTGGAGGAATGTGGAGGAATTTGCTCAGGGTCTTGAAGGATGGTTGAGATTCTCTCAGGGGTCTTAACCAGTGGGAGTAGGCGTTCTACTTCCAGAGCACATAGTTTGCAAAAGCATGAAGGCCTGAAATGTAAGATAATCTCTAAAGTGGCTAGAGGAATCACTGGAATTCACAGCAGAGATTAAGCATAACTTCCGGTCTGCGGTTGGCCATCTCATCTGCTTCTCACATTCTCCTCTTAGTTCCACTCCTGCTTGAGCTGCCAGGCCACAGAGCTTCCTCTCACTGATGTTTCCGGCCACTGAGTAGGTAACTTCTCACCTCCTTTATGAGCATGACCCGGTTTGTGGAAGGAATGCAGCTGGTGCCTCTGTGTGTGTTATTCCCCAAACGAACCCGTACTGCCCTGTCTGATCACGCCCACTGTTCATTGAGGTTCGCTCCTGAAGTCTCTATGACTGTTTTCAAACTAAATCTGTCCTTGAAGAGTGAGGGCAGGCCATGATTTGAGATGCCTTAAAGTCCTAAGAGTAATCCTGCGATGAATTTTGACAAGGCTGGTGGACAGATTTTAGGATGATTCCTGGGGGGCTGGAAAGATGGGTTAGTAGCTCAGTGCACTTGTTGCTCTTTCAGAGGACCTGTGTTGGGTTCCCAGTGCCCCGATGGTAGTTCACAAATCGTCTATGACTCTAGTTCCAGGGGACCTGAAGCCCTCTTCTGACCTCCTTGGGTACCAGGCACATACATGATGTATATACATACACAGAGGCAAACACTTATGCACATAAAATTAACTAAATCTTTAAAAATAAAAAAAAATCTGTAGTGAATACTCCTTCAGATATACAAATGCTGATGTATTTAAAAATAAACCACGTGCTGCGCCACATGTCTGTGGCTTTTTATGCCTGGGAGGCTGAGGTAGAAGGCTCAATTGAGCCCAGGTGTTTGGAGGCAGGATTCACTACACTCACTGAAGGCCAGGACTCAGTGATTAGCAGTGGGAGCATGCCTGTGAACAGCCATGTACTCTAGCCTGGGCTACACAGAGAAACCTCTTCTTTAAAACAAAGTCACACTGTTAACTTTTTAGTGTGATAATGACATTTTGACTATGATTTTTAAAAGCCATTCTTTGAAGAGCTATGTACTGTAATAATGAGGATAAAATTATATGAGATTTCTTTTAAAGTCATCCAGTGAGGAGAGGAGAGAGTAGTCTGGAGAATATAGATGAAATAATCTTACTTACATGTTGGTAGTTACATGTGGTTCATTATACCAGGCTGTTTTTGCATATGTTTGAAATATTCAACAATAAAAAGTAAAGCAAGTTTGCATTATATTTACACTTCAATTTGTACTTGAAGCTTGGAAAGAAATAATTGTTTTCGTGGATATAAAGACTACATTTAAAAATATTTCTTCTATTTTTGAGATTATAATAATTACATCATTTCTCCCTTCCATTTTCTCCCTCAATACCCTCCCACATACCTCTCCTTGCTCTCTTTCAAATTCACGGCCACTTTTTCATTAATTGCTGTTACACACAGGTATGCGTTTGTACATATATATTCCTAAATATAACCTGATCCGTTTGTATAATGTGACTTGTATGTATGTTTTTTGAGCTGACAGTTTGGCATTGGTACCCAGTTGGTGTGCTCTGGGAAACCATTTTTCCCACTCTCAGCCCTCCTCAGATGTCTGTAGTTATTTGTGTAGGACAGAGACTCTGTGGTCTCTCTTTCATCTACTTTACATGTCTATCGCTGTCCTTGTTCAGCTCATACCTAGGTGGTCATGTTGGTGAGACTTTTGGGGTGTAGCTTCTGATATTACAAGGAGACACAGTTTCATTGTAAATTTGCAGATCCTCTGGTTCTTAAAATCATTCTGTCCCCTTTTCTGCAAGGTTCCTTGAGTTTTGTGTGCAAGAATTATTCTGTAGATAAATCTACTGGGACCAGGCTCTACAACTCTGCATTTTGATTGGTTGTGTTTTTCTGTAACGGTCTCCATTTGTTGCAAAGAGAAGTTTCCTTGATGAGAGGTGCAGACTACACTTATCTGTGGGTATAAGGGCAAATATTTAGAGTGTAGTTAGGGATTATGCTGGTTTGGTAAGATGGTGATACGGGTTATCCTCAAAGACTTAGCATGTCACTAGTCCTGGGTAGTTGGCTAGGTTTCCGGTACCAAGCATGATTTTTCTCTTGTTGAGTAGGTGTTATGTCCAATTATGGAGCTGTTGGTTACAGACAGGATATGTGTGCCACTATTTTACCCTCAGGTATATTGTGCCATGCAGATTGTTGTAGTTCACAGGCATCATAGCTGCATAGGACTGTTGGTTGCTTCTCTCCTTTGGAAGTTTGAGTGGTGCCTTTTGGTACTACGCAAGCTAGTTTCAAGAAGGAGGCTTTCAGATCAGTTCCAGCTGAGGGCCCAATGACAGACTGTAGCTTAACACCACTGGTTCATCACTTCCTTTTTGGGTTGGGGAAATCTAAGTTCACTACAAAAACCTCATTACTCTTTCTATAAAGACTTCTGATACTTAGTTTTATGTAGATAAATCTTTAGTAATTTAAAGGTGACTAAGTAGGCCATTAAACATGCTACAAAATTTGACAAAGGAGTATCTATTAAACATTCTACCTCTTCCTACAAAGAATGCAACACTATCTCAGCTGTGTCTTTATTGTTTTCAACATAGCCTCTGCATAAAGCCTTCATGAATGATTATTACTAAATGTATATAAATGTAGAGGTGTTTTCCTCTCTATTACGATGTGTCAGAGGGGAATTTTTTTATTTCACCCTTTTTACACCTTTCAATTTGATTTTTAAGAACTCCAGGTGGGCTGGAGACATAGCTCAGTGACAGAGCAATTGCCTATCCTCTGAGAGAAAAATAAACTAACTCCAGGCATTCTTGGACCATGAAGTTGTTTTTCTTTCATTCAGATTGTTTAGCCCAGCAAGGAGGGGTTTTGCATGCCTGTAATCCTGACTGCCGTGGGAAGTAAACACAGAAGGATCCAGCATACATGATCATCCCATACTACAGGACAAGATGGAGACCAACCTGGGCTATGTGAGACCCTATCTTAAAAGGCCAAACATTAGAAAAAAGTGTTTAGCCTGTAAAGAACTCATACCTCAGACAGCGGGAGGTCTCCAGTCCTTTTCAAGCATTTAGTTTGGTTTGTTTCCAAAATAGCAAGATGATTCAGAGAGTTCCTGACTGGAGAGTGCAGGGCAGCTCATGAGTGAGCTCCTCAGGGCTTCAGACATTCATTCCCTGGGGGCGACTGCGCAGGCGTTGGATGGTTCTCCTGTTCAAGTCAGTGGAGCTCATCTTTTGTGCACTCTATGGT
The DNA here is from genome assembly GCF_004664715.2 of Peromyscus leucopus. Classification (NCBI taxonomy): domain Eukaryota; kingdom Metazoa; phylum Chordata; class Mammalia; order Rodentia; family Cricetidae; genus Peromyscus; species Peromyscus leucopus. The sequence goes on from NC_051065.1 coordinate 38,045,733, forward strand.
GGTTTTCCTTGCTCCAAAACCAGCTAATTCACACACCCCTAGCTCTTTATTTTTCAATTTATAAATCACCTCTATTGATATTAATTTGTATTTTCAAGGTGGTTTCCCTTTTGGTGACCTTTCTAGAACATGACCTAAGGCTGCTTGTATCTGAATTGCACAGCGTGCTAGTTAAACATACAGATTTCTGCCCCATGCCAGAAGCCCTGGAAGCCTTGGAAGAGGGTTTGGGGGCAATGTTTTGGACTGATAGCCAGTCTTTGGAGAAGTCTGGCCATGCCCAAAGACAGTAAGTCACCATTGTACCCACCTATCTTCTTTAAAACTCTATTTATTGTTTCAAAAGAGCATCTTGTGCAAAAAGAAGCCTTACATTTTGGGGTAAAAATTTAGAAATATTAAATATAAGAATTGTTACCATTCAGACCCACCCCTTGGGGACCTGGCCAATAAGCAGGCAATACCTTGGCCCACCTAGGGTTCTGACAACATAATCCTAAATAGCCTGTACCCATTTGCAAAGTCCCCTCATAAAAGACGGTCCCGCCCACCCTCTCTCTCTTCTCTCCTCAGCCTATGCCCACTCTCTCCCCCACCCTTTCTCTCTCTCCACACAAGGCTGCTCTGCACCCCTTTCTCTCTCCCTCCCCCCCACTAATAAAGCTCTCCACATGAGTGCTGTCTACATGACATGTCTCTCCCTCACCCGCCATGGGGCCCCTCAACTCCAACCTACCAAGGTCTCTCTCCCACCATTTTTAAAATACAACATTTGGTGCAGTGCCTTAAAACTTGGCAGGCTCTCCTGGCTGTCTGAAACCCTGGGACCCTGGAACCTTCAACAGTTTCACTTTACCAACTAAAGGATCGCTGGGCCCCTCCATCCTACATCGACAGGATTGGTAAGCTCCCCCTGCCCTTCTCCACCTATGGCATTGCCCATGAGCCAGGCCTTGTTTTGTCTCTCAGACCCCCGAGGCCTTCGGGCTTAGACCTTCAGCACCTGCCTTTTGACGACAGCTTGTGCTTCTTTGTCCTGGACCCACATGCCCTGGCCCCTGCTCTGTTTGATGAATCACTTAGCAGCTTGTGCCTTCTCAATCAGTCCTCGCTGAATTTCTGAAATGTTAGAGTTCAGCCCTTGGATCTTATTTCTCTACCTCACTCACAGAAAATGTGTCTAAACTTAAACCTAAAACTGCCTTTGCCCCAGTACCACTCAGATATCAGTCCACATGGATTGCTTACCCCATATCCCGACTTTTCATGGGACATTTGCAGCTTCTGTCAGCAATCCGTGTCCTGCTTGCTCTCCTCTCTCAGCAGCCTGAGAGAGCCATACTGTTATGAATTTGCATGAGTGGGGAACCCTCAGCTGGGAGGCCACGGTATCCCACACCTGAGGGAAAGCCTTCTGGGCAGATGCCACAGGGGCAGCGGCATGAGGAAAGTCATTCACACCCAGGCGCTGCATCCACGTGGAGAGTTTATTATAATAGAGAGATGAAGAGAAAGATGGAAAGGGAGACAGGGAAGAAAGAGAAGGGAGAGAAAGCAGAGGTGTGCACACCTCATAGGAGTAGAGAAAAAGAGAGCAGAAGAGGGAGAGAGGAAAGGGGGGCGTTTTTTCCTTTATGTCAGGATGCCCAGCGGGCCCCAAGGGAGGCGGGATTTCAAAGGGCAGGTCAGAATATTGATGCATACAGAGGCCTCCATGGCTTGTCCAGGGCAATGCTGGCCTCTGTGCTCCCTTAGTCTCTGCTTACAAACAAGCAGTTTGTCTAGTCAGATACACCTAACAGATAGACAATCCTCAAATGCTCAGAGATCTGCAGAAAATGGCATTTAAAATGTTTAATTAAAAAGCTTTTTGTGGTAGACATGCCAACTCCTGGAAGCACCCCTATTTCCTCCAAAGAAGATGGATGGGCACAGAAGAACCTCCACCCAGAACTTGTTCCAGAGTGGCAGCACCAGCCACTGAGCAAAAACTGCCTTCCACCCCAACTACTGCCTTTTGCTTTGACTGCTGCCAGGGCCTTCTTCAGAACACGGACAACAGGACTCTGGGGACCCATTGCCTCACTTTTGCCTAGACAAGTTCCTACCCCACAACTGTCGGATCTTCTGAGGCCTGGCAGGCCTAGAACTGGCAGCCGAAGACTGATGTTGTTGCCCTGAGACCTCTGCCCTCAATGACCATGGAGGACCCTGGGGTGGCTGTCTAGGTAGCCAGCAGGTAAGTCTCTGTCACTTTCAATCACTAACTCAGGTAAAATTTGTCCTTCTCAGATCTCTGATGCCATTTGATGACCAGGCTTTGTCAGTTCAACAGCAGCAACCAAGGCTCCAGCTGCTGCCCAGTTCTCTGTGTAAAATCCACAGGCCTCATTCTCCTAGAGCTAATACTAAGTCTAGACATAACTCATTTTGCAATGACTGCCCTCAATGGTCAACCACCTGTATCTCCTGGTGAATTAGATAAAAAAGAAGGTGCTTTAAGGTTTGTTTATGTGAAGACAGGAAAGCTGTCTCACTTCTGTTCACTTACTTATCCTTCTCAGATCTGATGGTGTTTGATGACCAGGGTACTAACAAATTTGCCAGTTTTTCAACTCTTCCCTAAACCCCAAGGCTACAAGCCCCTTGGTAGTTCATTAGTAAGTTTCCTGTTAATGTTCAGACAGGTGTGCCTCATTTACAGACTTCATGGTAGAGGATAAACTGGTTTCAGATGTAACTTTGGAGGTGTAAAGATCTAACATTGATAAATGCAGTTTTGATAGACTGAGCACTGACTACAAACAGTTTCAGGAGTCCTTAAATTTCTAGCCTTTTGCTATGACACCAAGATACAAATCTGATCTAGTTGTTTCACAGACACCTGCCCATTCCTGCACAGGTCCACCCCTTCTGCCAAATTCATGCCAAGGCAAACCCACAGGACCTTCCAGATACACCAGGCCCTGTACCAGCTCTGAGGACACCAGCTGGGTGAATAGTGACAGGCTAACTTCACCCACACGCCTACTCGTAAAAACTCTGCTATCTCCTAACTTGTTGACACTTTTTCTTAATGGATAGAGGCATTTCCCACCTCCAGAGAAACAGCAGATGTGATGGCTCAGGTACTCCTGAAGAACACATCATCCCTCAGTTTGGCATGCCATCTCACCAAGCTCCTGAGACTTCACTGCTGGTACCACCTCTCCAGGCTCAAGTGGGCACCTACCCAGCAACTAGAACCTGGTTTTCCAAATGTCCCAATAAGGGCATAACTGCTCTCATGTCTCACTCATTCACTCCTGTCTCTTCTGTACAACCAGGGCACTTCTCCATTTCATTCTTTCAGGCAGTTATCACTCTTTCTATGGCTAGCCCTGTTCTTGGGGCTGATGATAACAATCTATTCTCCTAGTAACCTGCCTTCTCAGCTCCCTCAAGGAACAGATGCCTGAGGTCTCCACGACGACAGCTAACTGAATGCTTCTTCACTCACACCTCCCACTGTGTGTGACCCCAACTCTTAACTTCCCCCTCCCCACTTCATCCTAAGGCAGCAGGAAGCAGTCTCAAGAATTCAGCACACTTATTTCCCGCCACTTGCTATCCATAATGCACCTCTTCATAATAAACAAAAGGGAGGAATGTTACCATTCAGACCCGCCCTTTGGGGACCTGACAACGTCGTCCTATGTAGCCCATCTGCATAGTGCAGCATGTGGGAAGTCCCCTCATAAAAGGCAGGGCCCCACCCACCTCTCTCTCTTCTTCTCTCCTCAGCCCCCATCCATTCTCTTCCTCCTTTCCCTCTCTTTTTCTCTCTCTCCACACAAGGCTGCTCTGCACCCCCTTTCTCTCTCCCTCCCCCCCACTAATAAAGCTCTCCACATGAGTGCTGTCTACATGACATGTCTCTCCCTCACCCGCCATGGGGCCTCTCAACTCCAACTCACCAAGGCCTCTCTCTTACCATTTTAAAAATACAACCAGAATCCCTGTCATTTGTAGAATGACAGAAACTAGTGATATACATGTATTACTTCAGCTGCCAGGGCCCTGCTGTTGCTTTTTGTTTTGCTCATCTTTTGAGACAGGGTTTCTGTGTGTATTGCTCCGGCTGTCCTGGAAATCACTCCATAGACCAGGCTGGCCTCAAACTCACAGAGGTCTGAGTGCTGAGATTAAAGGAGTGCACCACTGCCTGGCCACAAAAATGTTTTAAGGGTATGGAGTTCTGGATATTCAAATTTTCTCTGCAGCACTAAAAGACTGAGCTGAGGATACGTTTCCGTCTTTCTTTCACCTCCTCATCCCCCTCATTGTGTTATAGTTTAAAGAGAGCCTTTCTTGCACTAATCTGTCTACAGTTTCCCATGGGCAGAAAGCTCTGTGGAATCCCCTGGGATAATGAAACACAGAGTACAGTGGCTGGAAGTCACACTGTGTGAGTAATAAATGAACAGCAAATCCTTTTGTGATCAGATGGATTTCTAGTTTCTCCTATGAAGTTGCAGGACATTTTTAAATGGACTGTAAACTAATAGGTTATATTTGCTTGTTTCAGACAGGTCTCATGTAGGACTGGCTGACCTTGAGCTCACTCTCTAGCCAAGGGTAACCTTGGACTTCTGCTTCTCCTTCCTCCACTTCCTGAGAGCTGAGTTTACAGCCTTGTGTGACCATGCCTGGTTTAACTGATAGATAACTAGAAAAAAAAATCACATGATTTCTCCCAGGACTTTTGGCATCATTCTGACAGAACAAAAACTTGAGGGTAGCTGCTACTTCCTCCTGCTTGTGTAGCAGTTTCCCCTCAGTATTCACATAAATAATTAAGCAGAAAACGATAGAACTTTAAGACTGAGGTTGGAACTTGTCTCAATACAGCAATAAAATTATCTATAGATACTTGGCCTGGTTTTATCAAAACCACAAAATTCAGGTCATTTATAGAGACATTTCTGTTTAATAACTCCTTACCAAAATATAGAATATATTTGTGTTGTTTTTATCAGTAGCATGCCAATAATAATTGAAGTAACTACATTTAGAAGTGTGTGTGTGTGTGTGTGTGTGTGTGTGTGTGTGTGTGTGTGTGTATGTGTGCGTGCAAGTAGACCAGAGGTCAACAGCAGAAGTCCTTCCACCATTTTCCACCTTATTTTCTGAAGGGGGTGGGTGTCTCTCACTGACTCTGGCTGGCCAGCTAGTCCCTGTGGTCCTCCTGTCTCCACTTCTCAGTTTTCTACACGGGTGTTGTGGATCCAAACTCAGGTTCTCACACTTGTCCTACAAGCACTATACTTAATCACTGAGCCACACCTCATTAGACCCTAGAATAACTTTTATGTAGCCCTGGCTGTTATGGACTCTCAATGTAGACCAGGCTGGCGTCAAAGCTCACAGAGATCCACCAGCCTCTGTATTCCTAGTCCCAAGTGCTGGGATTAGTGCTGTAACAACTCACGAGGCTCATAGAATACATTTTAAACATAAATCTACAGTCACAGGGACTGGATAGGGTATAATTTCAATTTATAAACTTTTATTATGATACTTAAGATGATACAGAGAGTGTCGAGAATTAAAATATAGAACAGAGTCAAACTCTTCGATGGAAGCAGAACCGAGTAGAGTTGAAGGAAAGAAGGAGAGAGAGTCCTCTCATTAAAGAGCAGCGTGTTCGTGCATTAAAACAAATGGTGGGATATCAGATCCATTAGGTAGATTTGGGAATTTTTTGGTATTTTGTTTGCTTATTTATTTGTATTTTACATACATTGGTGTTTTGCCTGCATGTATGTCTGCGTAAGGGTGTTGCATGCCCTGGATCAGAAGTTATAGACAGTTGTGAGCTGCCATGTGGGTGATGAGAATTGAACCTGGGTCCTCAAGAAAAGCAGCCAGTGCTCTTAACCACTGAGCCATCTCTCCAGCCCCTGCTTTTTTTTTAATTAGGGATTTTAAAATTCATTTTATGTACCAATCACAAATCCCCCTCTCCTTATTCAACCCACCTCTCCCCCCTCAACCCATGCCCCATTCCTTCCTCCAACAAGGCAAGGTCTCTTGGGGGGAGTCCACAGAGCCTGGTACATTCAATAGAGGCAGGCCCAAGCCCCTACCCCTGCATCAAGGCTGTGCAAGGTGTCCCACTGTAGGTAGTGGGCTCCAATAAGCCAGCTCATGCACCAGGGATGGATCCTCATCCTACTGTCAGGGGGCCCCTTAAGCTACACAACTGTCTCGCTCATGCAGAGGGCCTAGTCCAGTCCCATGAAGGCTCCACAGCTGTTGGTCTAAAGTTCATGAGTTCCCACTAGTTTGGTTTGGTTATCTCTGTAGGTTTCTTCATCATGATCCTGATGCCTCTTGCTCATAAAATCCCTCTTCCCTCTCTTCAGCTGGACTCCCAGAGCTTGGCCTGGTACTTGGATCTGGATCTCTGCATCTGCTTCCACCAGACACTGGATGAAGGCTCTATGATGACAATTAGGGTGTTCACCAATCTGATCACTGGGGTAGGCCAGTTCAGGCACGCTCTCCACTATTGCTAGTAGTCTAAGCTGGGGTCATCCTTGTGATTCCTGGGAACTTCCCTAGCACTCAGTTTCTCCTTATCCCCATGATGTCTCCCTCCATCATGGTATCTCCCTCACTGCTCCCCCACTCCGTCCCTACTCCAGCTCGACCATCTCATTTTCTCATGTTCTCACCCTCTATCTCCCACCCTCCATTTTGCATGCCCCCAAACACTGCCATCCCCAGTTTACTCATGGAGATCTACTCTATTTCCCCTTCTCAGGGTGATCTATACATTCCCTCTTTGGATCCTCCTTGTTACTTAGCTTCTCTGGAGCTGTGGGTTATTGTCTGGTTATCCTTTGCTTTACATCTAGCATCCACTTATGAGAGAGTACATACCATATTTGTCTTTCTGAGTCTGGGTTACCTAACTCAGGATGATATTTTCTAGTTCCATCCATTTGACTGCAAATTACATGATATCATTGTTTTTTACTGCTGAGTAATACTCCATTGTGTATATGTACCATGTTTTCTTAATTCATTCTTCAGTTGACGGGCATCTAGGTTCTCAGCCCCTGCTTTTTGTTTTTTGAGACAGGGTTTTTCTGTGTAGCCCTGACTGTCTTAGAACTAGGTGTGTAGGTCAGGCTGGCCTCTAACTCAGAGAACAGCCTGCTTCTGCCTCTTGAGTGCTGGGATTAAAGCATACACCACCACACCAAGCCCATTAGATCAATTCTTAAAGCATCTCAATATTTTATTTTAAAATGAAGATATTTACAGTATAAATTTGCAGTATATTAACTTGGGTTGAAAAAAATTTAAATGTCAGCTTTGAAGGAACTTTGACAAGCTTGAGTGTGGGGAGCGTGGCTCTGGCAGACCTTGCTCTTCTCACCCACTCCCTCGGCCTTGCTAAAAGCCATTAGATTACAGTCCTAAAGCCAGCCATGAAGCTCTATGCCCTTATTGTCCACTTCCTTCTTCTGAGGCTGAATACCAAGGTCCAGCTATCAAAGTACTGAAGCAATCAGAAGCCCCTTTGGCTCACCTAATTAACATGCCCAGTTAAAATTTAGCTCTTCATTCTAACATGGACTTTTCTCTTTTACCTTTATAAACCGCTATTTGTGTATTGCCACATTTGTCTCCCTCTATCCAGAGGCGGTCCTCTGTCCCTCTGTGACAAATACCTCTGCTCCCTTTCCCTGGCTCCCTTCCCCTTCTCCCTCATCCTTGATCTCCTGTTTTTGTCTCTTACTCTCTGCCCTCTGTCCCTCTGGGGCAAATAAATATCCTTTGTGCTGAGAATATGGTGATATTTTATTTGTGCTGAAATGTGATTTTATTTGTATGTTAATAAATAAAAGTGCCTGGGGGTCAGAGCTAATAGCAAGCCATTTAGCAGAAGTCCGGCGGTGGTGGCACACGCCCTTAATCCTGATCACATGACAGGCAGATCTCTGTGCGTTCAAGGATACAGCCAGCATGGAGACACATGCCTTTAATCTCAATACCAACCACAGAGACCTGGAGGTCTGTATAGACAGGCAGTGATGAGGAGATCATGTGGTTGGGTTTAGAACCAATGAGAAGGCAGAACAGAAAGTCAATAAAAAGACAGATACACAGGAAGTAGGTCTCTTTCTGAGGGGAAGGACGACAGCTACAGTGAGGGGTAAGAAGGCGGTCTTGGTCTTAGCTCTTGGCTGCTGCTCTGACCTCTCAGGCTTTTAACTCTGCATTTGGCTTTGTGTTTCTTATTTAATAAAACCGTTCAGAATTATATCTACACTGAGAACTTGGTCTTGGGGGATCCTGCACCCATAATTTTCTTTTCAAGCTTAGTAAGTTACAACAGGATTCTAAGTTTTACAAAACAAAATTCTTTTGGAAGTGGTTGCAACAAGAAGTTTGAAAACCACTGTTTTAGGAAATCTAGTTCAGGAATCAGTGTATAGAATTGACCAGAATAGGGAAGAATTGGGAGAAAATGGCTAGGACACCAGGCAGAAGACATTTGAAAATTTCCAGACCTGAAGAATTTGAACCATATTAATTTCACATGCATGGAAATGAAGAGAAACAGGCAGAGCCCAAAAGGTACTAGCAAATGAGGATTAGTGAGTGTTCTTGATTCTTCCTCTGAGGCTTTAAATGCTGTTAAAACTGAGTTTCCAGCAGACTTTGACCTGGCCTCGTTCTGAACATCTCCTTCCTTCCTTTCCCCACTGTTCACCTGACATTCTGCTAAATGCTGACTTGCGATAGTTAGGCAGGATACCTGGCCTGGGAGCATGTTTACTCCAGCAGAGCACCAACAGCTGAGTATGAGCCAAGAGACAGATGTGTGGCCCCCAAACTGCACTCCTCTTCCATGCACACTTCAGCTTCTCATGCCTGAGCAGACAACCTTTGCAAACAGATGGAAATGTGACACTTGAGCAGGAATGAGACAAAGGCAGTAGGAGGCACATGGAAACCTGGGTTGTTTGTTTGTTTGTTTATCTGTTTATTTATTTTAATAGTATGGTTGCAGAGCCTGAGGGTCTGCTGCATGCTGGTGTGAGGCCCAGGGATACTCATTTTGCTGGCATGGATCTAATATGGAAGCATTTGAACTAGTTATTTCCTTAGGCCCCAGTTTTTCTATTTCTGTGTTCTGACCACAGCTAACTTGGTACTTATAGCAATCATCTGTAGAATTTTGGAGCTCATTTTCCTAGCCTTTCCAATCATTTTGAATTGTACAAATGCTCCCTGATTTATCCTTAGGTTCCATCCCAATAAACCAATATGAGGCTGGAAATATCATTAAGACAAGAGTGCATTTAGTACACCTAACCTACTGAATGCCACAGTCACATAACCATGGCTCTAAGTACCTTTGGTTATCCTTGTGATCAATGGTTGATGTGCGTTTCTGCCTACCACAACACCAGAGGATCATGTCAGTCTGTATGATGCTTTTAGCCAGGGGCAGATGAAAATCCCCAAACTGAAGTAATATTACATTGACTATTGGTGCTTTTACATCATTGTAAAGCTGAAGAAAAGGCAATATCCTTAAGCCATCTCAAGCTGAAATGTCTCTAAGTCAGGATATCTGTATTAAACCTCTGAGTTCACAGTAGCTAGAATGGCTTCTTTCACTGGCAACCACATTCTGGCTGGCAGGCACTCATTCCTCTAAGCTTCTCTCCAGTCTCCATATTGTCTCTTCGGTCTTTTTATAATCTAGTGGTATTTGGAGCCAACCAACCTGTGCTAATTCTGGAAGGCCAAGTGGTTACTTTAGTGGTTACCTCTCTTTCAGACTAGCCCCTCGCAGGACTTTTTTTGGTTGGTTTTCCTTTTGGGGGAAAAGATCTTTCATGACCTTTCTGGCAAAAGCTATTCATGAATAGATCTGAATGTGATTTCAGCATATTGAACCTTTACATGCTGTCTACACTATTGTCTGCCTGAGTTTAACTCGTCAGTGTGGGACTCCACTGCTCTTTCTTCAGCCTGGGTGACTTACTCACCTGCTCCTTCATAGCAGGACTGTCTGAGTCATTTCCTTAGCACTGATCCTTTTTAGGTGGTTTGAAAAGTTCTCTGGAGATCTAATTTTAAAAATGCCGATTCCTCAACCAAACCTTGAATCAGTAGGCTGAGGCTCTGCTGGAAGTCTGCATTTTAAACAAACACCATGAGGCATTCTGACTCACAAGGACTTGAACTAACCCTGATGTCAGAGCCTTGCCTACGTTAATGGGTAGGGCAGAGAAATTCCAGTTCCTTCCCTCTTCCCTGGACTGTGGGATGGGAAAAGAGAGAGGTGGGAGGTGGCCTGTGGGTTGAAAGCCTGGCTGGCTGGGATTATCATTGTAATTCTGGTTCACACAGGGAAATGAGAAGGGAAACCAGTTTGTGGAGGAAGGTAATGAGCTCACCTGAGGCCAGTTGGGTTTGACATCCAAGAGAAGATGACGTCTTGGCAGCTAGTAAAATGGACTTGATGAGTCAGGTCTGGAGGTTGTTTAGTGGCTAGAGTCTCTGTTCAGGCTTCAGAGAGTCATTGCTGTATCTAATTATTCTTTAATGTGGTTCACTCATGGTTGTCTTGAAAATGAAATAAACCTACTGGTGTCATTCTCAACCTGGTATGGAATCAATAGATTTTATATTTGTACTGGGTTCTCCAAGAGGAAAAATGAAGAGGTTCATACTGGTAAAAATCATCATTATGGGCTGTCTAAGAGATGCTGAGGCTCCGCTCTTTCCCATAGACCTTACTGTCTATTTCCCACGGTCTTTCTTCCCCTTTCCCCAGCCCACAGAGAAGTGCATCATGGTTGTATAAACTGGGGAAGAAGAAAATAATGTAGAATAAGGGTAAGGGAGAATAAAGATGAAAAGTAGAACTATTTATTTTCATTATTTGTTTCAGTTGCCCACAAATCAGGCTAGGTTAAAAAGTAATGTGTCTTTATCCTCAGCAAACTTAATCTCTCCTGTAAGAAATAGAGCAGTCAGGCGCTTTGGTCAAACCAAACAGTCATTTTTCCTTCCTGGTGACCACAGATCCCCAGCTTCTGCCCAGAAGTCCTTCAGCAGGTCCACAGTCCCATTACTTATCAAGAGAAGCAGCAGTGTGCTATGTATGGTCAGAGATGCTAGACATCAGTGTGTAGGAGTCCTTGACCACCTGCGATATCAAAGGTCAGGAGGCAATGCATGAATTATCCTGAGGCAAACAGGGCTTAATCAAAGATCTCAAGCTACCACGACTCCATGTTAAAGCTGTCTACATCTCAGAAGAGGAACCCACACATGCACCTGCTGATTTGAGTGCTTACATACTCGGCATGGCATGCAGATTTGTTGACAAGAATAGAAGCAACCCAGCCTGACCGGACAGTGGGTCTGATGGGTCACATTCTCGTGAACTGGTTACCTGGCAGCAGTCTACAAAGGCTACCGTGGGTGGCCAAGGCTCTTCCGGATCAGAAAAAACAGGACCTACGAATGGAAGACTTTCTCCAGTGCTGACTGGAGTCTCCTTCACTCCAAAACTAGATCTTTGGAGTTTCCTAGATATCCCTCAAAGTCACCTAGTCAAATACCCTTTTCTGTTAAAAGGAATCCTTAAACATACTCCAAGAGACCACCCTGATGTTCAGTTTCTGGAGGAGGCAGTGTTGATAATGCAAGGAGTTTTGATAGGAACTTGAAGAAAGTGAATCTGTGTCAGTATTACATCGACAAGCTGGAGTACCTGGACGAGAAGTGTCCTGGTCCTGAGAGAGGACCCAGGATCATAGTGAGCCCAGGACTGCAGTGCCACGGGGAGCAGACTAAACGTGCCCGTGAAGTACGCATTTTCCTGTTTCAAGACATCTTGGTTTTGATCCCGCCTGTTAGACGAAATGCGCCTCTCTCCCGCTGGGTTTGCCTGCTGACCGGTCCCAGTGCAGGAGCTGGTGCTGGAAGACCTGCAGGACAGGGATGTGCAATTAAGCGGTTCCTTCCGAGGGGGTGTTGGCAACTCAGACAAAGCTAAACATATCTTTAGAGTCCACTTCCAAGACCCCTCTCCAGGCCAGTTCCACACACTGCGAGCCAATGATGTGTTCCATAGGTAGCAATGGTCCTTGTATCCATACCGCCATTGCCGCTTTCCAGCCGGCTCCCATCGCCCCAGAGCTCCAGGGCTGCCGGAGCTCCAGAAGAGGACGGAAGAGATCAACCCCTTTGCTGGAATCTCAAAGGCCAGCGAAGGCTGGCCTGGCTTCTCAGTGTTGCGCAGGTAAATGATGAACGCGCACTGGAATGTGGCTTCAGTGTATGGACAGACACCAGAAGCGTGCAGGCAGTATGGGCACAGCCTGGCTTCCCTAGGGCAAGGACAGAACCCCGTCAGGTGGCAATGGGAAAGAGCCTCTGGTATAATTGTGTGTATTAACTGGTGCGAGGACTGTTTATTTATAAATTGGGACTTTTTTTTCTTATAATGGGAGTATCCTAGGATTACTCTGTATCAGCTATAATATGTTCATGTGAGTTTCTCTCTCTGGCCCCTCTGCCATTGTCATAAATGGCAGCTAACGATATTCAGATTACTGTTAAATTACAGACTGTAAAAAGGTATTTTAATAGATTATTTGAAACATGGCAACCATGTATTTTTTAACTTTCTTTTTATTTATTCTTTGTGTCTTTCACATCATGCATCTCGATTCCATGCATTTCCCGTCCCTGTGTATCTGCCCTCTGCTCTTGCAGCCCCACTTCCAAGGTAAAATTCAAGAGAAAAAAAAAGATAAGAAAAAAAGAAAAGAAAACCTCCTCATGGAAGCTGTCCTGTGACACAGTGAGTCATGCAGCAAGTCCTTTTGTCTATACATCTTTACTTACAAGTGTTCATTGCAAAGAGTCATTGGTCTGGTTCGAGGCCTCTGGTTTCTGCCACACTATTGAAGCTGGGCCCTCACTGGGTCTCTTCTTGGATATCCTGCTGTCATCCTGTGTGGTGGAGATCCTGGAGCTTTGGGTCTGCAGGACAGGTCCCTTCATGTGCTCCAGCAGATCACAGATGGGGTGAATATTGGGGTGGACCAAATCATAACCCTGTCAACCAGGTGTTTTTAATCAATGAACTATGAATGAAATGGGTACACTCCTCACTCCTGATTCACCATGACTTTTCAGCATCTACCAAAAGTGGTATTCACAGTATTTGCCAAACTTAAGGTTTTGCAAACACTGAAATTCTACCAATGTTTGTTGTTAGACCTCAAGTGATGAATGAAACTTTAAGAAAAATGCTGTTTTTACAGTGTGTCATGCTAGGGCAGTAGAGACCCATGAAATGACTTAGTATATTCTAGACTACTGAAAGAAACCACGTCCAGGATTTTGGTGAAAGTTTTTGTGTTGTCTGAAAAGAAGACGAAGGCGGCAGGAGACTGGAACAATGACGAGAAGGGAGGGAAAGGGGAGTGGCCTAAAGAGTGTCTGGCTGTACCACAGGGTCGGAGACAGGAAAAGCCTGACCTGAGGGTGTTAGGAAGGTTCCAGAATCAGGCCAGGGTATGGACTGTATTTGCTTTGGTTTCTCATACCTGCAAATAATGAATGTGAAAAGAAACAGTGAAATGTGTTGGAAATTTGACCATCTTAGGTTAATTCTGGTTGGATTTCTTCATAAGATAGAAAAAAGCTGTTGATTCTTCACTGCGAAATCTTTCTCTAGAGATGGGGTCATGCCCTTTAAAGGGGAGGAGGACCAAACCTGTCTTTAGTTACCCCAGGTTTACTCTGGTGACCAGTCCAAGTCATTGTCAACTGTGTGTGAAATGAGCTGCTGTGGAAAGGAAAACAGGGAAAGGATGTAAACCGAGCTGGCAAATGACTTCTTTGTATAAGTGAATTATACAATTTAAGAAAAAGCCCACCTATAAAAAATGTGCCTGGCGTTGTCCCTCAGGTCTTTGTGTGAACATTCTAGGTGACCTTCCAGCCTTATTGTAAAATCTGTTTTTCTTCTCTCTAAAAATCAAAAGGCTTTAGGTTCTTTTCTCCAGTGAAATCTTATGCAGAAATAGGAAATAGGATTTTGTTAATGTAGGCTGTTGCCTGAGTTTCTTGAAATAAATGAGGTTCTTTTGGTAGAGTAAATATGTAGACTAACAGGCTGGGAATGCAACTTAGTGGCACAGTGCTGGTCTAAGGCCCTGAGTTCAGCTGTCAGCTTTGTGGTGATGGAGTGAGGTTGGGAAGGGAGAGGAGGGCAGAGGAGGAGGGGGAAGGAGAAGGAATTTAAAGTCGGATAAATGGAAGATAAGAAAGCAGATTTATTTCCAAATTTGTAATGATTGTATGATATTGACAGTATTTGACACATTCAGAAAAGTAGCTGCAAATGGAGTAATTTTTTAAATAAAATCCCACATCTTTGTAATCTTGGGATACTGAATATAAGTAGATACAACATCCATAACGTCTCACAGCATGAGCTGGACAGGATGACACCAACACATACACCAAAGTGGACAAGGGAAAGACCATGAGGCCTCAGCTCTCTACGAAGAACCACAGGCAGCCAAGAAATGCTGAGAGAGGGAAAAACGGCCTCTCCAGGGACGAGCCACCAACTGGTACCTAACAGCAAATGGTCAGCCCTGAACACGCACACATAAGTAACATTGTTCAGGCTGAGCAGTTATGTTTATGAATATATATGTTTACACATATATACATGTAGCAACAATTAATGAAAAAAGAGGCCATGAATTTGAAAGGGAGCAAGGAAAGGCATATGGGAGAGTTTGGAGAGAGAAAAGGGAAGGGAGAAATGATGTAAATAATCTCAAAATATAAAACCCACAAAATAAATAAAATATATAAATCTTAATTCTGAGACCTATGCAAAAAATATTTAACCAGTCAGGGATACCCATAGATCCATCAGTTGATATCCACTGAACCTTAGCGTGTTCTACATACTATGATAACATTAGAGAACAAAACAGACGCTTAGAATGAGAGCAAATAGATATTATTAAAAATTAGCAAATAATAATAAGCATAGACAGGAGAAACTAAGATAATGGTAAGTAATTATGAATTCATAAATTTTAAGTTGGAGAATTTTTGAGCCTGTTGTCAGTGTATAACAGGAGACCTACTCATATGAGTGGTAAAAAAATATCCTTCCTAATTATATTTCTATTGAGACATTAAAGGTGAGTACACACTGGGAAGAAGGAAGGCTGGAGGTGGCCCAAAGGTGGGAAGGAGCATGATGTATTCAGGAAGCCAAGTCAGAGTGACTTTCTCTCCATGGCACAGAGGGACTGGAGAGCTGCACAGAGATCCAATAGTACAGGGCATTTTCACTAATGCATGAAGGGTAACTCGTGAAGTATTAATTGATGTGCCTTTAATCCCACAAGTACATTAACCTTCAACCTTCCACTACTCGGGCTTCAAGCCAAAAGCTATTTCCCCAAGAGACAGACAGTGTGCCACCAAGGAAGCCCAGAAGAGAAACTTCAAGCACAGGGCTTTGAAGTGTAAACAGAGCAGGAAGCAGCTAGAGAAACTTGGAAAGTACACTTGGAGTGCAGAAGATTTGGTCCTGAGAGACCCATGGCTGTGGAAAGCAGCTATGTATTTTCCAGCCTGGCGAAAAATTGACACAAGAGCAGGCTGTCCAGGAGGGGCTGGAGGTATAAATGCTGAGGGCAGCAAGCAGTTGGAGAAGAAGCCAGGGCCAGTGTCCTGGAGTGGGGCTGGGGGTCACCACCTGATTTTATATATGTCATCTTGACATATCTGTGTTGTGTTTGTGTACTACTGAAAAACAATGGAGAGTCATTTAAAGATTTTTAAACAGAAAACTGACTCACTAATATCCTTCTGCTTGGATGTAAATAACGGTTTTAAGGAGATGGAACTGGTTTTTGGAAACTAATTGTAATAGGTTAGCCATGGTAGCACAAGCCTATAATACCATAATCCCAGTATTTAGGAGGCAGAGGGAGGAGAATCACAAGTTTTGGGTCAACCTGGGCTACATAGGGTGATTTCATCTCAAAGTGGAGAGAGAGAGAGAGAGATGGAGGGAGGAAAGGAGAGAACATGAAAATAAAAAAAGGAAAGAAGAAAAGGATTGCAATAACAATAGTCTATATCAGCTGGCAGCAGTGGCGATGAATGGAGACAGTTAGCAGGTGTCTGCCTTGGTCTTCATGGGCTACCATAACAAAGTGCCATAGACAGTGGCTTCCACAGCATTAATTTAGTTTTCATTTTTATGTAGCCTGGAAGTACTAGACCAAAGTGTGGCAGAGAGCTCAGTTCTTGGCTTTCAGAGAGCCATCATCTTGTTGTATCAAAGAGAGGGGGGAGGGAGACAGTCACACACACTCACACACACAGACAGATAGACACACACATACACACACACACACACACACACAGAGAGACAGTCAGAGACACACTCACATGCAGACAGACACACAGAGAGAATCAGACACACACACACATACACACAGAGACAGTCACACACACACAGACAGACAGACAGACACACACACATACAGAGAGAGAGAGAGTCAGAGACACACTCACACGCAGACAGACACAGAGAGAGAGTCAGAGACACACACATACACAGAGACAGTCATACACAGACAGAGAGAGAGACAGTCACACACAGACAGACAGACACACACATACAGAGAGAGAGATAGAGAGAGTCAGAGACACACTCACACGCAGACAGACACAGAGAGAGAGAGTCAGACACACACACACACATACACAGAGACAGTCATACACACACACACACAGAGAGACAGTCACACACACACAGACAGACACACACATGCAGAGAGAGAGAGAGAGAGAGAGAGAGTCAGAGACACACTCACACGCAGACAGACACAGAGAGAGAGAGTCAGAGACACACACACACATACACAGAGACAGTCATACACACACACACACACACAGAGACAGTCATACACACACACGGAGAGAGAGAGAGACAGTCACACACACACACACACACACACACACACACACACACACACACACACACAGAGGAATTGGGACCACGGGAGGTAAAGAAGATTTTTGCTGCTGCTGTTTTTGTTTTGAGACAGGATCTTATGTAGTCCAGGCTGGCCTCCAATTTGCCATGCGCCCAAGAATGACCCACACTCCTGATCTTTTTCTTTTTTCTTTTCTTTTCTTTCTTTTTTTTTTTTTTTTTTTGTTTTTTGTTTTTTGTCTTTTGTTTTTTTCGAGACAGGGTTTCTCTGTGTAGCATTGCGCCTTTCCTGGAACTCACTTGGTAGCCCAGGCTGGCCTTGAACTCACAGAGATCCGCCTGGCTCTGCCTCCTGAGTGCTGGGATTAAAGGCGTGCGCCACCACCGCCCGGCCTGATCTTCTATCTCTATTTCCAAAGTGGTACCATACCTAGTTTAAGAAGAATTTTTTTGAGGGGGAAACGTTCTCTAACATTGAATACATTTATTTTTAAGTATCTGTAAGATATCAAAACAGAAATACTGAGTGAGTGGTTGGTTATATGAGCTTGGAATTCAGAAAAATTCACCTAGGGTTCAGATATTGGTTTAGGACTCATTGGCCTAGAGACAGTGTCTTAGCAGTCCCTAAACGATGCTATATCAAACAGCACAGACTGTTCAGTTTAGAATAAAAGGAAATGCATCCTCACTGTGCTGGAGGCTGCTAGCACAAGACCAGGGCATCATCAGGTCAGTGTCTGCTGGAAGCCCAGTTTCTAGTTTATCAGCAGTGTCCTCTCACTGCAACCCCGCATGGGAGAAGGCAGAGAGTGCTCAGAGTCCTTTCAGAAAGAGAGTACCATGAGTGCTCAGCCTCTATAACCTAGTCATCCTCTAAAGACCCATCTCAAATGCCATGTAGACTTTGGGACACAGAAGCATTCATCTACAGTAGGTGGTCAGCAAGCTACAGGTGTGGGTGAAGCATCTTTAGGGCAGTGGTTCTCCAGCTGAAGCTGCAGGATTGCTTGAATGGTTTGTGAAAACAAATGGGCTTCACCCTCAGAATTCCAGATGCTACTGTGCTTTCAGAGGCAGCTGTGACTATCTTAAGGCTTTTGAAATATACTAGCAAATTACTTTGCAGAGACTGCAAAGGAATTACATTTTTACCAGCTGGGTAAGAGAACACCCATCTTTGTACATTGAATATTATAATTGGTTTTAAAAATTAGAAGCCAGGTGGTGATCTCTTTTAAAAATACCATTTTTATGTCTTTTGAGTTTTTGGTTAAAAACTTTTAATTTTTTATGTACCCACATTTTAATGCACTTATTTTGGGAGTCTTTTGATATACCATTGCATTTCATGATAGACAACTCTGGGACAATTCATACAGATATAATCTCCTGATGTGTGTGAATGTCTGTGATTGTGGCAGTGATCCTCCCCTCACTGATACTATTTCAAGTTACGGAACACGTATATAGGGAAGTGAAACCAAGACACGTCCTAGTTGACTCCAGACTGTCCTGTGGCCTTTCACAGGAGCAGGGCCCCAGAAATAATTCTTCTAAATGTAGAACATACTTGACCAGTATTGGCCAACTGGACATGACCTAACGTTCTGTGCAGTGGTTCCCATTGCCAGCCCAATGCTTACTTAGACAACAGTGAGGCTGTGGCTGACGGAACCAGAGCCTACTGGGAGCTCAGCTGTCTTGTCTCCATGGCTTTGTCAGTCAAAACTGAGCTGCTTTGCTGACAGTGTCTTTCAGTCTTCGAGGAAACTCTGCTTCAGCATACGCTTCCAACACTCTGACCTGTCCTTGACCTGAAGCCCCCTTTGCTAATCTACCATCTCATCTGACGTGGGCCTCTTTCATCATCTCCCTTGACAGCTGACAGTTTCAATGCCACAAAGCTCAGATGATTGATGTCTGGTTTGGTGGATGGTTTACATTTCTAGAACACTGAATCTAGACTGAGTTAATCATAGCTAGAGACATTTCCTAGCTCTCTTAAGTAAAAACTAGCCACAAGATTTTCCCAGTGAAATACATAAAAAGATAATATGCTGCTATAGGAAGACCCAATCTTTCCATAACCAAAGCAAAGCAGAGTTCACAATTTATTTTCTATTAAGATGTAGATTTTGGGGTCCTCTTGCAGCTTTTGGAGAAAGAGAAGAGCATGAGGAGTGAACTTGAACTCTGAGCTCAGGCAGACATGAAAGTCTGGAGCCACTGTCTTCTCGTCTCAGAGTGGGTTCCTTCATTCTGAAGTGGGCAATGTGTGCATTGCTGCATCTTTGTGAGAACGAGGAAATGTGGTGTACATAGTGCAGGGGTCAGTTTCCTTCCTCTCCTGACCAGCAAGAGCTATATTGTGAAAGAGATTTCATTAAAGGACTAGGACTCATAAGGTAGGCTCCGCATTAATAAATAGCCTACTAGGATTTAGCCACAAGGGTTTCAGTAATTGTTTTTGGCTTTGGAGTTTCCTTGGCATAGTCTCATTTAGTTTATATGAAAATGAATAGCCCTGAGCAAGCCAAATGTTCTTCAGTGGCAAGCACTCTCAAGACAAATTTGCAAAAGGCGTTTAGTGTTCCAGAATCAAGTAATTATATTTGAATGTTACACATGAAGACAGAGTGTCCGATTAGTCCAACTGTCTTTTGTATGTCATTATTAGCATGGTGACCTCTTTTCTTTCTATATTCTGTGATGAAAGGAGATGATAAGGTTGGAAGATGGGGGATAACAATACTTGAGGCTCCCTTGAAAGCCTCTGGTAGTTTTCAACTAGCTTTCCACCCTCCACCCCATGAAGATTTTTTTACAATGACTGTAACACCATAAGCAGAAGTTCCAAAAATTACAAATTGAATAGACACTGGCTGGAATTTAGATGCCATTGATGCAGAATGAGATTCCACAATTCCACTTTTTCATCATCCATATACAGTTGCTAAAATAAGATCCTTAATATCTTTGGAGGAGACAGGTCAGCTTAGGCTCATTGCTGTTGACTCCAAAGAAAAACATTACTATAATTTATTTTTAACTTAATTTTTGGTTAGTTTAGATTATGTCCCCACCCAATTTCCAAATTTTTACAGTTCAAATTTGACATATATAATTGCTTGCATATATTTTCCTTTACAAATACTGAATAGAAGTAATATTAATCAGAGTTTATAAAATACAGAGTAAGTTAGAGGCTGGTTATTAAGTTTATAAAGGAGAATTCCTTCTCTAGTGAAACTTCTCTGATTTGGTGGAGCTGATGATAAGTCATGGAAGCCACAGGCTGGGAGCTTGGGAAGAGCTCTAACCTAGATTTTTAAGGCCATTACCAACCAGTTTTGTCACCCTGGTCAAATTTGATAATTCTGTAGTCTTTGGTTTCTTAATATTGGGTAGTTAAGCAAAACAATCCCATGGTTTCTTCTCTAAATTTGATTTATAGAGACTCATCTATTGTGTAAACCTTGACCTAAATCTCTATCTTGGAAATTCTGAATCTCTTGTGGAATTTTTAGTGGAGTCAGGAATTTTCCAAAATGAGTTTCCATCATCTGTTCCTTCTACTGTTAAATAATGCTGATAGTAGAATTTCAAATTTTCATTATAGCAACAGTAATTTATCATTAAATTTAAGAACACATGATGGAAAAGAAAGGTTTAAGCTCACAACATTCCTTATAGATCTCATAGGATGACTAACTTATCCAATAAGCTTTAAAAAGTCTTAAACTAACTCACTGTTATTCTTTATAACACATCTCTATACGGCTTAAGCAATGGCTTTCCCATTTGACTTGCACAACTTGATATTAGTGAGTACACTTCAGTTTACCCCATCACAACTCATGACTTGAGTACTGACTTTAAAATCACATTGTGTTTCTTAGTATTTCCTTGCTATTTCTGACACATTGAGTAAGGTTGCTATTAGTCAATCGCTGTTTTGAACATTTAGGATAACTCTTACTATTTAAGAAAAAAACTGGAATGAAAATGCTATGTGCACTGGCTATAAAAGAGGCTAACATATTTGGCAGTCAGCTTATTGTTTTAAAATTACCTTTGAGTGGAAAATTGAGAAAGCTAAAGGCTATTAATAATGGTATGACGTGGGCGTGTGAATACATGTAGTTGATTGTGGTAGCAGATAATGTGAAGCTGTTGTATTTCTAAAGAACCACATCCCTGGTTTTATTTTGACACCTTCTCAGCATATGGTTTCATGATTCGGAAAAAGATGTAGTGAATGCTGAAATCATCAGAACTATTTTCATTTCAGAGGGTGGAAAGATTTCAATTTATGGCCTAGAACTCAAATGTAACAATGAATATTGTTGTAATTTGAATTCCACACAGTGAAGGAGATTATACATTTTTATAAGCATTTATAATGCCCATGACCAGAAAGTCCCTCACTCTTCCCAGGCAGGAAGTTGCCACTTTCTGTGCTAAGTGTCTTCAGATGCCTCCTGTTCTCAGAGTTTTCACCACTAGGGAGGTTGTCCTTGTCCCCTTTTCCCTGGGTGCTGCAGCCGCTTTCCTACTGGCCCGTGTTGGTTCTCCATTCTGCCAACAAACTCACCATCTAAAACACACAGATCTGATTATGGCTCTCTGCTGCTAACACATGCTCCATGGATTCTTACTGCCTTCAGTGTGATGCAAAGGCTCCTTTACCATCTGGCACCAACCCTGCTCCCTTATCTGCCATCACCTTTTCCATCTCTCCACCCTAACCTTTTGGTTGTGTTGAACCCTTGTGGTTCCCTAAGGCTACCTCACTTACTTAGCACACACTTCCTTCACTCCACATCACAACCCTTCATACTTTCAGTGGTTCTGCACCTCTTCACTGTGTCAGACTCAGCCGCCACATCCTTCCATTTGTGCTGTTCCTCAGTGTGCGGTCGCTCTTCCAGTGCATGCACTTTGCATGTCCCCTTTGTCTCTAGAAGACATATAGTCCCAGCGCTGTAGTTTAATTGTCTTTCTCTAGAGTGAGAGCTATGCCCTTCTCACCCTTTACCTCAGACTTGGCACATAGTAGGCATTCTGTAAATGTACAGGAAAAGAGTCAATGCATGGATAGTCAAAAAAAAAAGTGTAGAACATGGAATAACATTAAAATGGGGATATAGTTTTGAAAATTGTTGCTTCAAATTGTTTCTAATGCTACTGATATAGCCTCAACCTACAACAAAAAAGTCAAAAACAGCACTACAAAACCAAAAATTACAGGAAAGATTCTTGTAGAGACTCACACAGGTTTCCTAGTAAGAACTTACTGAGAGTCCAAGAATCTGACCTTGCTTTACCCAGCAGGGTTGCATAAGGGGATGATTTGACCATGGACGTGGTTACCAGGTGTTTGAAAGGGTCTACACTTGGATGTACAGTGTGCTTTGATCTAACAAGGGGGAGGTCTTTTGCCCCACCTCTTCGCATTGTTATAGAAAGCCTTTTTGAATAAACAGAAAAGGCCATTGGATATTGACCCAGGTCCTCCTGAAGCTATCCTGTGTTTCTATCTTTCATCTCATCAACTGGGTCTCTCTTTCTATATAATATTTTCTTATCCTTCTCTCCTCCTCATAAGAACCCTTGAAAAGAGCCTCCCACAGATGACACCAGAACAGGGACTTGGGTATAGAGGATAAGTAAGGGAGAGAAGGGGGCACCGTGGAAGCAGCTGGACATGTCCAGTTATGAATTAAGGTTAAGGCAGTGGTATCCTAGTATTTGGGAGTAAAATTGTAAATACAAAGTGGAATAGTTCAAATTAGGCTGCAGCAAGTATCTCTCTGTCTCTGTCTCTGTCTAGGTTTCTCTGTTTCTCTCTAAAGTTTTAAACAAGTTTTGGTGAAGATTGAGAAATATAGGCTTTAGGGATATGGTGAAGGTTTAAAGTTACTTATGTATGATAAGTAGTTTTCTCCGAGTACACACAGGACCTGGGACACACAAAACAGCCACTGCAAACTTAGTGGTCTGAGTGGCTTCAGAAGCTTCAGAAAGCAGCAGCAGCAGCGGAGCGTGAGCAGCTGCCCAGCCAGGTATCAGTGGCTGAGACCCATGGGGCATCATATCTTCCCAGGCAGCAGATGCCAAGAGACAGCATGAGCAGTGGGAGTCTGCAAGCTTTCTGCCCAGAAGAAGCTGAGGTGAAGAGCCAAGCAGAGATGCCAAGACAAGAGAGAAGCAAATGGCAGACAGTGGCAGTTTCTTGGAGTGCAGCAGAGAGAGCAGCCCCTGGTGGCAAGTGCCCAGCAGAGACACTGAGGGAGAGGCAGCAGCCAGTTGGGCAGTTGAGACATGGTCCTGCATGGAATGGCAGTGAGAACTGCTGAGTGAGGCAGAGCTGAGATCCAGGCTCAATGGCGGAGACATGCTGGAAGCCAGGAGCAGCCCGAGCTCCCAGTGAGCCAGAGCCATGGAGGAGCCTGAGATGGTGTTTGGCCATGCAAATGAGGCAGGACACAGGGGACTTGAAGACCACTGGTGGAGCAGGTAATGGGACCCTTGGAAGCCGCAGCTCATAGCGGCTGGGTTTCCTCCTGGACCTGGAAGGGCTGCTTGTGAACCGTAGCTCATAGCAGCAGGACAGCATTCAGCTGTGCAGCATGAGGCACAAGAGAGCCCTCAGGGCCTCAGGATGCTGGGTTCTCTAGGCAGGCAGACCCAGAGATGGGAGACACAGACAGACTGGGATGGTTAAAAAAAAAAAAAAAAAAAAAAAAAAAAAAAAAAAAAAAAAAAAAAAAAAAGCTGTGCAGCTTGTTTGCTGGCAGTTCAGGCCAGCTGTACAAAGAGGTCTTCCCAGCCAGCCAACAGCTTTTGCCCTGGAGCAGTTTTTACCTAGGGGAAAGCTAACTGAAAGTGCCTCTGTGGCTGGGAGTGAGGCTTCAGAGACACTTGTTTGATCTGAGTTGAGTTGCTGAATTCAGGGGAGTTTCAACAAATTTGGTTATGGGACTCCTCATATTGGGATCTGTTTGCTTAAGAGTTATTATGACTTGGACTGCTATACAAAGACTTCAGGGTGGCTGATGAGCCAGGCCCTGATCTTGGGCTGTCAGTTGAACTTTGGGACTGGTATTAGAACTGGCTTTGCAAACCTCAGAAATGGGACAATTTTCATTTCTATAGACTCTATCAACTGTGATGAGTTGTAAACTGTTTTGTGTATGTATATATGCTTTATTAACTGTGTTGACTTACGAACTTTGTGTAGAAATGGAACTGTTTATGGAACTGTTATATAGGAATGGGTGGAACTGGTTTTGGGTAAAAGTGGAGGTTTGGTTTTTCTACTCAGGCTCAAGATGCAGCTTAAAAAATTATAAGAAAAGGGGGAGTTAATAATTCCTCAGTCTCTTTAATTAGAAAAATTTCTTGTTCTCTGTATGGATAATGGTAACCTGTGTTAATGTACCTTATGCAAAAAGTTCTATTAAGAAATTGCTCTTGGATGTTTGCTAAAGTTTGTAAAGTGTAAATAGTTCTATTGAGAGATTGCTTTTGAATGTAAGTTTGTAAGAATTGTAAATATGTATAGTATTCATGTTAGAATTATATTAGCCTGTTGATATTGAAGAACCATGGTTTGGTGATGCTAAGGGAGTCTTTTGGTTTGATGTGTTTGCATCAGGAGTTTACTGATTTATTTGATGTGGTTACATAAAGAGTTTATTGATTTAAAAAAGGGCTTGGTACAGCTAAGGCTGCTATAGACATCTTAGACCCATTCAAAAAGGACATTCCATCTTGGTCATCCTCTACTCCTTTACTAGAGGGTGTATTAGCCATAAGAATTGCTGTGGTTGTTCCAGCTACTTGCAAGCTCTTAGTGGGGACTTGATTTAGAGCTGTATAGAGTTAAGTTCTGTTCTTTCCCCTGCCAGAGGCTGGTAGTCAGAGATGGTTAAGTCCTTCTTGCTAGCTGTCAACCTAAGATAGCGTATACTTGAAAGTGTATCTCCTTGACAGGTAAGGCTGATTAGCAAAGAAGAAGATGACCTAAGACAGACATAGTATATCTGAAGGGTCTGAATAGCTCTTTAAAATATTAAGAAGGGGGAGTTGTAGAGACCCACAGAGGTTTCCTAGTGAGAGCTTACTCAGGGTCTGAGAATCTGAGCTTGCTTTACCCATCAGGGATGCGTAAGGGGATGATTTGACCACCAGCGTGGTTACCAAGTGCTTGCAAGGGTCTATACTTGGCTGTGTGGTGTGCTTTGATCTAGCAAGGGGGGGGGTCTTTTGTATTGTCCCTTGACATTGTTATAAAAAGCCCTTTTGAATAAACAGAAAAGGCCATTGGATATTGACCCAGGTCCTCCTGAAGCTATCCTGTGTTTCTATTTTTCTTCTCATCAACTAGGTCTCTCTTTCTATATAATATTTTCTTATCCCTCTCTCCTCATAAGAACCCTTGAAAAGGTGGGAGCTGGCCTCCCATAGATTCTTTTCCACATGACTAAAATGACCACATTAAAACAACACCTATTCCCAACACATCTTAATTTTACCTGGATAGAAGAAGGAGAATTTTTTTGAACTCATGATTTCTCCTTTCAGGTTGCAGATGTCACTGGTATAGCAAAACCTTGGAAAACTTCTCAGTCACATTCAAAACAGTGATAAATACTGTTCCTATCTCTCCACCAATTTCTGTGAGAGTTTTAGAATTTGTACTTTTCATGATTTATTTTCTGGAAAAATGCAACTCCCCAGTAGCTTGGCTTTCAGAAGACAAATAACCACCAACTCAGGATGAAATTCCGTAATAAAGGTGTACAGAAAGCTCAACAGATATCCTTCTATAAGCTTGAGGTCTATGTAAGCCCTACTAGTAAGGATAAAGAACATAGAAATTTAATTTGGGTCAGTTGGTGCTTCTTCCCCTTCTAAGTCTAGAAGTTGGTCTAGTTTCTGAGTGTTGAGAGGGAGAGGGATGGGGTGCTTGCTTCTTGCTTCCATCATATCCCTAGCTATCTCTTAAGGCAGTGGTTCTCAACCTTCCTAATGCTGCCATACTTTAATACAGTTCCTCGTGTTGTGCTGACCCCCAGCCACAAAATCATTTCATTGCTACTTCATAACTCTGATTTTGCTACTGTTATGAATCATGATGTAAATATCTGATATGCAGGATATCTGATATGTGACTCCTGTGAAAGGGTTGATGCCCAAAGAGGTCAACCCACAAGTTGAGAACCACTGTTGTAAGGGTTTGGTTGTTTTTTCCAATGCAGAGATGAACAAATGATATGATACAACTGCAAGTCATCCAGTTGACAGTCATCTGAAAGTGGTTATTATAGACAGCTGAAACTCTGAAACTAAAGTGATAGGATAGTTCTCTCTACCTGAACCAAGTGATAGATTTCATTATTTCAGTTTTAAAGCTGTCCTCTAGGATGTTCAGAACAGTTTCAACTAAGTTAGAAATGTCATACAATGTGTATAATGGATTCTAAATAAATAAAAAATATGGTATAGGGCTCAGTGTACATAGCATTATATTAATAAGTGAAGTTAGAAGGATTTCTAGGAAACTGTGACTGTCAAGCAAACCTAATGGTTGTAAACATCAAGGAAAATAATAATGGCTTTGATCTGCACAAAGAAAAGGAAAGAAAGAACTAAAAAAGAAAATTAAAATAAAAAATAAATGCCTCTATACCCACACATTCACAAATTTGAATGAAATAATGGAAAAAGGAAAAAAAAACCTTTTGAGATATTAGCAATTGATTATTTCAGGCAGCAAGATCGTTGGTGGACTTTATAACTTTGTTTCATTTTATTAATTTTTTAAGTCTTCTATATTGCACATGCATGATTTTTAGAATAAAATCAATTGCCTCTGTAACTTTCTGCATTTAGAGATGGTGTTACTGGGCCAGTGTGGGGCTATGTATAGTCACGTTAAGTGTGAAGGCCACGTGAGGGCAGATAACTCCTGTGAAGATGGGTGTGGGGCAGGCAGTGTGGCAGTGTAGGTGGATCATGGAGAAAGGGTGTACTGTGTCTCCAGGGACAGCTAGGACTCATTGACAGCTGACTGTTGCAATGTCAGATTTTCACCAGAAGCAAGATAGCTAATTGCTGTTTGAAAATTGTAATGTTATAAATGAATTATTTTTTAAATCATCAACACCGTTTCTGCCAAATCAAAAGTATCTGCAGGCCACATGTAACTCCAGGAAGTGCATTTTAACTTTTGTTTAGATGTTTTGGTTTATAATTCGATAATTTGGTTTACAGTGCTGCTGTATTGATAATGGGAAATGAGTAAAAATACAGTGACATTTGTGTACCACACAGAGAGAAGCTTCTCCTTGCCTACCAATATCTAAACTCTGGCCTTCTAATGTCTAGGTCTTATCTCTTGTCCTCCAAAGGGCTAAAGCGCTGATGAGCTAAAAACTTAACTATCTCAGATATCCCTGTAATCCCACAATCTACTGCATTAGAAAGCAGGGTGTAGGCTGGAGGTGTGGCTTGTGGTAGAAACTTGCCTAGCACTTGGAAGGCCCTGGATTTAGTACTAGCCTGAAGGAGTGTTGGTAGAATGGGAACGGAATGGTAGTATGTGGAAAAGTTCCCAGAGGAAAGCAAGGAGGGAGTTGGCTGGGCTAGAGGACCTGAGACCTGATCAGCTGATGTAAGTTCTTTGAAGACTATGAGTGTGAAGGTCTTTGTATCCTTGAGGCTTGGCACAGGCCCTGATTTAGAAAAATGCCAAGAAATGTTTGTTGAATGATTAGAATGCAATCCAGAGCTCTGACTCTGGCCTCAAGTTTCTACCACTTTCTGAGAATGAAGGTGGGTTTTCCTTTCCTATTTACCATACTCCTTCCCTCTCTGACCTTCCACTCCAGGCACTGAAGAATTTCCCAACTCCAGAGGGCCACACTGTCTTCTTCCTATAACCTTCAACTCTTCTGCTTGCCTCCCTCTCTCCCTTCCTCCCTTCTCCTCCCCCTCTCCTTCTGCCCTGCACCCCCTCCCCTTCATTTCTTTCTCATTTAGGAAATGCTTATTAGTTAACTGAGAGCGCCCCAAGATCTCCAGGGCGTATGAAAGCCTAGGAGAGTTCGCCAGAGTCCTGGACTTCCGCATTCCTCCGAAGTCTTATCTGTCTTAGGCCCCTTGCAGTGTCTGCCCTCGGTGTTTTCAGCTTCCCTTGCACAATTCCCTCCCAACCACCGATGTTGGGAAACTCTCCACATTGGCAGTTAGGAAACACCAGCATTTAGCAGCCATTGCCCTCGGGGTGGAAGAAGCTCTTAACAAATAGGCAATTTATTCTACTAGTGTGAACAGTGAGAAGTAGGTGATTATAACAACTGGGTAGCAAGTCATTTAGCAACAAACTTAAAGGAGGGACTTTGAGTGGTCAGTTGGTGACTCATTAAAATATAATTTTTAGTTGTACATTACCACATACATGAGAGAGAGAGAATGTCTTACTATGTACAGCTGTGTGATTTTAGACATATAGCTCTAGAGGTGTTCAAATAATTGCAGACCATTACTACAATAAAACTCCCGTTCAACCTACTCATTTACATGGATAAGTTCTTTTCAGAACTTGCATTTAAAAAAGAGTAAAATGGATGTCTAATTATAATAATAATCAATATTAACTGTCAGATACATGAATTAATCAAAGTAGGCTTCACTATCATGTACCTGCACATGCATGTGCATGCATCATAAACACACACATGGCACGTAGAGAACAATCTTAAAAAAAAAAAAAGAATTAAAAGAAAAGCAGAGTCAGAGCTCAGAGATAAAAACTCTGCAGTGCTAATTCGAGAGAGAGCTACTTCCTGTTTGTCTGTGTTTAATAGTTTTCTGTTTTTTCATTTTCTAAACCAACCACATGATGCTCATCACTGCTTAATACTATTTAAAGATATTTAATATGGTTATTGAACACACAGAAATCTACTACTCTTTAACCACACTCTTGCTATGCTCTAATAGCTCTGACAGCAACTTTATTTATTAAATAAATTAAAATTACATTTCAGTACAAATTAAATATCACCATAGGGCACTATTCAAGCTACAACACATGTTGAAGGACAACTTGTGGGAATCTGTCCTCACCTTTCATAATGTGGGTCCCTGGACTCAAACTCAGGTTGTCGGACTTGGTAGCATGTACCTTTGTCTGCTGAGCCATCTCACTGGCTGGATTTTAAATATTTTTAAGAATCTATGATGGTAAGTATAAGCCCTGCATGGTATTTGCAATCTTTTGGTTATGTCTGAGTGATCTAGTAGTTTAACTAAAAACATGTCAGTAGTTATCCTGTGCCCCGAATCCCATGCCTTGCCATTAAGTAAGTTTCTGGTGAGGGATAGAGAAGTGGCTCAGAGGTTAAGCGTGTGTGCTACTCTTTCAGAAGAACGGAGTTCAATTCCCAGAATCCATGTCAAGTGACTCACAGTTGCCTGTAACTCCTGCACCAGATTTGATGCCTTTAGCTTCCTTGGGCAAACAAGTTCATGTACACATGCTCATACAAAGATGTGCACCCTCACATACAATTAAACAATTCAAAAATAAATCTTAAAAAAAGATGAAAATCTGAAAATGTGAGAGAATATAAAGTTTTCGAAGTTGATTTTAGGAGCTATGCAAGCGAACCTGAAGACATCTCACTCATCAGCCAGGCCTCAGACTCAGGACCACGTGGGACCTTGTTTATATTGTCTACAATAAGATAACCTCCATCTTCAGGCTTGTCCGAATCTGTTTTATCGTTTTCCTTTTTGGTAAGCAGATACCAAGGAATGCTACATGGGAATCTCCATCATTGGTCACTACTCAGGAACAAAAAAGGAAGCATCTAAAACATTTAGCTTTAAATAGCTTCTAAGTGTAGATGACTTGAAAGCCTAGAACTCTAGCCCAGGCCTCTTCTGAGCTTCAGATTTCTATTCCAAGCACAGGTGACAGGTCCACGTGGGATGCGCCTTAAACTGCCGGTATTGCAGTTCTGAAACAGTTACCTTTCCCAGCCCCCAGAGGCTTCCTTCTCAGCAACTGCCTCGTTCTCAGTCAGGCATCTGCCACCCTGCTCCTGAGTAGATAGATGGTCCTGCTACCCCTGGGTTACCTCAGAGCAGGCAGGAGACCTCCTGAGTACCTTGGGACAGGGCAGGAGAAACAGAAAAGGGAGAAGGAGATTGACGTCTACTGCTGGATTCAGACAGGGAATTCCTTTGCCTCAGCGCTCCTTCAGCTTCCAATGGAGCTCTTCGTCCTTTTCCGGTTCTGGCTTCCGGTTTCAGGAGGCCTTGAGCCCATGCTGACAACGGTGGAGGGAAAGAAAATGGGAAACTCCCTCCTTCCTGAGCATGATTTCAATTCTGATCTTCTTCAATACACTTATTACCATTTCATTTGTGTTTTATTTATTTACTTTTTAAGATTTATTTATTTTAGTCTACGTGTATGAGTGCTTGGCCTGCATGGATGTCTATGCACTACTTGAGTGACTGGGACGTGTGGGGGTCGGAAGAGGTGACAGGTCCTCTGGAACAGGATTTGCAGGTGGTTGTGAACCACCATGTAGGTGCTGGGAATTGAACCTGTATTCTCTTCAAGAGCAGTCAGGTACTCATGAGTGCTGAGCCACATTTCCAGTCCCTCGTTTTTAGTTTTTAAAATATTGCCATTTTGATTCTGGGGACTGTGTGTGTGTGTGTGTGTGTGTGTGTGTGTGTGTGTGTGTGTGTGTGTAGAAGAGAGAGAGAGAGAGAGAGAGAGAGAGAGAGAGAGAGAGAGAGAGAGAGAGAGAGAGAGAGAGAGAATGTCTTACTATGTACAGCTGGCTGGCTCGGAGTCTACTTTGTAGCCCAGGCTACCCTCAGTAGTTCTCCTGCCTCAACCTTCCAAGTGCTGGAATTCCAAGCATGCACTACCATGCTTGGAGTTAGAATTAATCTCTATATGACTAGATTTCTCTTTAGAAAGATGGTAGTGATTTATATTTCTAAAATATATGAAAACATCTATTTCTTCACACCCTTACCAGTCATTCTCACTTTTAATATGAATTAATTTGGTAGATGAGAGATGACACTTTCTTGTTTTAAACGTGCATTTTTAAAATTACTATTAAAGTGGGATGTTTTCCTTTGTCCCTGGCAGCTGCGTTTCCTCTTCTGTGATTGGTCTGCTCTCACCCACTGCCTGTCTATTTTCTTTGTGTGTGTGCTTCATTTTAAACATTTGACGTTTCATGTCAATTAGGAAAATCAGCCATGGGAATTAATTGAAGTATAATAAAACTTTATTCTTCAGTTTTGAGATGATTTCATTGTAATATTTGAGGTTTACCTAGGGAGCTTTGACAAAATAATATTAATAACTGAGATGTGGAGAGACACCAAAGCCTGAATTAAGATAATGGCCCAAGATTCCTTCTTCCAACTTATTTCATTTTTTAAATGTGTGCACAGGAGCCCGAGGAGGTTAGAAGTGTGGATCCCCTGGAAAAGGAGTTATCGATGGTTGTGACCTTCCATGTGGGTTCTGGGACCGGAACCCAGGTCCTCTGAAACAGCAGGAAGGTCTTTGGCCGCTGAGCCTCTCTAGTCCCACTTCCATCTTTTAGACAAGCATTGAAAGTGCTCTTCTTTCTGCCCTGCCTGCCCTCTGGTGGAGCTGCCTCAAGAGCAGGTCAGTCTTGGGGTCCTGTTTTCCAGGTAGCCTCCCTGGTGATGTGAGTAGCAGTCAGTCCAGTCATCCTTGTTCCACATCTAGTATCCTCCTATGAGTGAGTACATACCATGTTTGTCTTTCTGAGTCTGGGTTACCTCACTCAGGATGATTTTTTCTAGATCCATCCATTTGCCTGCAAACCTCATGATGTCATTGTTTTTCTCTGCTGAGTAGTATTCCATTGTGTATATGTGCCACAATTTATTTATCCATTCTTCAGTTGATGGACATCTAGGTTGTTTCCAGGTTTTGGCTATTACAAACAATGCTGATATAAACATAGCTGAGCAAATGCTCTTGTGGTACGATTGAGCATTTCTTGGGTATATGCCCAAGAATGGATCTTGGGGGAGATTGATTCCCAATTTTCTAAGAAAGTGCCATATTGATTTCCAAAGTGGTTGTACTAGCTTGCATTCCCACCAGCAGTGGAGGAGAGTTCCCCTAGTTCCACATCCTCTCCAGCATAAAGTGTCCTCGGTGTTTTTGATCTTAGCCATTCTGACAGGCGTAAGGTAGTATCTCAGAGTTGTTTTGATTTGCATTTCCCTGATGATTAGGGATGTTGAGCAATTCCTTAAATGTCTTTCAGCCATTGAGTTTCCTCTGTTGAGAATTCTCTGTTTAGTTCTATAGTCCATTTCTTAATTAGACTGTTGGTCGTTTTGATGTCTAATTTCTTGAGTTCCTTATATATTCTGGATATCAGTCCTCTGTCAGATGTGGGGTTGGTGAAGATCTTTTCCCATTCTGTAGGCTGTCGCTTTGACATGGGGATCACCCAATGACGGAGAAATGGATGAGATCTACATGAACAGCCTGGACATGAGTGGGGGTAATGAAGGGCGAGGGTCGAGGGAAAGAGAGTGGGAGATCCCAGCTGGATCAAGAACAGAGAGGGAGAACAAGGAATAGGAGACCATGGTAAATGAAGAAACACAGGAGAAAAGGAAGAAACAAAGTGCTAAAGAGGCCCACAGAAATCCACAAAGATACCCCCACAAAAGACTGCTGGCAATGGTGAGAGACAGCCGGGACTGACCTACTCTGGTGATGGGATGGCCAAACACCCTAATAGTTGTGCCAGAAACCCCATCCAAGGACTGAGGAATCTGTATGCAGACATCCACGGCTAGGCCCCGGTGGAGCGCTGGGAGTCTAATTAGCGAGAAAGAGGAGGGTTTATATGAGCGAGAATTGTTGAAACCAAGGTTGGATAAAGCACAGGGACAAATAACCAAATGAATGGAAACACATGAACTATGAACCAAAGGCTGAGGGGCCCCCAACTGGATCAGGCCCTCTGAATAGGTGAGACAGTTGATTGGCTTGATCTGTTTGGGAGGCATCTAGGCAGTGGTACCAGGTCCTGTGCTCATTGCATGAGTTGGCTGTTTGAAACCTGGGACTTATACAGGGACGCTTGGCTCAATCTGGTAGGAGGGGACTGGACCTGCCTGGACTGAGCCTATCAGGTCGATCTCAATCCTGGGGGGGGGGGGGGTGGCCTTGATCTGGAGGTGGTGGGAATGGGGGGTGGGCTGGGGGAAGGGGAGGGGGGCAGGAAGGGGGAGGACAAGGGAATCTGTGGCTGTTATGTAGAACTGAATAGTATTGTAAAATAAAATTAAAAAAATTAAAAAAAAAAAAAAAAAGAGCAGGTCAGTCCGCAGCTCAAACAGGCTGCCCAGGGGAGCAGAGACCCCCGAAGGCAGCAGGAACAGAGCTGCTGGCTGACTCGGAACAGCAGTGTTTCTCCCGAGACGCTTCCCAGGCTGCGAGTTTTCCGTGGGTACTTTTCTCCTGGTGGTCTTGCTGACCTGGGGATTCCGTCTGTGGAGCAGGTTGGAACGGTGTGAAAGCAGCTGAGTAGGACCTGAGGACTGGCGGAGCGCGGGCTAGCAGGGCATCCTCGAAGGCCCGCGGCTCATGCAGGCTTGCTCCCCTGTGGCAGGCTTGCTCCCCTGTGGCAGGCTTGCTCCCCTGTGGCGGGCTTGCTCCCCTGTGGCGGGCTTGCTCCCCTGTGGCGGGCTTGCTCCCCAGTGGCGGGCTTGCTCCCCTGTGGCGGCAGCCGGGGCCTGAGCGGGTCCGTAGTGAGGCTCCTGAGCGGTGAAAGCGCTTTGTGAATACTGAAGCACCGCAGGGCACCCCGTGGTGCCGACAGCTCTGCTCCGATCAACATTTAACTTCACTCAGTTGTCTGCGTGTTTTAAAATGGAAAATAATCAGTTTATCCTTTTAATCTTTAGCAAATAGTGGGAGCCTTTGGTCTCTGATCCGATCCGTAAGAAAAGCAAATTATACGTCCTGATGTGACTCAGACCTGTGCACAGCTCTCTAGATTCACTTTTATTTTTGCTTTAATTATAGCACAGGCAGAAGGGAAGGTTTAAAATTACACCTTTCAGAACCAGTCATTATTTAGTGACTCTGCATTTCAAAAATATTGCTCATGTCTTTAAAAAAAATTACCAGGTTCTATTATTATTGCTTTGGCCTAAATATAAATTTATCAACAAAGTGGTGATAACTGGCTTTTAGAGTTTTACTTTTAAATATTTTCATGAAGCTGTAATAATTTAGAAAATGTAAGTATGCAAACATATTAAATGTTCAAGTTGATTATTCCTTTAATTTTGTGTGCCTAAAGACACATGTAAAAATACACAGAATTGTGTATCTAGAGGTACAAGTTCTCCACTTCCTTTTCTCCTACACATACAATCTTTCATCTCTCCCTTCCACCTCACTTTCGGGGCATACCCTAGAGAAGGACAGCCACTGCGGCTTTCTGTTAAGATGTAAAACGGCCACGGGGGCGTGGTCCAGGCCGCCCTGCTTCGTTACCAGGTAGTTGCAATAGCCCTGTCTGACTTCCCTTTTAGTGTATTCTTTTTCTTCTTGTTGGAGACCAGGTCTCACAATGCAGCCCTGGCTGGTACTCACTCTCTGTGTAGACCAGGCTGGCCTCAAACTCACAGAAACCTGCCTACCTCTGCCTCCCGAGTGCTGGGATTAAAGGCATGTGCCACCCTACCCGACCTAAGAATGCTCTTAACAATAGCACTCACAACACTGAAATCCAAGTTAGAAAATGTCACGTAAGTGCTCAGAATCCTCAGAGGGCCTTTCCTCCTCAGCTGTCTCTCTCTTCCCCCTAAACCTCACCACCTTAGTGGCCTCACCGACCTTGGTCACGCAGGACCCCACAGCCTCAGGGTCTGGCCATGGGCTGATGCTCTTTCCTCACCTGTCTGCACTGAGGCTTTCTCTTTTCTTTTGATCTGACCTCCTCAGTGGGGTCTTTCCAGTGCTTCTTTTAAAGTGCACCGGTCCTTACATCTCCTTAATGATATTCGCTGCCATCTAACACACAGCATGCTTCCTGATAATCTGTCTCCCCTTTAGAATGTGGGCCATAGTTCCCGTGGGGGCAAGAGCTTTTGATTGCTCCATCCTCAACACCCAAGAGAGTGCTAAGTAAATGTTTACTGAATGACTGAATGAAACAAAGATAAACTGTGACCTTGTTTGATTTGAAACATTACACAAATAGCAAATTTTTCATTAAAACTTTACCAAAAAAGTCAGAAACTTTTGAATTGTTGGATGACGAGACCTGTTATTTTAATGTGAAATTAATGTCCTCTTCTTCTCTTCTCCTTCCTCAAATGACTGGCCCGCCACTGACTGACTTTCTGTTTCTCTTTCTCCTTCGTCTCCACATGTATCACCAAGACACCCTGCTTCAGTTTCTTGACCTGGTTCATACATTCTCTGTGAGCGACCTCATCCAATTCCATGGCTCCCATCGTCCCTTAGCCTTGGATCTCCCTCCAACCTAACCGCTGGTGTTGATGCTGAGCCATGATTCAAGCTCTTAAAACTCACGTTTAAAAATGGATTTATCTTTTTCCGTTTAAAACTGGATCTATTCTGCTAATGATCTTGCCCTCTTCCAAATCTGGAAACATTTTGAGGCTCATAGTCATAAAATGTTACATAATCTGTTTTCACACTGTCAAGTCTGCAGCTTATCTGTCTGGAGAAGGCCTCCTTCTCTTTCTTTATGTGAGACTATTTCAACACACTCTGAATCAGCTGTCCGCACTTGGCCCACCAGTCACACTCTGGGCTAACAGTGGTCTTCTGAAGCTAGCTTTCCCTCCCTGTTTCATGGCTGAAGACTCGATTCTCTTCCAGAAATAAAGACCCGATATGGGAGACACTTGTGTAGCTTGGTCTGTTTGAGGGGCCCATGGCAGTGGATCAGGATTTATCCCTGGTGCATGAGCAGGCTTTTGGATCCCATTACCTATGGTGGGATGACTTGATGCAGAGGGGTAGGGGCTTGGACCTGCCTCAACTGAATGTACCAGGCTTTGCTGACTCCCCAAGGGAGGTCTTACCCTTTTGGAGGAGGGAGTGGAGGGTGGGCTGGGGGAGGATAGTTGGGGGGAGCGGGAGGAGGGATGAGAGGGGATCTGTGATTGGTATGTAAAAGGAATTAAAAAATTTCCTTTAAAAAAAAGAAAAAGCTTTTTCTAGGTCATAGAAAATTCAGCTAGTCACAGACAGAAATTAAAAAGTTCAAATCAGTGCTGCTTTGATGGGTGAACGTGTTTACCATGCAAGCCCAATGACATGAGTTCAATTCCCAGAACCCCACGCACAAGCACACATCATATATACGTGTGCACACATATATACAATAATAAATAAAAATTCAAATCAGCCATATGATTAATTCATAATTGATCATTAACATTTTGATGTATAGCTTTTTAGTTTTCTTTCTTTGAATATGAATGTCTGTTCAAGTTATAGTTGTATTTTTAAAGCATAAAGGGATCATTTCTATCTTTTCTGTTGTTGTCCAGTGTGTGAATCTGCTCCCTGAGTTTGTTAGACTTCTGTACCTTTCTCACTGTGTGATGCTGTTTTTACGTGACTGCTCTTATGAGGGGACTGAGCATTTGGTGCAGCCAAGCAGATGCATCCTCTCTGGACTTTGATTGTAGAGCTGTTGACCCAGAGCAGCAGGGATGACGCAGAGTTCACTGTGGCCAGGGCACAGCAGCTATGGCAGCTGCATCCGGTTCCTGTCGAGGAAGAGACAGCTGTTGCGGGCCAGTATGCAGTGTCCTGCATCCAAGGACTTTGCAGTGAGAGCCATGGGGTCAGTCCTTGGCAGCTGGGGTGATGACTTCATGAGAGTAGCCTGGTGGAATGCTTGGGTGTGGCGCTTGCCTGGATGATTCTCCTTCCCACCTTTGCTTCTTGAATTAGCTTAAAAGTTGACTTAATTTATTGGCCACAAAACTAAGCTGTCAACAATAGCTAGCTTTTGACGGTGCTTTCTGTGTGGCAGGTGCTTGTCTGGATACCTTGTGTATATTAACTTGTCATTTTTACAACAACCCTATGAAATAGAGACAGGGATTAGCCCCATTTTGTGGATGATGAAACTGAGCTACAGGAAAACTAGGTTACCCATCTGAGGCTACACAGTTGTCAGTGGTGGCTCTGAAGCTCTGGCCTAGTTCTTAGGATCCTTGATTGATTCATACCCTGTTTTATAACTTGATTTTTTTTAATGTAACAAGATTTAATGAGCATTTTGTGTTGTTAAATATTCAGTAAAGTTGTATAGTGTTCAAAGGATGATT
Organism: Peromyscus leucopus; assembly: GCF_004664715.2. Lineage (NCBI taxonomy): Eukaryota > Metazoa > Chordata > Mammalia > Rodentia > Cricetidae > Peromyscus > Peromyscus leucopus. The sequence continues at coordinate 38,083,246 of NC_051065.1, forward strand.
CATGATTTACTTAACCAACTCCCTCATGTTAAACATTAAGGATATCCTTATGGATACATTTTTTATTTTAATTTTTAGGTTGCCATACAAAGTCATGGATGGTTTCATCATGTCATTTTCACACATGTGTCATTATGCTTTGTTCTCATTTGATCCCTTTAATTCTATGTCGTAACATCTGTGACTTATTTCCTTGCAATAAAGTCCCAGAGGTGGAATGCTTGGCCAAAGGGAAATTTAATTACCTTTTAGAAAGATAATTCCAGTTTTTTATGCACAGCAGCATCTATGAGCATCCTGTCTCACTGAGTTATTGACACTGAACATCTGAGTGGGTTTTGTGTGTGTCATGGAAAATGATAGATTTCCCCTTCTAAATTTGAAATTCTTTAAACACTCAAAAGCACAATTTTAGGGGCTGAGAGATAGCTTACTTGGTTAAGTGATGGAAATGGGAATCGTCGCTAGAACACTGTCAAAGCCAGTTCTGCTGGTGTGTGCTTATATCCCAGCCCTGGGGAGTGGGAGAGGAGCCTCCCTGCAGCCTGCTGGCCAGCTCGTCTCAGTAACAGACTCTGCTTCAAAAACCCAAGTGGATGGCTTCTGAAGAATGGCACCCAAGACAGACTTCTGGCCATAGATAAGCACACATGTAAGTGTGCACACTTGATCACACGTGTGCATTCTCCCACATGAGCACATGCACACACACACATTCTGGCCACTCATTCTGTCATTTTGTAAATTGTTTTCTTCATCATCTACAAGATAAAGTTGAGACTACTTCAAGACTCTTTTTGTTTTTGTTTTTTGAGACAGATTTCTCTGTGTAGCCCTGGCTGTCCTGGAACTCTCCTTGTAGACCAAGCTGGCCTCAAATTTACAGAGATCCACCTGCCTCTGCCTCCTGAGTGCTGGGACTAAAGGCGCGCGCCACCATGCCTGACACTTCAAGACTGTTGACTTTGTTTTCAGCTACATTTCTCAGTAACTTTACAAGTAGTAAATAAACATTCACCCTACACACTTAGAGGGATGATTTTGTGTGAGATTGGATCACATGAATACGCTACTTTTGTAGGCCAGAAAGTAGTAGATTATTGACCATTTTATGTGGTGAAACTGGAGAAATCTTCACAACCTTTGTTCAGACACTGTCAAGCTTTTACAAATGCATTACCCTCTGTGCTGGGTGGCATTTGGCAAGTTGTTTACGAGGCAGAGCTTATGGGTCCAGGACTGACTCCTCAGTTTCCTTGCTCCCTCCTCCTACCCCCAGGTCTTCCTCTCACTCTTCTTGCCATTTCTGTTCTCACAGATGTAAGATGGTCTCAGGGTGTTGTCGCTGGATAACTTCAGCACTTGCTCAGCTGAGGGCAAGCCCCTGGTTTGTCGTTATCAGAAGATGTACAAATGTGTGTCGAATTGAAACTCTAGTGACTTCTAGGCATAGGAATCACCATTTAGATGAGGCTGGTTGCCCAGTGAACTCTTGGGATCTACTTCTTTCTGATTCCCTGGCTCTGGGCTTCCAGAAATGCACACTGAGCCCAGCTTCTATGTGAGTGCAGAGCTTCTGAACACAAGTCTATGCAAACAATTCTACTCACTGAGTTAGCTCCCCAACCCAAATTATAGAACTTTTGAAGATGGAAGAGAATCCCAAGGGTTTCAGAATGTGCTTTTGGTGACAAAATGCTAGATATGTGTCTATGTGTGGTCAGGGGAGGTGCTAGGGGGTGGCTCAATAATGGATAAATTGATTGCTGTGTAACCATGATGATGGGTTCAGATTCTCAGCACCCACATGAAAAACCAGGCACATTGTACATCCCTAGCCCTGGCACTGGAGGTGGATAGGCATGGGTGAGGAGGCAGGAGGGTCCTTGGGGCTTTCTGGCTAACTAATCTAGCTGGATTAATGAGCCCTAGGTTAAGTGGAAACTGTCTTAATTAAAAAGGTGGAGAGCAATGGAGGAAGACCCATGGCATTGACCTCTGACCTCTACATGTTCACCCACAGGCATGGATGCCTGCACCTGCATACACATGTGTGTACACACCATGCTTTCTCATGCATGCAACATACACACACACACACACACACACACACACACACAGAGGCACACACATACGTACACAGGTGCACACACAGGTGTACACACACACAGGCACACAAACAGGCATACACACACAGATCTATATACACACACACACACCACACACACCACACACACACACACACACACACACATACACACACACACACACACACACACACACACACACACACACACACACATGCGTTCTAGTTTCATACTCTGACCAAAATCACCATAAGGGAAGAAGAGTTCATTTGACTTACAATTCCAAATCATAGTCCATTATTATGGTAGGAACTTGAAGTAGAGTAGAGAGAAATGGATATACCATATTGTCTTCGTGCTCTATCTAGCTTTCTCCTATCATATGGTTCAAGACCCCTGCCTAGGTGATGATGCAGCCCATAGTGTCTTCAGCAATTAAGACACTCCCCGACAGGACCACCTGATCTAGATAATTCCTTAATTGAGATTTCCAAGTGAGTCTAGGTTGTATCAAGCTAAAACTCACCAGCACACATACTTTTGAAAAAGTTCCAGGTGGGAATAGAGGAAACAAGAAAGTAGTTTAAGCTTAGAATTGTCTTGTAAATTAATATGAGTAATGTCTCAAAACTGGCTCATCTTCTTTATCTACATGTTCTGTCCTAACCATTCCTGGAATGAGTTCAGATAGTGATATATTGTACATTATGAACAAGCCCAGAAAATATGGGCTGAAAGAAAGCTCAGCCAATTAAAAGCACATACTGCTCTTGCAGAGGACCGGAATTTGGTTCCTACCACTCATGGCAAGTAGTGTAGAACTGCTTGTAACTCCAGCTCAATTTGATGCCTCTGGCCTCAGAGGGTACCTGCATTAATGTGCATATAACCACACACAGACACACACATAAACACACATAATTGAAAGTAAAAATCTTTAAAAACTTGTGGTAAGTAGAAGAAATTTGTCACTAAGAATCATATTGTATGATTCCATTATATGAAATGCTCTAATTCTATAGACAGAAAATAAATGAACAATTGCCTGAAATGGCTGTTTTGGAATATTTGGTCACACCGTGAACCCCAAGATTGTGTTGTTTGCTGGAAAAACCTGCTTCTAGCTGTGGTGTGGCTCAGCCTTGGCACACATCTTTAATCCAGGAACTTTCTGCTTGAATACTGTAAACTGGATTAAATGAAGTCGACCATGGGTCAGGGGAGGCAGAACAAGCAACCAGTTGATAGAAAGGAACCATAGAGAGGGAGGGGAAGTTGGGAAGACAGGGAGAGAGAGACATACACACACAGGAAGCAGGATAGAGGGAGATCTGGTTGGAGGAGCTTTGGTTTGAGACAGTGTAGGAGAAAGGCTCTTTCTGGGATGCCGTGAAGGATGAGGAAGCAGTGGATGCTTTCTCTGCCTCTCTGAGCTAGCAGGTTTTCACCCCAGCACCTGCCTTCTGAGTTTTTATTGATAAAACAGAATATTAGGACTTAATTAAAAACAACATTTGACTAACAGGAGAACAGTTTCTTTGGGAAGTCGTTATAATACTATAAATTTAAATCTAATGAATTTTTTGTTGTTTGTCTTTTTGTTTTTGTCTTTTGAGACAGAGTTTCTTTGTGTAGTCCTGGCTGTCCTGAACTTGTTCTGCAGAGCAGCCTGGCCTCCAACTCACAGAAATCTGCCTGTCTGCCTCCCAAATGTTGGGATTAAAGGTGTGCACCACCACTGCCCAGCTTAAACTCTTAATGGTAAAGCTGCCATGTAGTCAAAGCCCTACGTAGATTGCTAACAACAAATGTGAAAAAATAATACAGGGAGAATAAGTCACTACCGTCAGCCAGTCCCCTGCCTCATTCCATCTGTACTGGCTGGGATACAGTGAGACTGCTGGGTCAACACACAGTCACTCAAACAGGCAAAAGCTCAACTTCTGTAAATTGACAAAGTCTGTAACCAAGGCATTCCCTAGCTTGTGACCTGCCTTTCTCAAAGTGTTGGCTTTGTCACCACAACCTGAAGACACATCTCCAGCACATCACATACCTGTCTGGGAGGAATGGAAAAGAGGACATGCGAAGGCCATCGTGATCATTTGAAAGAGGAATAAGATCCCTAACCAGGACAGGTGTCCAACATGGTTGAGAGTCATTAGATTTAAACAGTCCATGAGCAGTGCCAGATCTTTCTAGGGAAAATATGATCCATGTCTAAGATATCTGTTTCTTTCCTTAAGACAACCATTGAAAGAGGAAGACTGTGGTTTGTCCCCATTGGTGTGGTGTGAGTTAGAGAAGTTTGGCGGCTCACCAGGATTGAACAGGGGTCAGATGTAGATAGTCCTTTTTTTATATTTTGGTTTTTTTCCAGACAGGGTTTTTCTGTGTAGCCCTGGTTGTGCTGGAACTCAGTCTGTAGAGCAGGCTAGCTTTGGCCAGGTGAAACATGGATGATGTGATGTAATGTGACTCAGTGACGGGGAGTTGGGGTACCATGCTTGGTCCTCTCCTTTCGACCTCCTCTCTACCACCTGCCCTCTCTTCTTTAAACATTCATCCCCTGGGAGCAGAAAGGGAGCGAGCTTTCCTTCACTTGCCCTAAGGTAACACCCTACTTCCATAAACCATGAATCCTTGTATCAACATCATACAAAAAAAGCAAACAGATCACGACAGTAGACCCTGCAGATTTGATTGCAGAAGGGAAAGAAAAAAGCATTCAAAGAATAACCTGGATTTCTGCATCATTTCTATTTTGAATGCCAGAAGTTAAGCACTACTTCCATCTTTGTATCCTCTTAGGATTTGCTGATTTCCAGACCCTTCCCAGAAATGAATGCCATGACCTGACTGTGCCAAGGACCCTCTCTTCAGGGCAATAGGAGAAGAACACACTTCAGAGGACTGTGTTACCCTGTGACACAGTGACCTTTGGTATCTGCAGGGAAGTGGTTCTAGAACTACCTGCTACCCAGGATACCCAAATCTGCAGATACTCAAGCCCTTTAAATACAATGGAATAGTGTTTGCTTGTAACCTCTGACTTCACATCCTTTAAATCCTCTCTAGATTTCTTATACTGTCTAATACACCGGATGCTGTGAAGTTGCTAGTTGTTTGACTATACTGTTTAGGGAATGGTGGCAAGAGAAGAGTCTATACATGTTTGGTACATGTGATAGTTTTTTTTTTAAGATTTTTACTGATGTGTATGTGTGTGTGTCATGTATGTTGGTACCTAAGAAGGCTAAAGGAGGGCATCAGAGCTCTTGAAATTCGCGTTATGGGACTTGTGAGCTCTCCAGTGGGTTCTGGGAACTGAACTCTGGTCTTTTGGAAGAGCAGTAAGCTCTCTTAACCATTGAGCCATCTTCCCAGCCCCCGAGATAGTTTTAATTACCAACAGCCCAGTCTGTATGAACTGGCTGACTGTCATAGGAAGACCCGCCCACTGTTGGCGGCACATTCCCTGGGGTTAGATCATATACCATATCTATATAAGAGCAGGAAAGTTGAGCTGAGAGGTAAGTATGTGTGTATTCTTCTCTCTCTGTTCTTGACTGTGGATGTGATGTGACTGGCTGTGTTACGTTGTGGCCTTGGTGTCTCCACAATGACAGACTATAACTTAGAATTGTGAGCTAAAACACACTCTTTCTCCACTGAGTTGCTTTTTGTTAGGGAATTTTTATCACAGCAGTAGAAATGAAACTAGGACGGCACATAGTCAATTGTTTTTGCTGTTTCAGGTCTGAAATAGATGCAGAGCCCTTCAATACAGATCATGCAGCTATGGAGTACTCAGTACAAGGTGTACATCTTCCCTGACAGCGGATCAGCCATGGGTGCTAACAGGTCTGGAATAATGTTCATCACATGATGCCTTGGGAACTGATCATGAGTAACGGTCAGGGCCAAGCCCACAGTATCCCCTTGCACACAGCCTGTCTCGCCTGCCCTCAAAGGCACCACACTGGCAGTTTAGGTGGTAATTCCCACGTTGGCCTCCCTGCTGGTTCATTCTGGCCCATCTCTCCAGTAGCCAGGTATGTCGTACTAAAAGTGCTTGTGAAATTCACATTGAGAACTTGCTGGAAGTCTTCTCTACAGTAGAGACCTATTTTCTTTAAAGTGTGTATCTTAGTGGCCTTCACAATACCCCAGAGTGCCTGGTCACATTCCCACGGCCAGACTTGCTTCTACTGGAGTCAGGACCCACTTGAACCTTCTTGGAATCACTTCGCGTGGGCCTTACCAATAGCTTCTTGGCCTTAGCACTGGGGTCTAGCAGGTTCAGAAGCACAGCAGTGACCCTGCCCCACCACTATGACCAAGCCAAGGTCCAAGACTCCTGTGGTAATCGATGCAACCAGGTCCTTCATGTGTTAACTTTCTTTTCCCAACTCTTCATGAGGCCTATTCTTGCTTATCCTTTATTTCTTAGCTAAATGTTTCTTCATCTGAAGATCCTACTGTAACTTCAGAATTCCACCTCTGACCCTTTCCCTTCATGTCTCACATCACAATTTGTATTACTTTGGTGCTTAGTATTCTTGTCTACATTGTAAGCCCCAAACACCAGTGAGCCATCCATTTGGTTCACTCCCTGTACCTAGTGCTTGTCAATTTGCCTGTCACAGAGTAGGTGCTCAACAAACATTTGGTAATTGGATTACCAAAGAGCTTGTCATACAGCATAAAGGCATGTGCTTCTAACAGGTAAGTGACAAAGTAAGTAGCTACAGTTTAAATTATGTGACATCCTTTTGCATTTGATTTTTTAAATAAATGGGTTATGTTTCAAAATTTACAAACTGGTGACTGGATGGTCAGAATATCTTGCTGCATAGAAAACTATCTTTGCTGATCTGAGCCTGCATCTGTGGAAAGCCATGGTTACAGATCTTGTGTATAAGCTTCCATATAACTGCTAGGGTCATTGGAGTTCAGTTTCCAAGCAGCATTGCTAGCCCTGGGCTTCCATATGACTGCTAAGTAAATTTAAGATAGACATAACTTATTAAGATGATTGTTTAGCCCTTTTTCTCAGATGTCTTTTCCATGGTCTAAATTTTCCACAAGGAAAGAGAACACAGTCACAAAGTTATGCTTAGCATAAGGGGTGGCCTTAAGCATCAGACAAGTGGGCAGGGCTTCCCTGGTCTCCCACTGAGCTATCTCAGCACATCCTGGAGCACAGCATACAGTGGTGACTCTGGGAGTAGAAATGCATTTGTCTGTGTGTGGACCCAGGCAGGGTGGGTGGGGAGAGTGTGCCTGGGGGTTGTCTGCTGGTCGTTTCCTGTTTAGTCACAGTGGCAGCTGCACAGTTCTGACCACTGTTGGAATGCCCTCGTGGAAGCCCAGTCATCAGGCAGAGGGTGGCCACCCACAAATGCAGAGGTAGTTTTTAAAGAGACCAGTGCTAGCTGGGGTTATTGGCTGTAATGCCCTTTGCCTGAGGTCAGTTCAAACCACTTCCAAGTGCCTCCCCCAGATGAAGGAAAGCACACTAAGTGGACAGAGATTTCCTGGCCAGAGAAGACTTTCCTCTGCACCCTGGCAGGGCCTCCTCGAGCCTTTGTTTGCTCACCTCTTTGACCAGACACTTCCTTTTTCAAAGGTCTCACCTTTTCTTCACGGTGCTGTGAAATCTGCCTTCTGGAACTTTCCCCATTTGTTTTTGTCCCACTCCCTGAAGCTACAAAGAATGTGTCCACTGGTTCAACATGACAGTTCTTCAAACACTTGAAGACAGGCGTCATATTGCCTACCTGAATTTTTCTCTTTCTCTGGTAGAATAATTTCAGGTCCTTCTATTGAAGTTCTTACAAACAGTACACAGAAAATGTGTAAGAAACATCTCTAGGCACCTCAGACTCAGCTTAGTTGTTTAATTCAGTTTATTTTCTTGTATTGATTCCAATGAATAAATAATTATTTTATCACCATAATGATAAATGCTATAACACAGAGGCATGTAGTTGTCAGGTGCATGCACTGGGAAGCATTTGGCCCAGACTGGAACTCAAGGTGGTCTTTGGTATAAGTGACCCGAGAGGTGAGGGTAGGAAGTAGTAGGTGGCTGGATGAGAAAGAGAGGATCTACTTTCCAGGGAGAAAGAACAATGTACAGAGTAGCCAGGGGACATGGGATGGAGGTATCACTTACTCACCTGCATATTTACTTTCTGCTTATGAGAAGGAATAACTCCATCTCTCTTATTAAAAAGGTTGCATGAGACACAAATGTGCTGAGTTCTAGGGCAGTGTTCATATGAACCCCATCAGGCTTGACCCTCACTTTCTGGATTTCTACTGCACATCAAACCCTTCCAGAAAGTCTGTCTGTGCATGAGCCCAGGACATCTGAACTGTCAACAAGTGGGCCCTGCTACCTTCCTACTTCCTAAACTGGCCCCAGCAAAGATGGGCCCTCGCAACCTCCTACAAGAGCAAAAGCTCATTCATTCATCCCTGCTTTGGGTGGCAAGTAAAATGTCTTTTCAGAATGTCAGGTCCAAGGTCTTTGTAAAGATCAGTTTGCAGAACATTCCTTGCCAAAAGTCTCTTGACAATTTTAAATAATACAAACAAAATTAATTTAGAAATGACAATATTTACGTTCAGAGCTGGATGGTGGTGCACACCTTTAATCCCAGCACTGGGAGGCAGAGGCAGGCAGATCTCTGTGAGTTCAGGCAGCCTGGTGTACAGAGAGAGTTTCAGAACCACCAGAGCTGCACAGTGAGACCCTGTCTTTTTTATCTTTATACAATTTTTAAATGTTTTTAGTGTGTTTACATTCAAATGAGGTCAACTAGTTGAACCTCTAGCCCTTTGGAAGACTGCATCCGCTGGACTGCTGTGTAGATCCCAGATACTGAGTTTCCACCTGGAAAAAGAAAAGGGCTGTGTGGAATTGCTGAGGGTCTTTACACTAAGATTCTGTATGCTGACAGATCATAGACAACTGTAGTTGGATAAGTCACGTTGTCTGTCTTTCTTTCTTTCTTCCTTTCTTCCTTCCTTCCTTCCTTCCTTCCTTCCTTCCTTCCTTCCTTCCTTCCTTCCTTCCTTTCTTTCTTCCTTTCTCTCTCTCTCTCTCTCTCTCTCTCTCTCTCTCTCTTTCTTTCTTTTTCTTTCCTTTTTTGTAGAATTAAAAGAACTTGCAAAATCGAATTGAGACCAATACCGTGCTTGATTGAACCCCTGACGGCACCACCTACAAGGATTGCAGCTCACACTCCTGCCCTGCTAGCCCAGGGACCGGGAAAGACATTAATACTTGTCTACTCCTGTAATAGATACAACCCACTTAAATCACCCTTTAGAAGGTGCGGTGAAAGATCAATGTTTAGGTCTGGGGCTATCTAGTGAAATCAGACCACTGTATGATAGCCTAAGGAACATAGCACAGGTCACGGGTTACACTCAAAGAAAATCTGTTGAGAAATGGCTGAGGGAAATACTTGATTACAGGTAGTTTTGCACCCTCTTCACCCTTGGTCCTGGGATAACTCCTCTCTGCTGAGATGCAGTACTTCTTTGCCTGCTGACTGGAGTGCTGTCTGTCAGACTTCTCAGGCCTGTTTCCCTTTGTTTTTGAAATGTGGCCTCAGTCCTATCTACCTTAGTTGCTATTTTCACAGATTGTGAAACCAGAACCAATGTGCTTTCTGTGCATGGCAACTGTTCTAATTAGAGGTATTCAATGGTGGAGTGGCATACACCTTGCAGATGGATCCCTGTAAGTTTGAGGAAAGCTACAAAGAGAATTTCAAGCCAGTCAGGGCAACATACTGAAACTTTGTCTTTATAATAATAATAATAATAATAATAATAATAATAATAAGCAGACAGCAAAACTTTGTCTTTAAAATAATAATAATAATAATAATAATAATAATAATAAAGAGCAGACAGCAAAACTTTGTCTTTAAAATAATAATAATAATAATAATAATAATAATAATAATAATAAAAAATAAGAGCAGACAGCAATACATAAAATATCACTGACACACTTTGTTGGAATCCTTTGAAATGTTTAAAAGCACTATGGCCATGCATTTAATGCAGAAAGACATCACCCATCAGTTTAATGCTGACTGATGTTGGCCATTTTACTTTCTTCTGATCCATCACAATAAAAACATGCACTTTATTCCGTTCACTCTTTTTTTTTTTATCTATTTTCTTTAACTCAGTAACCTCTCTCTTTGTTCCCTTTTCCAGTTTTCTCCACTTCTAAACTCATTTTCTTCTGACAGTCCTCTTGAGTGATGGAGAGCAAGTCTACGTTCCTAACACCTTTGTTAAATTAATGTCTTTCACAAGAAGGCAGTAGTACCACAGAGCCAATGCGATCAATGGGACCTTTTTGGCCTTATCCACTTCTCTCTTACTCTTATATTTATTATTTTTCTAAATTGTTATTATCCTCTTTTTTTTCTATTATCCTTTTTTTTCTTTCTGTTTTTTTTTTTTTTTGTTTGTTTGTTTGTTTTTTTTTTTTTTTTTTGAGGCAGGGTTTCTCTGTGTAGCTTTGCGCCTTTCCTGGAACTCACTTGGTAGCCCAGGCTGGCCTCGAACTCACAGAGACCCACCTGCCTCTGCCTCCCGAGTGCTGGGATTAAAGGCGTGCGCCACCACCTTCTAGCTTGTCTTTTTTAAACTCACAAAATCTGTAGTTTTCTTTATTAAATTTTACTTTTGTTTATTTTTTAAAATTAATTTATTTATTGTATTGTGAAAGGGAGACAGACACACAGAGAGAAAGACAGACAGACAGACACACACAGACACACACACAGAGAGAGAGAGAGAGAGAGAGAGAGAGAGAGAGAGAGAGAGAGAGAGAGAGAGAGAGAGAGAAACTCTCAGGAGTTGGTTCTCTCCTGCCACCTTGTGGGAGTCAGTGATCAAACTCAGGTGGTGCCCACATACAAATGCCTCTACCTGGTAAGCCATCTTGCTGTGCACTTACATTTATTGCATGTATGTGCACATGTGTAGATCATACTTGGCACCATGCACGTGGAGGTCAGAGACAACTTCCGGGTGTTGGTTCTCTCCTTCCAACACGTAGGTCCCAAGGTCAAACTCAGGTAATCAAGCTTGGTGCCGAGTACCTTTACCTACTGAGCCATGTCAATGACTCTATTTTGTTTTTTGAAACAGGGTCTGTTTATGTAACCCAGGCTAGCCTCAGACTTGGGTTCATCCTATCTCAACCTCCTAGTCCTGGGAAGACAGGATAGTGTCACCATGCATGGCCTTAATTAATTAATTAATTTAGATTTTTCGTGACAGGGTTTCTCTGTGTAGCACTGGCTGTCCTGGAACTCCCTCTGTAGAGCAGTCTGGTCTTGAACTCAGAGTTCCCTAGAACTTGTCTCTACCTCCCAAGTGCTATGATTAAAGGCATACACCACCATGCCTGGCTGCCTTAAATTTATTTTTAAACTAATACACAAGACTGTAAAAATTGTAATATTAATGGGCTACATATAATCTTTTAATACATGTATAGTTTATGTGAAGTTTAAAACTTATCTAACTCCCATTCTTCCATGGTGGAAAGTTTCATAATCTTTTCTGCTTGCTTTTTACTTGTGTCTTCCTCTTCCTCCTCCTCCTCCTTCTCCTCTTCTTCTTCTTCTTCTTCATGATATTGGGTATCATGCATTTTCATATGATAAGAAATACAATTGAAGCCTCATTTTCTCTTTCATTTGCAATATTCTATTTTGACAAATTCCATACATATGGGAAAGTTGAAATAATTGTACAATGACCACTCTTATATTCACCTGTACATATTTTATAATTAATATCTGGCCATGTTTGATTTATTAGCCAAATGTGCTTATTCGGTCATCCATTTATTCATCCATCCATCCAATCTCTCGTTTTGGTGACATAGGTTGCAGACATTAGGAAGCTTGTCAATAAGAGCTTCAGCATGTGTATCTCTAATTAGATTTCTGTAGTGACTTTCAGTCTTCTTTTCCTTAGGTAATGTGTGCATCTGTAGGAATAGTACCAGTCACTGAGTTTTTATAACTGTCTACTGTCACCTAAACTTTCTCAATACATGAGTCATTATCACCCTAGAAAGGTCTTCATGCCTCTCTTCCAACCTCTCACTCCTCATCTCTGGCATTCAGTGTTCTAATTTGTTTTTCTACCACTGACTGCTTGCTCTAGAGAACGTGGAATCATAAAGTATGAAGTTTTGTGGATAAGACATCTATCATTTAGCATATGTTTTTTGAGATTATTTAACACATATATCAATAGTTTCTCTGTGCTGTTGACTTGTATTCTGCTATATGATGACACTACAGTTGTTTTCCTATTCTCCTATCCATGAGTATGGGTCTTCTTTGTATTATGGCTATGATGTATAAAGCCACTATGAGAATTTTAGTGTATTTTTGTGAACATATGGATATATGATAGAAAAGAATTTCTAATTGTGAATATTTGTATACTTAAGATTATAAAATATGCTAAGCCCATTTCCAAAGTGATTGTAGATGTTGTGCTACAGTAACAATGACTGAGAGTTACGGTTGCTCTGTGTACTCCAACGTTCATCCCTGTTGGTCTTTTGAATTTCCAGAGTTTGTTTTGTTGTTTGTTTTTGTATCTGTGCATAATGTCATTACTGTGGTTGTCTTACTCAGTGTTCTATTGCTGTGAAGAAACACAATGACCATGGCAATTCTTATAAGAGAAAGCATTTAATTGGGGCTAGCTTACAATTTTGAAGGTTTAGTCCATTATCCTCATGGTGGGGAAGCATGGCATCATGCAGGCAGACAGTGCTGGAGAAGGAGCTGAGTGTAACACAAATTACAGTCTCATTAATAAAAAATCTGGAGCCAGACATTGGGGTGAAAACTGAGAGATCAGAGGGGTAGCACAAGTCAAGCCCCAAGTTCTTATTGCTAGGAAACCCTCAGCCCAAGAGAGAGCCACTTCCTGTATACTCATGCCTATATTCCTTTGTATGCCCTGCCATCTTCCTCTCTCTGCCCAGCTACATCACTTCTTCTTTCTGCCAAGCTCTATCACTTTCTGTCTTGTTTGTACAGACCTCCAGACCTCTATGGTTAACTAGTGCTGGGATTAAAGGCATATACCTCCACACCTGGCTCTTTTCCCAGTGTGACCTTAAACTCACAGAGCTCAAGATAAATCTCTGCTTCCTGAATGCTATGATTAAAGGCGTGTGCTACCACTGCCTGACCTCTATGTTTAATATAGTGACTGGCTTTTTCCTCTGATCCCCAGATAAGCTTTTTTGGGGTGCACAAATAAAATATCACCATAGATAAGAGTTCTACATCCTGATCCACAGGTAGCAGGAAAAGAGAGACACTGGGCCTGGCTTGAGCATCTGAAACCCCAAGCTCACCCTCAGTGACACACTTCCTCCAACAAGGCCACACCTACTCCAACAAGGCACCTCCTAATCCCTGAAGCTTCCCAATGACCAACCATTCAAATCTATGAGCCTGTGGGGACCACTCTTATGCAAATTGTCACAATGGTTATCTGTTGACATTTGACTGCTGGTGATGTTCTATACTTTCCATGTGCTTACTAGCCAGTAGCTGACTTTCTTTGTGAAATGTTCAAAAATTTGTTGACTTTTTATCCAGTGGTATATATTATTTGTGAGTTGTGGGAATTCTTTATATATCCTAGACACCAGTCTCTAGTGAGATGTATGGTTATCAATGAGTTTCTTCTTCAGTTTCATCCATCTGTACCTCATTCTATAGCACATGTGAACTGTGACAAGCTTTATCAGCACTGTTCACCCAAAGACCCTTAGGAGTCTGTGAAATAAATGCCAACTAGTCAGTGGGAAGAGTGCTTGGTGGAGCCAGGAGGATCAGGATTTTATCCTCAGATACACAGCGAGTTGCAGGCCAGCCTGGGCTGGGTGAAACCCCTGCTAGGTCATATCTTTCTTTGAAGCTGTAGCAAGGCCAGAAACCTACTAATTGTCAGGAGCTGTGCCTCTCACTCAGGGTGGGAGGTGACGATAATGTCCCTAATTTATTGCAAAACACCAATTTCATCAAGGAGTCTGCTTTATAAGGTAAAAAGGAAAACAAATTTAAAAGTAGTAAAAAAGAAAAACCATTTTTCTGCTATGTAATTACCTAGGGAAGAAGTAGTACTGTTTAAGATGACACTCTCAGCTGTCCTTTCCTTTCTATGAGTTTCCCTATACGGTTTCCATTTATACCCAAACTGGATGACCACAACATCCCCCGGCTGGGTCACCCAGCCTAATCTTTTCCCTCGGGTCCCTGCTGCACTCTTCAGTGTCATTAGTTTTCTTATTATAGGCCTTTATCAGGCACCCTTTGCTCCTGGAGCTTTAGTGGTTTCGTTGAACTAGTACTGAGTTCCCTAGGCTCTCTAAGCCAACTGCTCTGCCTCTGCATGCCTCATATCCAGGAGGGTTCTCATGGCTGATGCCGTTACCATCTTCTTTTGAATAAATGAAAAGAATTTTATAAAATATGACAGAACACAGTTTAATATCTATCATCTTTAAGTTATCAATTTGTACACCACCTCATTTATCAGAATATTTTAGGTTTTTCTTTTTTTTTTTTTGGTTTTTCGAGACAGGGTTTCTCTGTGTAGCTTTGCGCCTTTCCTGGAACTCACTTGGTAGCCCAGGCTGGCCTCGAACTCACAGAGACCCACCTGCCTCTGCCTCCCGAGTGCTGGGATTAAAGGCATGTGCCACCACCGCCCGGTATTTCTTATGTAAAATATATGCTTTAAATAAATTCATAACCCAGTAAAAAACATTTTTGCCTGGGTGGTGGTGGTTCAGGTGAGGGTTGGGGCTGGAGAGATGCTCAGAGGCTCAGAGCACTTGAGTTTGGTTTCCAGGATCCAAGGTGGGCAGCTCACAACTGCCTGTGACTCCAGCTTCAGGGGACCTGACACCTTTTTTGGCCTCTTCTGGCACTTGCACACATGTGGCATAGACACACAGTCACACATACATACACATGAATAAAACCAAAAGATAAATCTACAAACAAACAAACACCAGGCCTGGCACATACCTGTGACCCCAGCACTTGGGAGCGGGGGGAAAAAGGAGGATCAAGAGTTTAAGGTCATCATTGATGTGCAGTGAGTTCAAGGCTACCCTGAGACTATGCTTCAAATAGAAACAAACAAACCAGAAGCTCCCTAGGAATGCCTATTGGGATTTGGAAAGTGTGGGCCCACTGCAGTACTCCCTAAACTCAACTGGGAAAAATTGCCTGTGCCGTCCGTGAGACACAGGTTTCCTCAGCTTTCTGAGTGGGTGGCCCTGAAGGCTTTCTTGTTTTGTTTTCTTTCTTTTACTATATACACTTTTTAAAATTGAAAATAGATTTTTCTCTCATATAATACATCCCAATACACAGTTTCCCCTCTTTCCACTCCTCGTAGCTTGCTCCCATTTCCCCTATCTCCCAGGTCCACTCCCCCGACACCCCGTTTTTCTTCAGAAAAGAGCAGGCCTCCAACAGATGACAAACAAAAAGGACAAAACAAGATACAATAAGACAATATCTCATACATATTGATGCTGGACAAGGCAACCCAACAGGAGGAAAAGAGTCTCAAGAGCAGGCAAAAGAGTCAGAGACACACTGGTTCCCACTATTAGGAGCCCCAGAAAAACACCAAGATAACAGCCATAACATACACAGAGGACCTGGCAAAGATGTGTGCAGGCCACGTGCTTGCCGCTTCAGTCTCTGTGAGCCCATAGGTGTCATCTTAGTTAGGGTTTTTATTGCTGTGAAGAGACACCATAACCATGGCAACTCTTTTTTTTTTTTTTTTTTTTTTTTTTGGTTTTTCAAGACAGGGTTTCTCTGTGTAGCTTTGGAGCCTGTCCTAGAACTCACTCTGTAGCCCACACTGGCCTCGAACTCACAGAGATCCGCCTGCCTCTGCCTCCCGAGTGCTGGGATTAAAGGCATGTGCCACCACCACCCGGCCTCCATGGCAACTCTTATAGATAAAAAAACATTTAATTGAGGTGGCTCACTTACAGTTTCAGAGGTTCAGTCCATTATCATTATAGCAGAGAGCATGGCAGTGTGCAGGCAGATATGGTGCTGGAGCAGCTGAGATCCTACATCTTTCAGGCAACAGGAAATCAACTGAGATACTAGGTAGTATTCTGAGTATAGGAAACCTCAAAGCCTGCCCCCACAGTGACATACTTCCTCCAACAAGGCCATACCTACTCCAACAAAGCCACACCTCCTAATAGTGCCACTCCCTATGAGATTATAGGGGCCAATTACATTCAAACCACCATAAGTTCCCTTAATTGATTCAGTAGGTCATGTTCTCCTGGTGTCCTCCATCACCTCTGACTCCTACATTTTCTTCCCCCTGTTCTTTGGGATTCCCTGAGGTTTGAGGGGAGGAACCCAAGGGAGACCTCCAATTTAGACTCTCTTTCTGCATTATGTCTGGCAGTGGGTCTCTGCACCTGCTCCCATCTACTGCCAGAGGAAACCTCTCTGATGATGACTGGACAAGGCACTGATCTCTGACTATAGAAGAATATCATTAGGAATCATTTATTCTATTTTTTATTTTATTTTATTTTTTTGCCAGTCATGTTTGGTTCTACCCTAGGTCTCTGGGCTGTCCCATTTTCAGTTCCTGACCATTCAGGTAGTGTGGCTTCCTTTCATGGAGTGGGCTTCAAGTTAAACCAGACATTGATTGGCCACTCCCACAAGTTCTGAGTCACCATTGCCTCAGCACATCTTTTAGGCAGGACAGAGTGTAGGTGGAGGGTTTCATGGCTTGGTTGACATACAGATTTCTCATTCTGTAGCCTATAGAGTACCCTCCTTGCACCAAAGGGACTAGAATATAGGGGTGAATACTCCAAGCTTGCACCAGCTTGGCCTCTCTACATTCAATGAGCCGAGTGGAAGTTGTCCTTGGCAACAGGCCCCCACTGTTAGTTTTCAGAGGGCGACCTTCTGTACTATCATCAGCTTGAGTTGTTTAGGGATCTCCACAGGACCTCCTTGGCCAACAACTCAACCGAATGCAACCCAATCTCACCTCTGGAAGCCTTGCCTGGTTAACAGAAGATGGCCACTCAGACTCCATATCCTCCATTACTAGGAGTCCTCATGAGGGTCACCCTCATAGATTATAGGAAGTTACCACTGAACTAGGTTTCCACACCATCCCCCAAGTATCTCCCAATTCCAGCCATCTCTCCCACACTCTCTCCCTTCCCCCAACACCTGCAGAATCTATTCTATTTCCTCTTCCCAGGGAGACTCATGCTTCCCCCTAAAGACATTCTCTTTACCTGACCTCTCTGTGTCTATGGATTGCAGCTTGATTATCATTTACTTAACAGCTATGGATACATGTAGATGTAACCAACTGTCTTATTAATTAAGAAACACAGAACCAATGCAAAGAAGAAAGCCAAGAGAACAGAGCTAAGAGCCTTACCGCCTGCTGCAGCTAGCCTCTTCAGCCAAGAGACCTCTCTGAAAAAAGACCTACTTCCTGTGTGTTTGTCTTTATATAGTCTTTCTCTTCTGCCTTCTCATTGGTTATAAACCCAAACACATGGCTGCCTCGTCACTGCCTGTCTGTAGAGACTTCCAGGTCTTCTATGGTTGGTATTGAGATTAAAGGCGTGTGTATCCAATGCTGGCTGTATCCTTGACCACACAGAAATCTACCTAGCTCTGCCTACCAAGTGCTGGGACTAAAGGCGTGCGCCATGAATGCCCAGCTCTGCTATGGCTTGCTATTAGCTCTGACCCCCAGGCAACTTTATTTATTAACATACAAATAAAATCACATTTCAGTACAAATAAAATATTGCCATAGATACATATCATATTTGTCTTTCTAGGTCTTGGTTGCCTCACTCAGGATGATTTTTTTTCTAGTTGCATCCATTTGCCTGAAAATTTCATGATGTCATTTTTTAAAAATAGCTGAGTAATATTCCATTGTGTAAATGTACCAACATTTCTTTATCTACTCTTAAGTTGAGGGACATTTAGGTTGTTTTCAGTTTCTGGTTGTTATAAATAAAGCCTCAATGAACATAGTTGAGCAAGGGTCCTTGTGGTAGGATGGAGCATCCTTTGGGCATATGCCCAAGAGCGGTATAGCTGGGTCTTGAGGTAGATTGATCCTTAATTTTCTGAGGAACTGCTGTTTGGGTTTGCATAGTGGCTGTACAAGTTTGCACTCCCACCAGCAATGGAGAAGTGTTCCCCTTGCTCCACATCCTCACCAGCATGAGCTGTCACTTGTATTATTGATCCTAGCCATTCTGACAGGTGTAAGATGGAATCTCAAAGTCATTTTAATTTACATTTCCCTGATGGCTAAGGATTGTTTGGGTGGGAGTTCCACCTCAGTCCCTGGCACCCTGGCATCCATATACCCAAAGAGTCTGGAATGTCCTGGTGGAAGATTCACAACTCTCCTCCCCCATCTCTTTCCCCAAATTCACCCCTTCAAATCCTGCCAAACACACCTCCTTTCCCAGAGAGGCTCAAGACTACTCCCACAGGGTATTTAAGCTGCATTTCAGAAAACAGACATGTGGTTTTCTGTTCTCTCATCCCCATCTCCTCTCTGAGGGGGCTGGAGAATCACCCAGGAATGTTTTACCCATTAAATTGGGGCTTTTCTAATCCAGTCTGATTTGGATTGCTGCATCAACAGAGAGGCCTATTGGGGTGCAAAAACTTATGATGGATGTTGAACAATTCTTTAAGTATTTCTCAGCTATTTGAGATTCCTCTGTTGAGAATTATGTTTAGATCTGTACCCCATTTTTAAATTGGATTATTATTTTTTGATATCTGGTTTCTTGAGTACTTTATGTGTTTTGGATGTTAGACCTCTATCAGATTTAGAGTTGGTAAAAATAAAATCTTTTCCCATTTTGTAGGCTGCCGTTTTGTCTGATTGATGGTGTCCTTCGCCTTACCAAAGCTTTTCACTTTCTTTTTTCCAACATCATATTTTTATTAATTATTTGAGAATTTTATACCATACACACTTACCACACTCACCTCCCATTCCCCCCAGGTCCACCCTCCCACCCTTTCCTCAAAAAAGAAGAAAAAAATTACACCAAGTCCAATTTGTGTTGCCCATATACTCACTGGAGCATGGTCAAACTCCCAGTGACCAGCCCCCTTAAAGATAACCGAGTCCTCCCCGCCCCACCCCATCCAGAAGCCATCCACTGAAGAGCGACTCTTCAGCATCTTTATCACAATGTTTAAGGACTTTCTTCAATGGCTTCCTGGCTGAACTGTTTCATTTGTGTGTGTGTGTGGTGGTGGTGGTGGTGGGGCGGGTTGGGGGGGTTGTCACAGAAGCCTTCAATGCTTCCCATTCTCAATTATGAGTCTGCAACCATCAAAACCACTGCAAAGAGATTTCCGGTAACAGCTAGTGGCAGCATGGATCATGGACTTGCACATGGTCCCCAGAGGCCACATAGACCATGGACATCCACATGGCCTCCGGCAACAGCAGCATGAAACACAGACACTAGCACAGCCCCTGGCTATAGCACGGACATCAACATCGCCTCTGGCAGTAGCACGGACCATGGCAATCTTTGAGGAGTCCCAACCATTCTCCATCTCAGACATCCTGCTGTTGCTCAGAGCCAGGGCAATCATGTGGCTAGGCTGCAGGTCCTGAGGCAGAGCCTGGGAGTGCTCCAGGCTGCTGCAGACTGCCTTGCCTGCCCTACTCGGCAGCAATGTACCCCCACATCCATCTTCTCTGCCACAGCAGCATCTCTTGTTCTGCCTCTCTCCATCAGGAGTCCCGCCGTCTTTCCTACCTTCCACTGCACATTCATTCATCAAAGCGGCATTGCAAACCGCCCTAGGGCACACAGTATTTTATTTTTTTATTTTTTGCTCAAACAGTTTTACATGCAAAAATTCACTGCAACGAGTCATTGGTCTGGTTCAAAGTTTCTGGTTTCTGGAGCACCATAAATACTGGACTGTCACTGACACTCGTCTTGGATATTCTGTTGTTGCCAGAGTCAGGGTGATCTTGCCACTGGGCAGGGCATCTGGGGCCAGGATCCTCTAGAGCTCCAGGCTGCTGCACAGCTCTCTGCCCTTGTTGTCCTGCCAACTCACCCGGTCCCACTCTCATGCTTGCAGCCTGTGGGCAGCCTGGCCCATGCCCTCCTCCCCAAAGCAGGGCAAGCATCCTGAGATGCTCCCGTACTGGTCACTGCTTTGTATCTAGTTTTGTTTCTCTCCATCAAATGCATGCCTCTGCTCTGCCATCTTTTTTTCTAAATTCATGCAACCACTTCTTTTTTCTTTTTTAAAGACTTTTTATTGATTCTTTATGGATTTTGCATCATGCACTCCAATCCCACTCATCTCCCTGTCTCTTTGTATCTGCCCTCTGCCTTGCAACCCCTGTCTTCAAATAAAATAAAATCGTTGTAAAGCTGGAGTGTGTCACAGTGAGTCAGTATACCCTTTAGTCCATACATCTTTACTTGGAAATGTTCATTGCCATGAGTCATTGGTCTGGTTCAGGGCCTCTGGGTTCTACTACACTATCAATATTGGATCCTTACTGGGATTCCTCTCGGATATCCTATTGCTGTCCTGTGTGGAGATCCCCTTCACATGCTCCAGCAGTTCATAGATGGGGTGGATGTTGTGGTGAGCCAACTCATAGCCTTGGATCTGGTCCTGGGGGGTAGCTGAGTTGGTCATCCCACCAGCTCTCCCCAGTCTTCACCATCAGGGTGAGCTCTCCAGCATTTCCCCAGTTAGCTCACCCAGTGCAGCAGGCAGCAAGGGGCATAGGCAGTTCTCCTGCTCTCATGCCCTTGGGGCTGGCTCACTGGTGCTCACCACCAGGGCCAGCTCTACCATGCTGCCCAGGTGAGGTGCAGAGCCGGCTCTCTGGCTCTCATGACCTCAGGGCCATTTGCTCACTTTTTAAAAGCACCTTTTCATAAGACCTGCCTTTCTTTCTTCCTTTTTTTTTTAGTTGCCCTGGGGATACTGCAAGTTGTGCAGACTCATCCTCGGCTGCTGCTTCTCCTTGTGGAGCTTCTGTGGGTCTCTCGGCCTCCCCAGAGCTGCTCTGTGATCCTGAGGAGTCAATGCCATCTTGACTTATCAATTACCAGCTTCTCAGTTTCACGAGGTCCCGTTTATTAATTGTTGATCTTAGTGCCTGTGCTATCAGTGTTCTGTTCAGGAAGTTGTCCCCTGTGCCAAAGAGTTCAGTGTTATTCCTCACGTTCTCTTCTATCAGGTTCAGTGTGTCTGGTTTTATGTTGAAGTCTTTGATCCACTTGGACTTGAGTTTTGTTCAGGGTGATAAATATAGATCTATTTGCATTCTTCTACATGCTGACACCCACTTTGACAGTACTACTTCTTGAGGATGCTTTCTTTTTTCCCAGTGTGTATTTCTGTCTTTATAAAAAAAAAAAAATCAGGTGTCCATAGGAGTGTGGATTTATGTCTGGGTCTTAGATTCTATTCCATTGATCAACCTGTCTGTTTTCATGTACCACATGGTTTTTATTACTGCATGTAGAGCTTGAAATCGGGGATGGTGATACCTCCGGCAGTTCTTTCATTGTACAGGGTTGTTTTTTTTTTTTTTTTTTTTTTTTTTTTTTTTTTTTTTAAGCTATCCTGGAGTTTTTGTTTTTCCATATGAAGTTGAGAATTGTCCTTTCAAAGTATATAAAGAATTGCATTGGGATTTTGATGGGGACCGCACTGACTCTGTAGACTGCTTTTGGTAGGTTGGCCATTTTTACTATGTTAATCATTCCATCTTCTGATATCCTCTCCAATTTCTTTCTTCAAAGAGTTGAAGTTTTCAATCATATGAGTCTTTCAGTTGCAGTTATCCCAAGATATTTTACATTATTTGAAGGTATCGTGAAGGGTGTTGTTTCCTCTATTACATGGTTCATTTGACCTTAGGAGTTTAAGGAAAAACTTTGTAGTGTACACAGTGACAATGAAGATATGAGAAGCATACTGACATAAACTAGTGCTGAGATTTTAGGCATGGATCACCACACCTGGTTTTTGTTTTGTTTTGCTTTTGAGAGGTTTATTTATTTATTTTTGAGTCAGTGTCTTACTGTGTTAACCTCAAGCTTCTACGTAGACATTTGTACGTGTTTGGTATAGATGCATCTTTAAAATATTTTACATATTAAGCTGGTTGAATTTGCAGATTTTAGAACCTATTGATATGAAGAGCCAAGAACTCACAACCTTATGAAAAATGGAGTCTATTGATAGACAGGCTATTTATTAATGTGGATGGTGTCAAAAGATTTTGAACAAAACAACAACAGCAACCATAACTAAAGACCTTATACAAACCCAAAGCATTACCAGAGTAGCTCATCATCATGTGGCTTAAATTGCAAGCTGGATTTGCACAGTAGAATCATTCTCCTTTTATAAAGGAGAATATATCCATTTGTTTATTATTTTAAATGTATATTTATATATGATATAATATATATTTATGTGAATGGCTGCTTTGCCTACATGTACATCTGTGCACCATGTGTATATTTGGTGTCTGTGAAAGCCAGAAGAACGCATAGGGTCCCCTGGAACTGGAGTTACAGATGGCTGTGAGCTGCCATGTAGGTGCTGGGAACCAAAGCAAGTCATCTGCTAGAGCAGCCGGTGTCCTCAGTGAGCCCCTGAGGCACCTGCTCGTGTCTTCAGTGGTCGTTGCACAGTAGGCAACCTTCTCAACCTGACAGCGTCAGGAGGAACAGCACGCTCCTAAGGAACTTATAAACCCTTCTTTGATCTTTAGGTTCTGAATTCACACCCAGCAGCTTGCCCATCCTATCATCTACCTTTTTTGAGAATTTCACTCATTTCTGTCCCATCTTTGAACTGAATTCCACATTTAAAATGTACTCTACTTGGCAAAGAACACTACTTATAGAAAGGAAAACCCTGAACCTTTACAGCTGGAGACTTCCAGCTGCCTTTTATTTCCTGCAATCTCTGGACCTTTGGCATGGGACATGTCTGGGAAGATCAGTGTTTGGGAGCCACTGTAGGTGGAAGGTAGGAGGAAGAGATGGACAGCTGTGGGCCCTTCATGGAAGCTGGAGGTCCAAAGATGGCCAAGCCTGATTATGATCTTGCTTTAGTGTCCATGACTTGAAGGTGAGGGTACTAAAATTATTTTAAAATGTGTGTTTGTATGCATGTGTAGTATGCATGTATGTACCTGTGTGCATGTGTGTACACATATGTATATGCATCAGGTGTGTATATGTGTGTTGTATGTTGTGTGTGTACGTGCATGCTCATGAGTACATGTGTGTATGTGTATGCATACACTGGGTATGTTGTGCGTGTATGTGTGAGTGTGTGTATATATGTATGTATGTGCATGTGGGGTGTGTGTGTGTGTGTATGTGTGTGTGTAGACTTGAGGCCAAAGTCAGGTATTGCTATCTCTCTACAACTTTATTCATCAAGGCAAAGACTCACACTGAGCTCAGAGAACTAGCCATTTCGGCTCATCTGGCTAGCCAACCTGGTCCTGGGATCCTCCGAGTGCCTCTCATGCACTGAGATCACAGGTTGGCCACCACACCCACCCCACACGGTCTTGAGTGCTGAGGGTCTGACCTCTGGTCCTTGCACATGTTCAGTGACCACTCTACTCACTGAACCATTTCAGCAGCCCTGAGGTTATTAAAATTAAGGAGTCATAAAGGTCCTAATTTTTGTACTATTAATCTCTTCTAAAAACCAAGGCACAGTAGCAAAGAGGGTTAATAGTGCAGGCTTTGGGCTGTGTTTCTCTTCTTCCTGGGGTCTGTGGCTTTGTTCTGTAGTATCAGTAATGTGGCATCTGACCAGCGACAGCACATTTTCTAAGCCTGCTACACTGAAAACTATTACAGTTTGGAAAAACTCCTGGTTGCATAGTCTTCCCACATGCTGAGTGCGTTCCGAGGTTTGCAGCCATGCATGTCTGTTATTTAGGACCACCCATTCTCTGTCTGCTTCTCTATCAAATAGTATGGCATGGGCTGATTACAGCTGATGGAATTTAGCTTTGGAGAGCCCTGATCATATTCTCCATAGAAATCCAATTCGGCTTCCACAGCCTGGGACTGCTGCTGCCCACATTTATTAGTCTTATCATTTCTTTGCTGCAGATGACCCCGCAGAGTTTTGTTTTTCACTGCAGCAGAAAATGGCAGAACGATGCCTTCTGAGGTTCCCACTGCACAAATAAAAGAAAACAGGCTCATATGAGAGGTGGATTGGATTGGAGCCGTTTGGGCCTTTTGTTTGATTTCCTTGTATTTGCCTGCCCATGTGTGAAGAGGACATAATTACACCTCCTCCTTATTTGCCTCAGAGGAATGTTACAGAAATACATTTCAAGAGCCTCTAATGTCCTCAGAGTGTGGAGAAGTATAATTACATGAAAACACATCATCGTTGAAACAGTGCTGCAAATCTTGGCTAATTGTGACTATCAGGATATTAATGAAGATGTATTAGTATATATTACTGTCTTCAATTTCACTAAGTATCTCTGAGCTCTGTGATTTGGAACTTTAGTGCATATGTCTAAGAGGATAGTGTGGATACTCAGCCACAAATGTAGTTTTGAAACAGGCCCATCTCCTTTAAACTCATTTGTGTTGAGGCTTAAAATGGAAAGGGATGGACTAAGAAAAGAATACATAGTGAGCAGCAACCCTAACCTTCACCATGTACACGCTAGTATTTTTCTGATTCATGACCAAAAATGGTCACTAACATCAGGAAAGATTTCTTCAATTCAGAAATGTTTGTCTCACTGGCTCCCTCACAAGGTCATGCTTACTGCCTTTCTGAAACAACCCAGGACCATTGTCTAGGGATGGTGACATCCACAGTAGGCTGGGATTACACCAGTTATAATAATCAAGATAATCCCCTGAAGACATGCCCGCATGCTACTCTGGTCTAAACAATTCCTCCATGGAGGCTTTCTGGTCAGGTGACTATAGGTTGTGTCAACTTGACAGTTACAGCAAACCAGGATTACTGAGAAAAATCAAGTTATCCGATCCCTATGGTGCAACTGTTAGTTAAGTAAACAGCAAGGCTATTACAGACACATAGTGTGTACCAGTTTCCTCCAAAGTCTCATTTTAACTATTATTAAACTTTCACAAGGAAAGCAGTGTGTGTTTCCTGGAAATTGCTGAAATAACATCAGAGGTGTGGGTAACAGTAAGGAAAAGCACAGGGAATATGTATAAGTTGGAAGTCCAGAGTGGGACAATTCCTACTTCCTTCTATCCCATAGCACTCACCCCTCACCAGAACCACTGACATGTGTGAAGTGTCTTCCCTAGACCAACAACATTAGCATCAATTTGGAACTTAGTAGAAATGCAAATCAGAAACTCTAGGGATAGAGCCCAGCAACCAGTGTTTTAACAATTTCTCCATGTCTACAAAAGGAGCCTCTTGGAATTAGAATCCTAAATTGAGGAACTGGACAGTCTGTGAGTTTGGGCTGATCACAGACCTTTCCCCTTGACTCATGAGAGGGTGCTCCTCTTTCTGGTCCAGCTCAGGACTTGTATTTAGGGACGGTAATGATTCTTCTCTCTGTCACAGTTCATTCCACATCAAATGCTCAACTGGGAGACATTCCAACTTGCTATTAAACCTGTGTGCCATGGAAACAAAGCTTCCCTCTATGGCTTTATAACACCCAGTGATGGAGCTTGAGAATCGGCCCAAGGGGAGAGAAAACAGCCCAGAGGGCCTAGGAAGGATTTGATCTCTCACATTTGTGATGCTCGTCTCTCCTACTGCTCCCAGTACACTCTCCCTCTGTGCTTTTGAGCCCTCACTGTGAGATGGGGAGCTGGAAGCACAGGCTCGAAGCCAGTGTGACTCACTCCAGGAGTGAGCTGCACCTTGCCTGGTCGTAGCTTTTTGGTATCCCACTCCCAGCTCCTCTTTCCTCAGACGAAGATCAATTTTTGGAAACAGAGTCTGTCTTTCACTTAAACGGGCTAGGACTCTTATTTCCACTGTTGGTGACCTGGCTCTTCAGATCCCCCCACTTCACTCTGTGTGCCCAGCAGTGCAGCCTGCTCCCCCAAGTTTACATTGAGTGACAGTCCCACAGACTTAGCAGTCACATTGGAGGGTGAATCATACGTAGAATCAAATGTCCCAGGGGAAACAAACCTTCTCTTAGGAAACTTTGTGGCATCTCTTTTTAATATCAAAGAGGACAGCATAGGGCAGACTTTAGTTTTCATCTACGCCTTAAAATGAATGTGAAAACTAGGGGAGGAGAACCAGGAAAGAGCAGATGGAACCACCTGAGGCATCTGGTCTTTATTCTATGTGGGGGTCCAGCTCCCACCTTTTGAAGGGTTCTTAGGTGGAGTAGAGAGGAATGAGGGAATAACAGATAGAAAGAGCCATGAGGAGAAAGACAGAAACATAGGATAGCTTCGGGAGGGCCTGGATCAATACCCAACAGCCTAAAAGGTTTTTTATAATATGCCACAGGGAAAGGCAGAAGACCTCCCCCTAGCAAGATCAAAGCACAGCCAAGTGTAGACCCTTCCAAACACCTGGTAAACACACCTGTGACCAAAGCATCTTGTTATGCAGCCCTGCTGGGTAAAGCAAGCCCAGATTCTCTGACCCTGAGTAAGTTCTCACTAGGAAGCCTCTGTGGGCTCCCACAGTTCTAATATTGATTTGTTTATGTGATAAGATGAATACCGGAAAAAGACTTGTGAGTGAAAGAGAATAAGAGGCTTGGCTTACCTCGGATGATTGCTGTTCAGGGGGAAGCTCCACCTCAGCACCCTCTCATCTGTCTCTCTCCAAACCCTGCCTCAGCTCAGAACACCCACCAAATGGTGGCTCCTCCCCCAGAGATGCCCAAGTCCACACCTACAGGGTATTTAAATTGCCCACCAGAGAACGGCCACATGTTTTTTCAGTCTCTTCTCCCCATCTCCTCTCTGGGGGCCGAAAAATTCCTCTAGGAGCATTTTACTCATTAAACCTGGACTTTTAATTCTTAATTTGGTTTGATTCAGTTTGATTTGGATTACTTCGTTGACAGAGAGTCTTAATATTGGAGTATGGAAACCTTTAAATTACCTGGAACACGTACCTTGGATGGTTATCTGGGATGCTGACCTGGGATGCTTACCTGGATACTTACCTGGGATGCTGACCTGGGATGCTTACCTAGGATGCTGACATGGATGCTTACCTGGGTTGCTGATCTGGGATTCTTTGATCCAGTACATAATGGCTCACAGAAAGAAATTTCTACCAAGGCTTTATTCTATTTATTTATTATTATTTTTGACACAGGGTCTCCTGTATTCCAGGATGTCCTCAAACTCATTATGTAGTTGAGGATACCCTTGACCTGCTGTTCCTCCTGCTTCTACTGTAGGTGTGTGACATCACATCTACCTCTTATTTTACAGACACAAAACCAAGTCCAGAAAAGTTAGGTGACATTTCCCAATATGACAGAACTAGCAGAGGCAGGTCCCTGACAAGATTCAGGCCTTAGCTTCTAGGCTATGGCTGGCTCCCCTCCCTGTCAACATTCAGTACCTGACATCCATTACCCTCCTGAGTGAGACTCAGCTGAGCATCTGGCCGCCCTGGTGTCAGTATCAGGCTTTTTTCTTAAGTGGCAAGGCTTTGACACTATGAGACAACACTCAGACAAGGAATTCCCCCAATGGCTCCCACGAGTGGATGCAGGTTAGAATGGCGTTCGGGAAGCCAGAGACTGGAGAGAAAGTGACACAGGAGAGGCTTCAGGTTGCCGTCATCCTGAGACTGGTGGTATTGTTTGTTTTTGCTCTTCTGGGGGGCCCGCCACCCAAATCACACACAGAGGCTTATTCTTAATTATAAATGCCTGGCCTTAGCTTGGCTTGTTACTTATCAGTTTTTCTTAAACTAAATTATCCCATCTATCTTTGGCCTTGGGGCTTTTATCTTTCTCTATTCCTGTATACCTTTTCTTTCCTTCTTACTCTGTGTGGCTGTGTGGCTGGCCCCTGAAGCCCTCCTCCCTCCTCTCTCATTCCTTGATCTTTCTTCCTCCAGATTTTTCCTTCTATTTATCCTCTCTCTGTCTGCCAGCCACACCTACCCTTTCTCTTGCCTCACTGTTGGCTGTTCAGTTTGTTATTAGACCATCAGGTGTTTTAGACAGGCAAAGTACCATGGCTTCACAGAGTTAAACAAATGCAACATAAGCAAGAACAACACACCTTAAAATAATGTTCTACAACAGACTGGTGATGATGCTTTAATTTCATGCAGGAGATGGAAATTTATTTCTTGTCACTATTAATTTGTCACCCTGAGCTCTCTTCCAGCAGACTGAGATGATAAAAATTTCTCTCTCTAACATGAATCTTTTATTTATTTATTTATTTATTTATTTATTTATTTATTTATAAATTACACTCATGATATTAATCACATTTGTGGTATTCATAGATTACATTCGCAGTATTCATTCAAATATATATAAAATTTTAAATGTCGTTTTGGTTTTTCAAGACAGGGTTTCTCTGTATAGCTTTGCGCCTTTCCTGGGACTCACTTGGTAGCCCAGGCTGGCCTTGAACTCACAGAGATCCTCCTGGCTCTGCCTCCCGAGTGCTGGGACTAAAGGTGTGCGCCACCACCGCCCAGCGGTCATTTCTTGAAGGGGGTAGGAGGTCTTAATTACAGGCTTACAGCACAATGGGAGGACCCCGGAGGGCAGAAGTTTGCTACTGATGTTTTACAATCTTGCATCTAAGCTGTTAACGTCCATTATAGGATACACAGACAAGGAACTTCCCTTAAGCATTCAGGAGGGTGGAACCTGGCAGGGAATTAGCATTCAGAAGATATCAAGGTCAAGGTCCGCAAGCAAAGCAACAGTTACCCAAAACGGGGTCCAGGACCCTTCAGGTCCCCCTTTTATTAAAAAATGAGCTTTTGACTTGGGTTGCGTGGGTCATCAGCAGATCACCTTACCCATCATGTAGATGCCTGCCCAGGCCACACAGGTGCTCTGTCTTAGGTTGGTGAGTACTCCCCCCCCAGGCATTACCTGAATACTCATTATCAATCGTGTGTGAGCTGCATGGTTAATTGCTGCCAAAGATCTCAAAGTGGCACTGGACTTGCAGTCTGTGTGTTCGATACAGAAAAGACCAACAGAGGTCCTATCTCACCCATAGTCAGTAGGCTAAAGGCAACTGAGCCATTCCCTTCCTTATCAAGCCATACTGTACGTTGGAGTCCTTGTAAAATAGTATCCCAAAAGCAACTGGAACTTGAGCTTATAAATTTATAATTTTCAAAGCCAATCGAGATGTATATAACTACTGAATTAAATTTATCATGCCCAATAGAATGAAAGATTAACTAACTGTGGTAGCTACTTTTGTTGCCAGGGTCTCCACTGTGCTAGCTGTAGTAAGCAATTATGAAATGTAATCCCAGAAACAGTAGCAGCAGTGTGTGCCATTGTTATAACAGCAACAGTGGCAGCAGCAATGTCAAATTCTCTTCTGGAGCGTGTGGACATCCACTGGCATGGATACAACTCCAGGAACACGAACCACCAAGGTC
This sequence comes from Peromyscus leucopus, assembly GCF_004664715.2. NCBI lineage: Eukaryota > Metazoa > Chordata > Mammalia > Rodentia > Cricetidae > Peromyscus > Peromyscus leucopus. The sequence continues at coordinate 38,113,124 of NC_051065.1, forward strand.
CGTTTTTCTTGATCTGAGCATGACTTTGGCTGGCAGCTCTTCTGGAGAATCCAATCTCATGGCTACAGTTCCTAGGCTTACATTAATGCTTGCCAAAGCTGGCCATATTGGGCTCTCAATCTCCATTGGCATCAGAAGGGTAGATTTTTTCATGATGACCCATTAGATCTCTGTCATGTTGGGCTTCAGCAGCAGCCACAGGGCGCATTCAGTGCTCAGGAATCCAAAGAAGAACCTCATTGTCCTGAGGAAAGACATAAACCAAACTCCGGGGCCACACCAACACTAGATCAGGTCTCCTCCACGTGCTAGTAGAAAGATCCTTCCATCGCTCCAGAGGGTGATTTGCAACAGGAGCCCTCCAGTACTTATCTGCATCAGATCCTCCAGCAGAATCCATTGAAAAAAAATTTTTTAAATATATAAAACAAGGGAAAGAATTGAATGTGGGGAGGAATGATGAGTCCCTAGTTCTCCCTTTTTTTAACTTTAGTAAAATGTTTGTTTGTTTAATATTTCAAATTTTTCTATTTTTAATATTTTTTATTGTTTAAACTTAATTAATTTTTCTATTATCATCTTGATAGAGTATGTATTCTTATCTTAATAGTTAGATGTTTCATTGAGGCTTGCTCAGTAATTGAGTAAAACCGAAATTTATTATAAGCCACAGTCGTCCTAGGGAACTCCATGCTATATAAATAGCCTCCACGGTTCTGTGGGTTGTGGTCTGATTGTTCTTTATTTTATATCTAGAATCCACTTATAAGTGAGTCCTGGGCTTTTTATTGGTTGGGAGACTTTTGATGACTGTTTCTCTTTCTTTAGGTGTTATTGGTCTATTTAAATGGTTTATCTGGTCTTGATTTAATTTTGGTATGTGGTATTTATCCACAAAATTGTCCATTTCTTCCTGGTTTTCCATTTTTGTGGAGTACAGGTTTTTGAAGTATGATCTGATGATTCTCTGGATTTCCTCGTTGTCTGTTGTTATGTCTCCCTTTTCATTTCTGATTTTGTTAATTTGGGTGCTCTCTCTTTGCCTTTTGGTTAATTTGGCTAGGGGTTTGTCTATCTTGTTGATTTTTTCAAAGAACCAACTCTTTGTTTCATTGATTTTTTGCATTGTTCTCTTGTTTTCTATTTCGTTGATTTCAGCCCTCAATTTGATTATTTCCTGGCGTCTATTTCTCCTGGGTGAGTTTGTTTCTTTTTGTTCTAGAGCTTTCAGTTGTGCAGTTAATTCATTGGTATGGGATTGCTCCATCTTCTTTATGTGTGCATTTAGAGCTATGAATTTTCCTCTTAGCACTGCTTTCATAGTGTCCCATAAGTTTGGGTATGTTGTACTTTCATTTTTATTGAATTCTAGGAACTCTTTAATTTCTGTCTTTATTTCTTCCTTGACCCATTGATGTTTCAAATGGGCATTATTCAGTTTCCATGAGTTTGTGGGTTTTCTATAATTTTTGTTGTTATTGAGGTCTAACTTTAAGGCATGGTGGTCTGATAAGATACAGGAAGTTATTCCAATTTTTTTTGTATCTGTTGAGATTTGTTTTGTGGCCAAGCATGTGGTCAATTTTTGAGAAGGTTCCATGGGGTGCTGAGAAGAAGGTATATTCTTTTGTGTTAGGATGGAATATTCTGTAGATATCTATTAGGTCCATTTGAGTCATAACATCTGTTAGGTCCTTTATTTCTTTGTTAAGTTTCAGTCTGGTAGATCTATCTTTTGGTGAGAGTGGTGTGTTAAAATCTCCCACTACTAATGTGTGGGGTTTGATGTGCATTTTAAACTTTAGTAGTGTTTCTTTTATGAGTGTGGGTGCTTTTGTATTTGGAGCATAAATGTTTAGAATCGAGACTTCATCTTGGTGGATTTTTCCCGTGATAAATATGTAATGTCCATCCTGGTCTCTTTTGATTGATTTTAGTTTGAAGTCTATTTTATTAGATATTAGGATAGCTACACCAGCTTGTTTCTTAGGTCCATTTGCTTGGAAAGCCTTTTCCCAGCCCTTTACTCGGAGGTAGTGTCTGTCTTTGGAGTTAAGGTGTGTTTCTTGTATGCAGCAAATGGATGGGTCCTGTTTTTTTATCCATTCTGCTAGCCTGTGTCTTTTTATAGGTGAGTTGAGACCATTGATATTGATGGATATTAATGACCAATGGTTGTTAATTCCTGTTTTTTTTTGTGGTTGTGTTGTGTTGTCCTTCTGTGGTGTATGTTGATGTGGGATTATCTATTGCTTGATTTTTCATGGATGTGTTTAGCTTCTTTGGGTTGAATTTTCCCTTCTAGTGCTTTCTGTAGGGCTGGGTTTGTGGACAGGCATTGATTAAATCTGGTTTTACCCTGGAATATTTTGTTTACTCCGCCTATGGTGATTGAGAGTTTTGCTGGGTATAATAGTCTGGGTTTGCATCCGTGGTCTCTTAGTGTCTGCATGAGGTTTGTCCATGATCTTCTAGCTTTCATAGTCTCTATTGAGTAGTCTGGTGTTATTCTGATGGGTTTGCCTTTATATGTTACTTGGTCTTTTTCTTTGCGGCTCTTAATATTTTTTCTTTGTTCTGTGTCTTTAGTGTTTTGATTATTATGTGGTGAGGGGACTCTTTTTTTGGATCCAGCCTATTCGGTGTTCTGTAAGCTTCTTGTATCTTCATAGGTATTTCTTTCTTTAGGTTAGGAAAGTTTTCTTCTATGATTTTGTTGAATATATTTTCTGTGCCTTTGAGTTGGTCTTCTTCTCCTTCTTCTATCCCTATTATTCTTATGTTTGGTCTTTTCATGGTGTCCCAAATTTCCTGGACGTTTTGTGTTACGACTTTTTTGTCTTTAGTGTTTTCTTTGACTGACGAATCTATTTTCTCTATTGTGTCTTCAGTGTCAGAGATTCTCTGTTCTATCTCTTGCAATCGGTTGGTTATGCTTGTTTCTGTAGTTCCTGTTCATTTAGTCAGGATTTCTATTTCCAGCATTCCCTCAGCATGTGTTTTCTTTATTGTCTCAAATTCATTTTTCAGATCTTGGAATGTTTCTTTCATCTGTTTAATTGCTTTTTCTTGGCTTGATTTGATTTCTTCCCATTTTTTGTTCATTTTTTCTTCCATTTCTTTAAGGGAGTTTTTTATTTCCTCTTTAATGGAGTTTTTCATTTCCTCTTTAAGGGAAGTTTTTATTTCCTCTTTAAGGGAGTTTTTCATTTCCTCTTTAAGGAAAGTTTTTATTTCCTCTTTGAGGGAATGTTTTATTTCTTCTTTAAGGGCCGCTATCATCTTCTTAAAGTCATTTTTAGGGTTGATTTCTTCTGTTTCTTCTGTCATGGTATGTTTAGGTCTTGCAGGTGTAGAATCACTAGGTTCTGATGTTGCCATATAGGTCTTTATGTTGTTGCCTGTATTTTTGCACTGGCGTCTACTCATCTCTTCCTCTGTGCAGTGCAGGTGGTTTCTGTGTCTGAGAGTGCCTCTCTTGTTCTAATTTTTAGTCTTGGTTTAGTAGGGGTTCTTGGTTAAATTGGTGCTATTGGGCTATTTCTTCAGGGGCATCTCATTTCAATCGGTGAATTATATACTTATGATTCTGGTGATCTGGTTTGGTGGCTGGGTAGCGCCTTCTTCTGTGTTCCCAGGTCATGTTTTGTTCATTTGTCAACTCCTCAGCTGATCTTGTTTCTTCAGACTTCAAACTGTAGGCATCTGAATTCTCTCCCAGATGGGTTTCAGCTGAGCAGGGTAGTCTCACCAACACCTCCAAGTTCAACAGGATCAGCAGCTGGGCCCTGGGTTGTCCTCAGACGGAGTGTTCAGATTTTTTCTGGTTCCGACCCACGGAGATAGCTTCTTCCCCAGGTGTTGGGGTTAGGAGCGTCCCTGTTCCAAGCTGCATCTGCTTGTCTCCGTCCCTGGGCCTGTCTACCTCTGCGGTCCGCTGCCGGGCCTGTATGTCCCTGTCAACTGCCGCTGGGTCTGTCTGCCTCTGCGGGCCGCCACCAGGCCTGTATGTCTCTGCCGGCTGCCGCTGGGCCTGTATGTCCCTGTCAGCCGCCGCTGCTGGGCCCGTCTACTTCTGAGGGCCGTCTCCGCGGGCCTACCTGCGTCTGCTTGTCTCCGTCACTGGGCCTGTCTACCTCTGTGGGCCTCCGCTGGGCCTGTATGTCTCTGCTGGCTGCTGCTGGGACTGAATATATTTTTACTCTTATTTGAAATGTTTATATATTGATACAAATGTAAAATTATATTGTCATACTGTATGTATGTTCTACCTCTATTTAAAATACTTTGCATATTGATACATATTTAGGATTATTGTCATATTGCATATTGTACTACACATTCCTACCTCTGCTTTAGCTATTTTGTGTATTGTCACAATTTTCAGGTCATTGTCCTTCTACTGTACTTTTGCTTACAGACTGTTTACCTTGTTTACATAAAGCCTTAGCCTTTAGGTTATCTAGGTAGATAAGACTTACAAACTTACAGTCACCTATGCTTGTCATCTCTATAGTTATGTTAGTTAGGTTCTCCAGATTTAGAGAAACATATATCAGATGGATAGGTAATCTTCAAACACTTCATAGTTGGTATTTAAGTGTTTTGATAACTTAGAATTCTGTTGATGTGGGACACAATTGCTCCTGGCAGCACCGATCTGATTCAGAGCGAATGTTGGGCTTCTGAGACATTTCCATTTGGAAGTTTGTCTTCTTCCTGGTGCACAATGGCCTGCTGGGCCAAGAATTGCCCTTGCCTTGATTGCTAACAGTACAAATGCTGTCCTTTCTGGATGAGCAGGACACAAGGAAAAGCAACTACTGAACTCTGCCAAGACAGGGTAAGATGATCTTTCAAAATTCCTGCTTCTGAAAATGGTTTGGCAAATACTCTAGGCCTGTGGCCAATTTGAATGTACCAACAATGCTGAGAAACTTTAAGTGACTGTCCAGACTGCCAGCTGTCCTCTATCTACTCTCGCACAATTCCCAAAAGCTGCTTGTGTCTATCTCCCGTTTTCCCAGGTATTACTTTGTTCCTTCTCAGGTCTTTGATGGAGTTGAAGACTAGATAGTTACAGTTACAATCTTCTCATAGAACAAATTAGTACTAGAGTCAGAATCTTCAAGATAGGACAGCTATTGTAATCTCGGCAATTTGCCATTTACCTATGTTCTGGACATTTCTGGACATTAAGCATGTCTTTCTTGTTTGATGTTATTCTTGTTAGTTGTAGTTCCATTTTTGTTTATGTTATTACCCTTTGTTTTTCCTGGACAATACTTGATAGTCATTATTATTGTATATAGTTTGCATTAAGATTAGAACCTTCTTAGACAAAAAGAGGAAATCTAGTGGTATTTGCTCTGCCCATGACTTTGGGCTATACAGCCCAAAGGAGGCAGTGTTTCCTGTTGTTGTCCGTGACCTCTTATAAGGGTTGGAGAAGGGTCATATATCCTTTTCCCTGCCTGCTTTCGAGGTGGATTCATTCCCAGTCAGATCCGAGGACAACTTCTACTCCGTTTTGTAATCGTGAGTGTATTTCTTCAACTTATATCTTAATAAATTCTGTTATCCATTTAATTAATAGACTCATGTGCATTGATTATAATAGGTGTGACTGCTCCTAGGTATGGTAGAGGAGAAGATTTACTGTGGTTAAAAGGGAGAGCATAGCCAGAGGCAGGGACATCTGGGAGAGTTCAGAATGGATGTGACCAGACTTAGCCAGGCCATGTGAGGAGATGGGGAGGGGAGAGGGGAGAACCAGGCCAAGAGGCCAGGAGGGTAAAGGGTCGATCAAAAGGGCCAAAAAAAGACAAGCATAGCAAAATGGTTGGATTATATAGGGTAGGGGAGCTGAGGCCCTGGGCTGGAGAAGTTTAGGGTAGGGGATTGGGTATGCCAGTCAGGAGGGCCCTGTAATCAGCAGAGACTGAGGGATACTGGGAGAACCTGGTGGCCAGCATCTTCTTTGATATGTTAAATGGACATCTGAGCCATTTGTCCCAGGCTTGAGGTCTAACTTGGTCACATCTGGGATTTTTTTTTAAATGGTTGCTGAGTCCTCTGCACTGAGGTCCTTATGTTTGTGCAGAAAGAATTTTACCAACTGAGCCCTCTCCCCAGCCCCACAGAATAGGTTTTTAAAGAGAAACTGTGTGACAGAGGAGGTAAGAGTGCAATGTGTGCAATGGTACAGAGTTTAGAGCATGAAGAGGCTTTAAATACACTAACACACACACACATATACATTATTATATAACAGGGAACATTAGTGAGACTGTAATAGAAACTTTTAATGATTACTCACAAATCTCATAACTTTCATGAATTATTGTCAGAAGATGATAGAGGTTTTTAGGTGAGCCGAGATGGGGCATTTTAGTGATTAACTGCTTGGGTCCTCTTTTTTATTAAGAAGAACACAGAGAAAACTCTAAAGGTTCACTTTATTGGTACAGCAAAGTCCTTCTCAAAGAAATTTTCTATGATATGGTTACTTTTTGAAAATATACCTCAGACCAGATCACATTCTTTGTACACAGTGATTCATGAGAAATAAAAAATAAACCACAATTGGAATTTTAAGAGAAGCTGTTTAAGGAGGAGTGATCTTTAGCCATTGAGTCACTGTGCACTCACAGAACTTTGACCAATGTTTGCAGGGACTATTCTGTGCTGAGAACAAAGACACCAAAGATGGGTGCTGGGAGGAATCGGGTGGGGGAGGCTCCGTGGAGAAGTGGAGTCAGGAAACATTTCCTGCTCCCATTTAGCAAAGTCAGGTGGAAGGAGGCGCAGGCACTGGTAACCACACGCAGGTGAAAACACTCAGAAGATGTGATGCTCTTTCCTTTAAGATTGTCACCACAGATTTCCACTGTCAAGTCTTTCCAAGAGAAGCGGTGGTGTGATTCAGCAGCTGCAGGGACCCTGTCATTACCCCCCCCCCCCCAGCTGACAGCCGCAAGGACACCAGATTCCCCTGCGATGGAGCGTCGTGCGGCACAATTCCAATCAAATGTCTTTCCCTAGGGCATTCAAAAGAGCACACATCTCTCTGGAGATGGGAATTTTACTTACTCAGCTTTTATTCCAGACCCTCAGTAGCTAACTGGGTTCCTGCAGAGAGAGGCTGCATGGACAATAGGCCTTCTGTGGAGGCACCCACTGGGAGAGTTCAGCTCTAGTAAAGGCAGCTTTCAGGGGAAGCTGGCGCTGGGACTTGGCTGCCAAGGTTTTAATGAATTACTTTAGATATTCTCTTGGGTGTTCAGAAATTTGAAAAAAAAATCTATGTACAGAGCACATGGCAGTTGGACATTAAAAATCTGCCTCACACACTCAAATGTCTGTTACACATTTCTTTTAAATGTCTAAGTGCTGTTTATGGAACACACAAAGAACTTTTATGAAGTCAATATATACTTCTGAATGAAAAATCTCTCTGTAACTGATATGTATTCTTTGTCATCAATTTCCCTAGGAAATAAAGTCGTATGATTGATGCATTTGGCAAAGATAAGTTTAGTGTTAAGAATTTTTTTCCCTGGAGGCTAGTTAATGGAAGTTTCCTACTCAGGAGAAAAGACAGTTAAAAAAAAAAAAAGAGGTAAAAATTTCCACTATGCTTCTTTCTGTTTTTTGACTATGAGATATTTTTAGCCAGTTTTAGAGAATGACCTTCATCCAGCAGAGGTTTATAAGGATGCAACTTTCTTTAGTGCTTTGCAGTAGGGAAATGCAATACAGTTTCAAACACTTGGGTCTACTAATAACCGAGTGTTTTGATTCAAACCACCCACATCACTGTTTTGCAAGAAAAAACAGATTATCAACTGAAGATGATAATGTCTCATAAGGAACAAAAACCAATTTACAAACCTTCTGAAACAACTATTCTGATAAAAGTTTGGTTTTAAAAATGCCTTCATTTTGAAATAATCACAAAGTTACAGAAAAAAGTTTTACTCTGAGTGACGATATTGATAGTCTGATGTCTACTTACTCCCAAATATATTAATATGTATGTATTTATTTACAAACAAGAGCATCTGGCAGTCCGATGTCCACTTACTCCCAAATACATTAAAATGTATGCATTTATTTACAAACAAGAACATTTTCTTAGCTATTGCATTAACATCAAAATCAGGAAATTAACTTCGCTACATCAACAAGGTCTAAATCCTCAGATCCACTCGAATTTATTCAGTTGGGTTACTAATGGGTTTGACCGGACAAGGCCCTGGGCTAAGGCACGAGCAACAGCTCTTGTCATGTCTTTTCAGAGTGCTCTTTCCTGTCAGCCAGTGAGCCTTTCCTCGATGTTCACAACCTTCCTGTTTCTGGAGACTACACTTCAGTTATTATGTGCATGTCTTCAGCTGGGTTTGTGTGATGTTTCCTCATGGTTAGATTATGGTTATTTATGTTTTGAGCTGATACCATCGTGTGACAACCATCTGTTCCGCACTGATAACGTTCACTCGGTATATTCCAGATTTACTAAGTATGTTGGAAGCTAGGTATCCTTTCCTCATCAAACTTTCAGTTGATCTGGTTGGTGTACCTGTATTCTTTTGACCACTGGTTTCCTGTTTTATCAAGTCACACAGTCTCTTAGTGTATTTACTCAACAGACCCATTCCCAGGTAAACAGCCAGACATCCAGCTTGGCTGCCACATCTTCTCGAAGATGTTTTCTCTGAGTGGCTTGAAATCTGATTTCCCAGCCTGACTCCTCCCTCTCTTGCCCCCCTTACCCCCTCCAGACAGCCTCTGACAGAACATCTCATGCTGAGGAACATACCCTGGCCTAGATTATCTATGCTGTTTGAACTCTGGCATCCAAATGTTGACCATCACCTGCTCTCAATTCCACCTGCACAGACACTTTTCTTGGCCTGACCTGATAGCTTTAGGGACTCATTCAGAAAAAAAAAAAAAAAAAAAAAGAGGAGGGAATAAAGGGTAGAAAGGGAAGGAGGAGGTGAACATTGTTTAAGACACAGTAGGCAGATTGGAAAATGATCTATTTTTAATAATAACCAGATCAGCAGCTTAAAAGGAAATGATAGAATATGAATACCGCTTTCTTTTTTTTTTTTTTTTTTTACTGAAAATAGATTTATTTCACTGGGCGGTGGTGGCACATGCCTATAATCTCAGCTCTTGGGAGGCAGAGGCAGACGATCTCTGTGAGTTTGAGGCCAGCCTGGTCTACAAAGCAAGTTCCAGGACAACCTGGTCTACAAAGCAAGTTCCAGGACAGCCACAGCTGGTACACAGAGAAACCCTGTCTTGAGAAACTAAGAAAAGAAAAAGAAAAAAGAAAAAAAAGGGTGTATATATGTATATATATAATAAAGTATTTATCTATAAAAATAGATTTATTTCATATAGTATATTCTGATTATGATTTCCCCTCTCTCAAACTCCTCCCAGATCCTCCCCACCTCCCTACCCACTTAAATCCATGCCCTCTCTTGCTCTCTATCATTAGAGAACAAGCAAACATCTTAAATATATATATGATTTAAAAAAAAAAACAAACAAACAAACCAGAATAGGACCAAACAAACAAAAGGGGAGGGAGAGCTAAAGAAAAGGCACAGGAAATACATTCCACAGGGACACAACATTCACACACACAGAAATTCCATAAAAACACAAAACTGGACACTTTATAATACAAGCAAAAACAGTTAAAAATGTGTAGACCTTCTGGGAGGTATCCTTTTAACCTCCATCTTCCTTTTGATTTCTAGAACGTAAGCACGATGGGTGAATTGTTACAATCACCTTGACCCTTGAGGACGAGTGTTTAGTCAAAGTCTGATGGAGCAAGAGCTAAAATGAGCCAAGGCCCTGGGGACTGCAAGAACCTGCCCTCTGAGCTTTGGACTACCCTCTCCGGGATAGGTGAGGAATAAAACCTGTGTGTTTAATTTATGGTTAATTTTGGTTTTTATTAACTTCTTGGGAACTCGGCTCTGAGTGCCATTCCTATGCCAACCACTGGCAAGAGAGCTGTTACCTCCTGACTGGGGCAAATGGGTTTTGGAAAGTCATAGTGACTATTACAGCAAATATTTATCTCTTAAACCTGTTTTTTTATTTCTATTAAAAGTAAATTGCAGCTGGACATGGTGGCACATTCCCTTAATCCCAGGACTCATGAGGCAGAAGCAGGCAGATCTCTGTGAGTTCAAGGCCAGCTTGGTCTATAGAGAGAGTTCCAGGACAGCCAGGACTATACAGAGAAAATGTCTCAGAAAAAAAAAAAAAAGTAAATTTTGTCGAGATAGCAGCATTCTTCATACCTATACAACAAACCACCTTATTGTAAAGGACTATTATATCTTTGGTATGGACCTTAATCATTTCCTAGGTGGTGCAGAGGAATTTTGTCATGACTATTCAGAATCTAATATTTTTAAATGACTTCTATGACTTTAAAGAAGCTCTTGACCATCCTTTCAAAGGCATAATTTCCCAAATGCAAAGTTTGATTTTTAGTTTATTCAGATTTATTTAATTCAACACATATGAGTTTATTTTTAAAATGTTCTTTTAGACCTACCAGGGCCTACACCCTTAAAGAAAACCGACTCTCTCTTCCCCAGAAGCCATCAACTGTCAAGAGTTCATGTTCCCTTCTCACCTCTATGCTAGGAATGTTCTATACCTGCTGATCTGCTAGAGGTCTTGTGCAGCCAACCACAGCTACTGTGAGTACAACAGTCACGCACGTCTATAAGATACTGTTTGGGTCCAGTCCTCCCGACCTCTGGCTCTTACAATCTTTCCACCGCCTCTTCCTCAATGGTCCTTAAGCCTTGGATAGAAAGGATGTGATATAGATGTCTCATTGTAGCCATGCACTCCACAGACAATGAGTGGTGAGTTTCTGCATTAATCACCATCTACTGCACAAAGAAACTTCTCTGACGAGGTGTAGGTACAGAGACATGAATTTAGAAAGCAGTTTGCTACTGTGTCCATTTAGCAAAATATAGTAGGTTCATTCCTGGGGCCCACGATCTCCTCAGCCATGGACTCTTGGTTAGATTTACTGTACCAGACCCGACTTTCCTGTGGGAGAGCCAGAAAGCCATTGCATCCCTCCATAACACTCAGGCCACTATCACACCCATGATCGGTGTCTGAAGTACAAAATTTTTGTGGTTCCTATCCCATCTTATCCTCTGATCTAAGGACCACCACAGTGTATTCTTCAGCTGCTTAAGGAGCATCCATCCAGGCATGGTGGTGCATGCAGTTTTGTGGTGCCTGGCTATATCTTTCTGCTCTCTTGGTTATTATTTTTTAGACTCTTTACTTTTTTTAAACTTAGTTATTTTCAGGAGTTTTATGCAAGCAAGAAAATCTTTTTTTTTTTTTTTTTTTTTTTTGGTTTTCCGAGACAGGGTTTCTCTGTGTAGCTTTGCGCCTTTCCTGGATCTCACTCTGTAGACCAGGCTGGCCTCAGACTCACGGAGATCCTCCTGCCTCTGCCTCCTGAGAGCTGGGATTAAAGGCATGTGCCACCACTGCCCGGCAGAAAATCTTAATTTAAGAACTTTTTCTTGGTCAGGATAGTGTAGTGGACATTTAAGTGGAGCATTCCTGTTAAATAAACTATCTTCCACACACAACCAAGCCATCTGACTTGACAAGCACAGAAACTGCAAACGTGAAGACAGAAAATTTGAAAAACAGGCAAACGTGCGTAACAAAGCTCGCAGGCTCCGCTTGTCATAAAGTCGGAGTCTCTCCTCTGTCTGCACCCGTTAGCCACAGCCAGTGGTAGCATTAGACTTCTCTGAAATCTTCATGCAAATTACAAACATATGCAAGTAGTTGTCAGCACCAACTACTCCAGCCACTGCCTCCCTCAGAGAGACTCTCAGAGGAAAATCAAGACTTCTACACTTACCAAGTAGTTTTCAGATCACAGCAAGACTTGGGTTCCAAGGCTGGGGGAAAACATTTCTGAGCCTTGTCCAACTCCAAGCCAGAAAACACCCTGCACTCTAAGACAGTTCCTCAGGGTAACTCTGGTACCCATAGCTGTGAAATCCCAACTTTGAGACACCAGTGAAAAGAGCGTTCTTTAGCTTATTAATACAACCGTTCATTTCTTCCAGGGATCCTATTCGGCCGTTGGTGGGGCAGAAGAGCTACCCTAAGACTCAAGATTGAATTTTCCTGTCTCAGAAGTCTACCTCCGGTACAATGAAATGGGTTAGCAATGCCACTCTAGGGGCACGAAGGTCACCGTGGGCTGCAGCCTGAGGAGGGGGCTCTGTGGAGCCAGGGCTGGGGGGACCTGGAAACTGTTCTAGGCAGAAGGAGGGTGGGAATGACCGGAAAGGTTCTGGGAGCCGATCAGTTGGGAGTTCACGTTCTAGGCAGAGAGGGTTCCAGGGTTGGGTAAAGACCAGGCAGTTTTTTTCTAGGGCAGTAAGTTGTTGGTCTGCCTTGAGATAGGAGACTAGCTCCGGAACTGTTTTTGACATCAAGTCTCACTCTCTAGCCTAGGCTGGACATGACCTCCAAGCTATTCCCCTGCCTCAACCTTGTAAGTGCAAGGATTATAAGCATAAGACACTGTGTAGGTTAAGGCTATTTCAGTGTTAGTAACAGTAATTGATAACTGGACACTGATGTACAGGATGGATGGCATGTCACAGGGCCAAGCTTACTAACTGTGCGTTCCTTGAGCAGAGTAAGCCAGAGTGCTAGATTATGAAAACACTGGATCTACTTGTAGAAGAATAGACGGGGTTGGGAAGGAACCCTGGAAGAACGAAAGTGCTCACAGATCTCTTCAGAGGCCACTCACTCCTAGACAAGCCAACTTCCTCAAGCCACTGTGAAGGAACTGGAATACAAAGAGAACCCAGACTGGTAAGCAAACCCTCCTCTTAACACAGTACCCTGTAGTTTACATGCTCCCTGCTGCTGTTTATTACCTAAACACTACAGCTAAAACACGCCAGCCCACTTTGTGGTAACCTTGAGTCTCCTCGGGTGACCCAGCCCTAGCTAAGAGGTGGAAATGACCTGAGGCTAAAAAAGAAACCTCGGCCTGGGCACAGGCGCAGGAAGCCGCGGGCTAAGCCACCCCGTCGGGCCCTGCGACAGCTCCCTGCCAGGGAGAGGCCTGGTCCCCCGCGTCGTCTCAGGCTGCGGCCTGGAAGGGGCGGTGCTCGGGATCCTCCTGGCTGGACCGCCCAGAACCGAAAGCAGCAGCGGGGCGGTGGGGAGGAAGGAGAGGCGGCTGCAGGGCTGGAAGGTGAGAGCCGGCCCGGAATGTCCACCCGGCCGCCGCCTGCGGGCCATGGCTCTGCGGCTGGGCGTCCACTTCGACGTGCGAGCAGACGTGCTCCCGAGTCTGCCGGCCCAGGCGGCGGCAGCGGCCGGAGGAGGCGGCGCAGGTGCGGGGCGCGCGTCCTGGAGGGGGCGGGCGGGCCGGCCGGGGCCCGGCATCCACAGAACCTCCGGGGCTCAGTGGAGCCGCGGCGTCCCCTCTGAGTAGGCGAGTGGTACCCGATCCCTCGTCACTGGGAAGGGGAGGCGGGAGGCGGCGGGATGGTTCCCCCTTGTCTGCCCCCAGGGCTCAGCTAGAGCTAGGAGCGCCTCGAAGTGTAGGTTGACAGAATCCAGAGCTGTGGTGGTCAAGAAAACGACAGTTAAAAATAGCCTGTCCCAGAGAGGATGCTGAGCGTTCCCGGCACCAATCGGCTTTTAAGAAGGGGAATTCAGAGGTTTAACTCCCCTTCTTTTTAAAAAGACGTTTGCTGTATATCTGGGGAACAGATTCTGTATTCCTGGACCGACATTGGTGGCTTGGAGGGCATGTCCCTCCAGATGTGATATATAGACAGGGCAGGGTGCCCTTTCAGGATGCACGCAGTGAACTGAGGGTCTGCAGGGCGCTAAAGGTACAGCAGCTTGCTCAAGAGCCCCCAAGCACACACCCAACACCCGCCCCACCCCACCCCTGCACCACAAGAAGCAGGGAGGCAGGGATGCTCAGCTTCCTGCCCTCGTCTATTGGCGTTCGTTCCTGATACTGAGGCTCTTCTGGTGAGGAAGTGAAAAGTGACTTTTGTGCATTTCCAGAATTAATCTATCTAAAAGAAGAGGGTCTGTAATTTCCTAAGATTTTCCTTTCTTTTTAAAGACCGTAAGTGAGGAAACATCTTCAGGGCTCACCTTGTGCATAGGAGCTGTGTGTGCCTGTGTGCTCACTTCTTTCTATCTTTGGTTTTCCTTAAACACTGTAGACTGCCAGTGGATTGTGTGTGTGTGTGGGGGGGGGGCAGACATCAAATTACCATGTCCACAATTTCTTTCCTCTGAGCTCTTATGGAAGTTTTGCCTGTGTGATTCCTTGTCTTTGTGTATTGACAGCTAGTCACACATAAACAACTTTAGAACTTACGGAAGGTTTATTCAGCTTCCGATTCACTTGCTTTGTTAATGTTTTGAAGGTTCAACTTTTTGAAATATTATAAGCAACTCCAAGTCTGTTTCCCATCACAAAAATAGTCCTTTCCCAGCTCCTACTTTATTTTGCTAAATGGCAGGTGATTGCAGATTAGAAGCTGGGTGAAATATAAAATGCCCAGTCTTATGTTTCAGTAGTGTGTGTGTGTGTGTGTGTGTGTGTGTGTGTGTGTGTGTGCGCGCGCTGTGGTTAAAAAGCTGTGTGTGGCCCAGCTGGATTTTGGCTTCCTTGCATTTTTCATTCATTTTCACTCACTTTCATTCATTGTGAAGAATTACAAACCTGTGTGTTGGTGTTTCGGTAAAATTTTACTGTTTTTTTTTTGGGGTGGGGGCATTGTATTTTAAGGTTTCTCAGAGCACTGTGGTAAGTTCTTCGTCCTGTGATTCCCATAGTCACCACTGAGTGTAGCTTAAAACAAACAAAACCAGGGGCTGGAGGCAGCTCCTTTGAAGAAGAGCGTTCAGCACAAGCGTGGGGACCCAAGCTTGAACCCCAGCTCACAGAAGGGGGTGTGCAGCACACTTGTCCTTCCAGGGCTGCTAAGACAGACAGCAGGATCCCGAGGCTTGCTGGCTGGCCAGTCTAGCTGAATTCCTGAGAGCTATGTTCAACGACTGAGGAGGATACCTGTCATCAACTTCTGGCCTACACAGGTGCATTCACCTGTGTGAGACCACACACACACACACACACACACACACACACACACACACACACACACCATCCTTTGCAGGAAAATATGAAATTAAACTTTATTTATAGTGTTACTTATACAAATTATTTTTTGAAGTTCCAGTTTTCAAAACTTAAATAGGAGTGACACTGTCAATGCCTATGTGTCTGCTTTCTGCATACCTAAACTTTTAAAATCTGAAGTGTTAATATCCCCCCAAGTTACTTCCTTTTGTTGATTTATGGTGCATTGTGTATGTGTGCATGTGTGTGACACTTAGTGACACCAAGTATTTCTCACGAAACATGACATATTCTTGCCAAAATAGCCAGTGAGCTTGGCAATGCCAGTCAGGGAACTTTGGCAGCCATGAAATAGAAAATGTGGTCAACAAAGGCTTGAGGGCTAGGAGGCCAGGTCTGATTATTGTCTACTCTTGGTTCTGTGTTGAACTTTGGGAATATGGTCTCTCTTGAAACAAAATGAGAAATCTTCACAAAACTCAGAATAGTTATATAAAATACTTTAACATACTTTACCTCTGAATAGTGATTTTAAAAAAGTCCATGTGCCTGCTATCCACCTACAAAATGAGAAGTAGCAGACCTTGAAAGGCTTGTGTGCATGCACCCTCACAGGACTCTTCATCTCAATCCCCCAGAAGTCTAAATATTTGTATTTAACATTCTTTTCATTTTATTGATAGTTTTAAGCCATTTTTAATCTAAATTTCAAGTAAATGAAAAGCATACTATACTTTCTTTTCATTTTAATCTCTTCTTAATATTGTAAGATTTATTCAAGTCAACTGGCTACACAGAAATCATTATTTTTCGCCAGGCACAATATTTCTGGGGAGGCACTGCAGCAGGGTATAAAAGGCCTGACTGTTGACTCAATGTGAGACTACTCTGGCAATCAGGTTGAGTTCTGGAGCTCCTGCCCCCTGCCCCCATCCCCCTTTTCCCCTCTCCCCTGTCCCCACCCCCCCTCCTCCCCTCCCCTCCCCCACCTCCCTCCCCAGGCTTCAGGCCCATCTGGAAGCTTGACTGCTCCTCCTTCTAGGACCGGCTTCTTTTCTCTGTCTCTTACAGGAGTGATCCCACAGGGCTAAGTGGTTTTTGGGAAACAGTGCTTCACAGGAACTCAGTTTTACTTAGCTTACAGAGAACTTTACTTAGTTCTCTGCAGAGATGGGGCTGACATGTGGGAGGTCTCTGAGTTTGCCATTCCAGTCGGTGTCTTTACTAAGTATTTTGGATTGCTTCGGCACCACTTTAAAAAAGCATACGTTGAAATGTTGTCGGGGACCATATGACCATATGCGTAATTCCAGAAAGAGCCTGAGTTTTCTTTCCTGTGCTTTGCTTAGGCTTGAAGTTGTGGCACACCAGACTGATTTTAAGTCTCATGCTCTTTCATGGACAGTGATATATTTTGCCAGGTAACTTGAAAACTAGCTTTTCTTTATTTCCTCTTTTATTTCATCTTGCAGACTGATGGGGGGCTGGAGGGTGGCCTCAGTCATGGTGTTTTCTCTTGCCACTGTCCTCCCTGTTTACTTTTCCTTCCCATGTCCCTGGTCTCCTTTTCTAATTCTCAGTTCTCTTTTTACTGATTTCCTGATGAATCATCCTGTGCTTGCTCCTTCTCATTTCATTCAGAGTGTGAGATACGTCACATCACAGTATTCCTGATTTAGGATTATAAAACCTGATCATTCTGAGCCTGATGGACTGGGGGGATTGTGTACAGACTAAGAACAGTCCTGTTTCACCATCTTTTGGCCTGTGTGTTGGGAACTGGCTCACATTTTTTTTTTTTTTTTTTGTAAGACTGTCTGATGCCCCTATCCAAGTACTGTCATTAGGAAGACAAAATTATTTCAATTCTTGTCTCATAGCAGTTTGGACTAAAGCTTATACATTTGGGGAACATCTTCCTGTGATGTGAAATCACTCTGCTTTAGCAAAGAATGGATTGAAGTGAACAAGATTGTTTGGGAAGCCAACTTCTGTTTCTTCTTACCTCAGTCATCACAATGCTTTATATGTTTCAGACTTTCTTTAGCAGGTTCACTTATGCAAGTAACTTCCTTATCAAAATGTGTTATTGTGATCCCAGAGTTTACTGAACTGTAAAATTCAACCACATTTCCTCATTTGAAATAGTTAAACTTCCTCCTCTGGACTTTCCAGAGATACTTTACTGGGGGAAGAGTCAGAATAAGTAAATAAGCAAAGATGTTACTGAATACTTCTTAGGGAAGGGTGTGTTAAAGTGTGAGCAACTCCCCCAGAGAGGAAGCGGCAAATGATTGAGGGTGTGGTGAGACATCATTCTCCATTCCCAGCATTGCCAAACACCGCATCCATTTCACACACCCTTGAAATGAAAGCCGAGAGTCCAGCTATAGCTGGTGCCAGCTGATGTGTCCACAAAGACATTTTTATTTCTTTCAGTCCTGTGTACTGTGATTGTACCATGTTCTGGCCAGGGTTCTAGCTGTGGTAGCTGATATATGTTGTGCAATGAAAAATATCTAGGGGAACCACACACACAAGAGTGGTCCCCACACCAGTCTCCTAACAATCAGAACATCTTGAGTTAGTGGGATGGCCCTGTAGGTGGAGACACTTGCTCCAAGCCTGATGATCTGAGTCCCTCAGGGTGCAAGGAGAGAACTGACTGCTACAAGGTGTCCTCTGCCACATGTGTCTCAGGGTCTCATTCTTACTCCCTCCTTCTCTATTTCTCCCCTCTCCCTTTCTCACACACCAAATAAACAACTAAATAATAATATATATATATATATTTTTTAAATATTTATTTATTATGTATACAGTGTTCTGCCTGCATATACGCTTGCATGACAGAACAGGGCACCAGATCTCACTATAGATGGTTGTGAGCCAGTGCTCTTAACCTCTGAGCCATCTCTCCAGTCCCATAATATATACTTTTTATGATGAGAGTATCTTGGTTCTTTTGAAGAGCAACAATGTTACTTAAAAAGCTCCCCTCATGTTTCTAATATGGGCAGAGATAAGTGCCCGTGGTATGTATTATGTATTTATGTATGGATATATATATTCCTGTGCATGTGTGTGTGCATGTGTGTGCATGCACACACACACACATGCACACACACACACACACACACACACACACACACACACACGATAATTATAATCTGTATTTGGTGGAGACTTTTTTAGTAATTTAAAAATAGGTGTTTTGCCAAGAATTTTTTCAAGACTTCTTGTAGAGGAATTTCTTATCTTAACTGAAACCTTTTAAGTATACTTTTGTGAAGGTCTGTCCCAGTATCCTTATACTCTTGAAAGAAAAAAAATTCTCAAAATATTGACACATTGCATTCCAGAAGCTTTACGTCATTGCAGGATGGGAATGAACTTACAGAATCCCCTGAAAGGGTAATTACTCATCTTCCTGTCAGTGGACACAGGGCACTAGCCCACTGTTCTCTTTGTCCTTTTTGGGTCTGAGATGACCCTGCACTGTTTCTTCACTGTGTGGGGTTGGCCTGGTCCTCACCTTGCTGAACTCAGTTGTCCTTTAAGTACAATGGGCCTATAACACCTGAGCCAACAAGTGATTGATGTGGAAATGAGAAGACATTGTGAGGTGCTACTTGGCAGTCAGCTGACTGAACCTTGTCTGCTTAAGATCCATTGATTATCCATATATTTTAAAATCAGTGTGAAGTGATTCTGACATCTCAATAGAAGTTTACACCTGTCTATCAAAACCACTTCTGCACCCTCTCTGCAGATCTCTGACACAATGATGTCTTGGACAGGCAGGAAGAGAGACTTCAGGGTTAAGGCCATGCCGCTGTGAAACCCGCGCTTTCTCTGAAGGGTCCCACACCAGCTCCAGCTGTGGTGTCCAGTTCTTCCGTATCCCTGCTTTTATTCTGCTCTTGTTTTCTTTTGTATTAGAAATACAAACAGGATGTGCTGTAGGATGTTTTGCATGCTTCATCTAAACATTTGAAAATTCCATAACCAATGCAATACTGTTTTAATATCTGTATACTCTATTCATAAATGAGGAATTAAGTTTAAGCAAACTGTGGACAACTTTTGAGGAAGCTAAAAATGTCAGTTACTCCTCAGTTAATGATAATCAAGAATTCTCTACAAACCTCTGTTTATTTAAGTCCTTTACCTGTAGAATCAAGACTGTCCTTGTAGATGAAGATGGGCAGTTCAATTTTAAGTTCAATGTTTTGTATAAAGGGTCTTTATGTCTTGCTCTAGAATATGATTTTGTTTATTGCAAAGCACACAAGTTGTAAGGACACACAGTTCAGTCAATTTCCCTAGAGTGAAGCCCCCAAAGGCAGCACTCAGAGAAGGAAAAAACACATTAGCTTCAATAGGTCCTCTGTGCTTCAAGGCAGTTAGTTGCTTATTTAGTTTCAGAGACTGATTTCATCAGTTTCAGAAACATACCAATCAAGTAAAGCAGTTGGTATTCAGTGGTTATGGGGATTTTGTAGTTTGCTCAAATTTTTTTTTGGTCCCTATGTGTAGACCAAGCTGGCCTCAAACTTATAGAGAACTGCCTGCCTCTGCCTCCTGAGTGCTAGGATTAAGGGCCTGCACCACCATGGCTGACTTTGCTCTGTTACTTCTATGTGTTGCTATGGTTAGTTCTTTTTCATTGTCATAGTGTATTCCGTTGTTTAGCTCTTGGTAGGCATTTTGGGGGATTCAGTTTGGGCTACTATGAACCACAGTAGCTCAGATTTGCCTTTTGCTGAACATATAGATTGCTGTTGGGATACTGGTGCAAGGGAGCTTCCTGAATCATCTGTTTTCAGCTTCAGTAGATACTGCATCATATTCTTGGGTGCCATGTAACATTAAAGCATACTGCTGAGCACCCATGCTACAAGTCTTGGTCTAACTAATAAGAGGATAGGAAAAGAGCATGTAACTGACAAGTTAGTAACCAGGAGGAGGAAATGTCAACTCCCATCTGGAAGGAGTAAATAAGGAGTCACTGAAGACAAATAGTAGTGCAAGTGTGACCCGAGAGAGCTGCTCTAAGTGAGAGTGGACTATTAATCCTGCGGAAAGCTGAGTGTCAGCTGGGGGCGGTGGGGAGGATGCAGAGGAACCAAGAGGTGATTCTGCTCACAAGTCTCATACTGTAAACATGAGTGGCAAGGGGTTAACAGTAAAGGACAGAAGAAGTTATAACACGAGAGCCATATCCAGAACATCCATTTCACTGTGTAAGGACCAAAAAAGGGTTTAAAGAGGAAAGAAAAGAAATTCTTCAATGAATAAAGTCTAATTCCTGCTTAAGACTTAGGTGTGCTTTTTCACACAGGCGTACATACAATTACAAAGCTGTACTTGGAAGGCCTCACAGGAAATTGCCCTCTCCTAGCTATATCCCTTGTAGGGAATTGCCTTCAGGACTAGGAATCTTAGGGAGGCTCCTGGCAGAGACCTCTCTGAAGCCTGGTTTTTTGTTTTTGTTTTGTTTTGTTTGGTTTGTTTTCACTCTTTGGCTCTTTGGGGGGCTTGCCACCCAGCTCCCAAGTAAATACATGGAGACTTATTCTTTCTTATGAATGCCCAGTCTTAGCTTGGCTTGTTTCTAGCCAGCTTTCCTTAACTTAAATTATCCCATCTACCCTTTGCCTCTGGACTTTTACCTTTCTCTATTCTATATATATTTCTTTCCTTCTTACTCTGTGGCTTGCTGTGTAACTGGGTGGCTGGGTGGATGGCACCTGATGTCTTCCTCTCCTTCTTTTCTTGTTCCTCAATCTTCTTTTTCCAGATTTTGCCTCCTATTTATTCTTTCTGCCTTCTAGCACTTTCTATCCTGTCTCCTGCCTAGCTATTGGCTGTTCGGCTCTTTATTAGACTATCAGGTGTTTTAGACAGGCACAGTAACACAGCTTCACAGAGTTAAACAAATGCAACATAAAAGAATGCAACACGTCTTTGCATGACTAAACAAATATTCCACAGCGTAGAAGAATGTAACACATCTTTAACAAACGTTCCACCACAGAATCCCCTTCAGTAGGGGATGGAATGTTCTTTACTCTGACCAGTACTTTTCCACTCCTATTTCCACTTCCCTCCTCTCTTTCTCCTCCTGGGTGCTCACCTCACACAAACCTTTACGGGGTGGAGGTGGTTCTTGACAGCAAGAGAAAAAACATTTTCTAAGTTAACACCAGTGCTAACTCTCAACATCGTTCATCAAAGGCAGCATCCCATGGGGAAGATGGAAGAGGGGTGTCTGTACTTTCTCTGGTTTAGCCTGTTGCTTATGACATCATATTAAGTGAGGAAGGGTTTGACTGTTTCCCCGTGTGTATGTGAGTGGAATGTATGCATGCACATGTGCATGGGTAGAGGCTAGCGGATGATGTTGGGTGTCCTCCTCTATTATATGCCATCTTTGAGGCACAGTCTCTCACTGAACCTGCTACTCACTGGCTGGCTGGCCAGCAAGCTAGAGGGTTCATCTGGATCCACTCCAGCAGCAGAGTTGCAGATGTATGTTGGCATGCCTGCTTTTGACAAGCATGGGTGCTGGGATCTGAATGCAGGTCTGTATGCTTGTTGGACTGGCACTTTGCCAACTGAGCCATCTCCTCAGTGCCCTGCTTTTACAAATCTTATTATTTTAGTTACTACTCAAACACCTGGAACTCAGCTGAGCACCTGGCAAGGGGTGAATCTAGCAGGAAAGTATAATAATTCTAAATGGTATGCCACTAATGATGTAGCCTCAGAATGCATAAAGAAAAGTTAGTATACAATTGACATGGTTAAGATACAACATATAGAAGAGTGTGTAGTCAAGAGGTCAAGAGGGTAGAGCCCAGTGAATATCTCACAAGCTTATCAGTGTGCTCAGAGTACCCCTCCCCCTGCTTTGGCTTCTAATGGGATAGATTGTTTGCCTTATTGTAAACTCTGTATAACACAATCATCAGCTTATAGTTTTGAATTTAATTTCTTTCATGAATACTCTATTTATTGGATGTGTTAAAAGCATTTTCTGAATACTAGCCTGCCATTATGTGTTCCAGGTGTTTTAGAAACAGCTCAGGAGAGCTTACATGTACTAAACATTGAAAGAAATGGAAACATTATTTATACCTATAAGGTGAGTCCATGCTGTCTTCTTATTGTACAAAGTATATACAATGTATGGTTTACTGTTTTCATCGTTTATATTATCCTTTTACAGAATTTTTTTTTGAGACAGGATCTCACTTATTAGCCATAGTAGCCTAGAATTCACCATGTAGACCACAGAAATCTGCCTGCCTCTACTCCCCCAGTGCTAAGACTAACTTTTTACAGAACCTGTACTCCACTTTATTGAAGGGCAGCACAGACTTTTCGGTACTTAACCTTTGGCATCCTTGGCTTCTGTGTAGGTGGGATTGAAGAGCGGCTGATAGTCCATCTCATGAGTATTTTCTCTTCTAAAAATCAGATGAAACTACATATCTGAAATTCACAGAATTTGAATGGATGGATAATTTCATTTTCTAGAGGAAAAAAAGGCTAAGATATTTAAACCTAACTAGTATGTTAAAATTTTGTCTTTGAGAAAATGTTAGCTATGGTTACTCTGTACATTCAGATGTAAGTATAACCATAGTCGGCACTGTGAGTGTTTAACAACATCGTCAGATGTTGGATGTCCTAAGAAAAACTCAATTTTTACTGACAAATCTGCTAATAGGGACACATGAAGGAGGAATTCCAGCAGTGAGTTCTAGACATTTATCCCACCATACTTTGTTTCCCTGTTGATTAAAAAAATTCTTACGTTATATTTAGGGATGATGCATTTAAAGATTCAGTTTTACTTACATGAATATTATGGATTTTGTTCAATCCCATTATCTGCCATATTTATTCTCTTAAGGACACAGCTGGAGGTCCATGCTAAGGCCTTCTAGCCAGTCCCCAGATTCTCTAAGCTGCTCAGTGATGACTGTTTCCTCTCCAAGTTCCAGCCACCAGCTGAACTAGGTCTGGGTCTTCTGGATAGATGTGTACAGTAGGCTTCCCTTAGAGTGCCTGCTACTAAAACTGTTAGAGTTACTTTAGGTTTGTTTAAAAACCAGTGACAACCTAATTTCCTGAACAATGACACTAATAAACATCTAATTGATTTTTAGGATAATAAGGGAAATGCTGTTTTTGGATTATATGACTGCCAAACCAGACAGAATGAGGTAATTGTAGATTTTTCACTTGGTTGTCTTTTTCTTTCTGTCTCCTCTGTTTTCTAAATACAACCTCGATTTTATTTATTTTCATTTCTTTCCTTCTCCTATTTCTTTAGTTTTTTATCCTTGTTGCCAAAAAAAAAAAAAAAAAAGAGAAGTGTAATGACCCGGAACCAAAACAACACACACAGTGTTAATTCTTTGAAATTTAACTAAAGTTGGCTCAGACTAATTTAATAATATTATGGGGAAAAAATAAAAGTAGGAAGTCCATTTCCTTCTCCAAGAGCCATGTGTGCCCCTAGGTCATTTCCACAACGGCCCTAGACCCTGAGTTCTGATTCTGGCTAACTTCCACGTCATTGTTTCTGTGCTTTTCAGTAACAATCCAGGTTTGGAGCTGTGCTCCTTAATTTTTTCCAAAGCTACTCCTGTTAGTTCCTGGTCAGTGTGGACAAGTTTTTATCTAACTGGGACATTAGGGAGGGAGGGCAGTTTGTGCTTACATAAGAATAATTGAGAAGTGACCCTTGTATATCTTTTATCCATTCTACGTTTCTCCCAGGTCACCTTTCTCTTTTGGCTTCCAATGTGGTTCATTCTCTTCTCCCGTCATCCACTCATTGTCCCCTCAGCTCTTTGTTCATTCACTCATCTGATTCCAAAACCACACCACTCAGTGTTTCCCCTGTGACAGTCCAGAGTCACATGGATGGCCAAGGCAAATCGTGTCCAAATACAGTCTGGAAAAAGAGGCAAATAAAACTCTGAGTGCTAGTACAGTCCTTTCTACAAGGTCTGAATTTTGAGAAGATGCATTTGGAAGCAGCATTATGTAAAATTTTAGTCTGATTTCAGTGGGGGCAAAGCCTTTTATGGATCCGTTTCTCTTCCCTGGGGCCATGAGCAAGGGGTGAGGGGTATTTGCATTTGATTTGTTTCTTCTTCACTGCTTTTTTGGCTTTTAAGATATGGAGATTGCTCGGGAAATAAGTTGGTTAAGGCATACATTAGTGGGAAATTTAACCAGCCTTGCTGTAATAGATGGGCGCATCTTTCTTCAGCCAAAGTTGCTGCCATGGCCATAGCCTGCTTGCTGCGGCTGCTATAACCTGTTATCACAGAGAGTCTGAGGTTTGGTGTTTTTGGTTTTTGGGTTTATTTATTTATTTTTGTTGCTGTTGTTGTTTTGTTTTTGTTTTTGTTTTGAGACAGGGTTTCTGTGTAGCCCTGGCTATCCTGGAACTTGCTTTGTAGACCAGGCTGGCCTTGAACTCATAGAGATCCGCCTGCCTCTGCATCCCAGGTGCTGAGATTAAAGATGTGCGCCACCACTGCCCAGGAAGATTTGGTAATTTGTGAAGAAAAGATGTTTAGTTCTTACAGTTCCAGATGTTGGGAAGTTGAAGCTCAAGGGTCCCAGCAAGGGCTCTCTTCCTCTGTCATGGCACAGTGGAAGTGTGAGAACAGGAGAGTAAGAGGTGTCTAGACTCACCTTGTAACACTCTCCCAGTAACTAACCCAGGCTGGTGAAACAGCAATAGTCCATTGGGAGGGCAGAGCCCTGTGACCTAACCACCCTTTTCTGGGCCTCCCCCTCCAGGACTGCTGTACTGGGATTCTGTCTCCAACCTACGAACTTGGGAGACATAGTCAAACCACAGCAGTTACTAACTAAGCCTCTTCTATCTTTTCTATATATTCAGAACACCTTACAACCCACGTTTTCCTTTGGTTTTGTTAAGGAAATGGATTTGCATATCAAGTCATCTGGACTTTAAATTTTCTTTCAAGTTCTGTATTTTTGTTTTGAAACTATGCCACCAAGAGAAAGACAATGCTTTGCTCTAGTGATAGCGCTCCAGGCTGGGTAGAAGGCTGCACAAATCTTAATGATTCCCCACCTTCCTAAGTGATTTTGTTTTCAAATGGGCAAAATTGCCAAGTTCCATGTACCCTTAGCCTAGTTTTCTTCAGTTGTTACGTCTTGTGTAACCAGAGCATGACAGTAAAGCCAGGCAGGTGACACTGGTAGAGTGTAGGTGTTAAGGTTCTGTGCCATTTCATCACCTAGGCACGCTTGTGTAGTGACCACTGCAGTCAGCATGCACACTGCTGCCATCAGAGAGCTGCTGGTGACCAGCAGTGACCACTGCAGTGAGCATGCACACACTGCTGCCATCAGAGAGCTGCTGGTGACCAGCAGTGACCACTGCAGTGAGCATGTACACACTGCTGCCATCAGAGAGCTGCTGGTGACCAGCAGTGACCACTGCAGTCAGCATGCACACACTGCTGCCATCAGAGAGCTGCTGGTGACCAGCAGTGACCACTGCAGTCAGCATGCACACTGCTGCCATCAGAGAGCTGCTGGTGACCAGCAGTGACCACGGCAGTGAGCATGCACACACTGCTGCCATCAGAGAGCTGCTGGTGACCAGCAGTGACCACTGCAGTCAGCATGCACACACTGCTGTCATCCAGAGAGCTGCTGGTGACCATTTACCAGTTTCAGTGAAACTCAGGAACCTTGCTTTTTAAGTAATTTAGTTTCCTAAACGTACAGTTGTCTCCAACATTTTGTCCCTCTTTAAACAGATTTATCTGTATATTTATTTACTTAATGTGTGTGTGTGCCTGTGTGAGTTTATGTGCGTCATGTGCAAGCAGAAGCCCACAGAGGCCAGAAGAGGGCATTGGATCTCCTAGAAGTGGACTTGTGAACTACCATGTAGGTGCTGGGAACTGAACCTGTGTCCTCTGCAAGAGCAGTAAGCACTCTCAACTGCTGTGCCAGCCCTCCAGCCACCCTCCCCTTAGAAAGACCTTGTTGGTGGTAGGCAAGTGCTGTACACTGAGCTGCGGCCTTCGCTTCTGGCAGTTTTCAAGATCACATTTGATGACATGCGTTTGCCTTTGCTGTCAAGTACGATTGAGGAAATACAAAGTAAGGAAATCCACTACGGCCTGCCTGCATTTTTCTCTTTCCATTGTTGCATCTTCCTCCCTGGTGTCCTGATTTCCTGATTCCTTTTTTAAAAAAATCACTTTCCTGGTCTTTTAAGAATTTGCTTTACTCACAGTATTTAGAGTTGGTGTGCAGGTCATACACTCAGTTTTCTTTACCTGAGCATTTCTTTCCTTTATTCATTTTGAAGGATGACTTTGTCAGGTCTAGAATTCAAGCTGACAGGTTCCTGAAAAAATGTTTCCCCTCGTCCCTCCCTTCATGGCCTCTTATGGGAAACCTGTCTTTTAAAATATTTTTCTCCCGTATTTAAGGTTTTATTTTCCCCAATCACTTTTGAAAAAGTTTTTTTTTCTCCTTTGCCCTTTATTTTCTGAAAATTTACTTGACTGTGTCCCTATGGATTTGTTTGGGTTTTCTTTCTTTTTATTTATTCTTTGAGTCTTTCACATCATGCATCTCAATCCCATTCATTTCCTGTCTCTTTGTATCCGCCCTCTGACCTTGCAACCTCCCCCAACTCAAATAAAATAAAATAAAATTTAAGAGAAAAAAATAAAGGAAAAAAGAGGGGGAAATCTCATCATGGAAGCTGTAGTATAACACAGTGAGCCACACAGTATACCCTTTAGTCCATTTATCTTTACTTGTAAATGTTCACTGCAAAGACTCATTGGTCTGGTTCGAGGCCTCTGGTTTCTGCTACACTATTGATGCTGGGCCCTCACTGGGATTCCTCTTGGACATCCTGCTGTTGTCCTGTGTCCTGGAGATCCTGTGACTTTGGGTCTGCAGGACTGGTCCTTTCATGTGCTCCAGCAGATCACAGATGGGGTGGATGTTGGGGTTGGCCAACTCATAACCCTGGTTCTGGGTCTGGGTAGCTGTAGGGTTGGTCAGCCTGCCAGCTCTCCCTTGTCCTCACTACCAGGGGGAGCTCTCCTGCATTGCCCTGGTGAGTTCACCTCTTGTAGGATGAGCAAGGGGCGAGGCCAATTCTGCTTTCACAACCCTCAGCGGTGACTCTCCCAAACCTACACCTTCATGGCCAGGCACAGGGGCCACTCTCCGGGGATCTGCAGCTGGTGAGGGGCAGGGACAGCTCTCCTGCTCTAATGACCTCAGGGCCAGCTCTCCCACCTTCCATTGTTTGGGTTTTCATTCAGCTTCTTAAATCTTTTGCCCAATTTGGGGTAATTCACTCATCAGCCACTATGTTTTCAAACACTTAAAAAAGTTCCACTTTTCTCTTTTTTTGAGCTTTAATTACATCAAATTAGTCAATCAGATATTTGTGATAGTCAGGAGTCTGTGAGGTTCAGCTCTTTGGTCCCAGTTTATTTACTTTGTATGGTTCAGATTAGGTATTTTTCCCTTCAAGTTCCTGTATTTTTTTTTTTTTTGGTATGTTGCTATCATTTGAGATTTTAAAAGTTGATTATTGTAATTTTCTGGAGTAAAATTTCTATGTATTTTTCGTTCATATGTCCTTGTTAAGATTTCCACTGTTTTTATTCAATCACATTTTAAACTTCTTACTGAAGGGTTTTGTTTTGTTTTGTTTTTTGAAACCATAGCTGCTTTAAAATCTTTGCCGCAGCATCTAGTATTTGCCACCCCAGTGCCTAACGTCTGCATTTTCTCACTCAAGCTGAAGTTTCCTGGCTCCTGGCATGACTCATAGTTTGAGCATCTCTCAAGAGACTCTAGGTCTTATTTAGTTTTCTGTTTTAGTGTCTCCTCTGATGCAGAACTTGTTGAGGAATAAAGGGTGGCACCCCACTCCTGCTGTGGTCGAAGTGAAGACTTCTGCTCCTCTGCTTGGCTTCCTCTCATGACTCCCAGCTGGGGCCAGGGGTTTGCAGCTTTTGACTAGGGTGAGGAGTCAGGGACTGATGGGTGGATGTTGGGAAAGGTGAGAGGACAAGTCTTGGCTTCCGGTTCAGCCCTTTCTGACAATGCTGCACTGTTGAAGAGCCGGGTCTCCCCAGCACTGGGTCTGGGTGGATGTCCACCATTCCTCCATAGCTTTCAGTGTGCTGCAAGGAGATAGATTTCTACCAGGTGTGATGAAAGTCTTGATTTCTACTTGATCTTTTCTGATTCCATCTAGCAGGAGTGGACCATGCTTGGGGCATCTGGATGGAGTGGGATTCTAGTCTCCCCTCTCAGCCTTGTGGATAAAGGGACAAGTGAGGTTGTGTTTTTCCCAGACTGTTTCGATAGAGTAGGTTAGGCAGCCCCCAACAGTCTCTGTCTTACTGGATTTCTTGTTTCTTTGCTTCAGGGGGTGGGGGTGTGCTTCTGTCTATTCCTGGCATCGTTTCTGTTATGGTCTCTTCTCTAGCTTCAAGTCTAGAATATATTATGCAAAAAAGTCATCACCGCCTCATTTCTCAGAACGTGGAGTCCCCAGAGAGCCTGCATACCCTCACCCCCTGGAGGTTGTAAAGCGAACCCACAGCTTTCTGCTCATGGCAGAACCATGTATCCAACCTGTGTTTTCTTCACTCCACTTCCTAGGCTCCTTAGTTTCGTTTTGTGGACAATGTTCAGGGGGTTAGCTTTCCTGAGTGGGGAGAATAGAGAGGAGTGGGTCTTTTTCATCCTGGTCTTGCTGTCTGCAGGGTTTGGCCAAACAAGAAGCAGCACATTACTTAGTCAGAAGTAGGCAAGCTCTCTCCTCCCTACCCTCTGTCTCTTCTCTCCACTTCCATCCCTGCTGGTCTACCCTCGTGCATGCCGGAGGGAATAAGACCCATACTGGGGGGATACAAGCATCTAATGGACTTTTCTGAGAATCTGAGACTATTCTTCTCTGCTTCTGCTCATATGGAATGTGAGCTTGGAACAGACATGGCTTTGGGGACCAGAACTTAGAGTTTTGTCATGTGGAGGTTGAAAACTTATTAAAGCCAGAAAATTAAGAGAATGGGTATTTCCAGTTCTGGATTAAACCATCCCTAAAGCCCAGACCTGCCTTATATTATCCAGTTCCATGAGCCACTGTGTAATGTGTTTTTGCAGAAACTAGTTTGGTAGATATTTTTGATGTTTACCATAGCTGAAGTTTTCTCCAGTCCTGCCTGGCCCACAGTCAGGACAAATCTCTCTCACCTGCCAGTCCCACAGCTGCTCAGACCCAACCGAGTAAACACAGAGACTTATACTGCTTACAAACTGTATGGCCGTGGCAGGCTTCTTGTTATCTATTCTTATATCTTAAATTAACACATTTCTACTAGTCTATAAGTTGCCACGTGGCTCCTGGCCTTCTGGTACCTTACATCTCACTTTCCATGGCGGCGGCTGGCAGCGTCTCTGACTCAGCTTTCCTGTTCCCACAATTCTTTTCTCTCCTTGTCCTGCCTATACTTCCTGCCTGGCTACTGGCCAATCAATGTTTTATTTATTAACCAATCAGAGCAACACATTTAACATACAGAACATCCCACAGCAGTTCACAATTGAAGAATTCTGTACTTATATTCCTTACGGCCCAGCAATTCTTCCATAGGCTCACAAAGATGTGTTTGAGGTTTAGAAATGTATCTCAGTAGTAGAGTACTTGCCCAACTGGTACAAGCTTCTAGGTTTGAGCCTCAGCACTGGGAAATAATATATATGAAATGCTAATTGGATAATTTTATTACCTAAAAGTGGGAGCTAAATCAAATTAATGCCCACCAATAAGTTACTTGGGAATAAATGCTGAGGTGTTAGCAGTCTATTAAGTTGGGCTATGTTAGAAGAACATATGGTGAAGCGCTTGCTGGACAGACAGAGTTCACATCCCCAGCACCTACGTGAAAAACTGCATGGTGGCGTGCGTCTGCAATCCCATGCTACAAGTGTGACAGGCAGGGCCTAGGGACCCATGGGCCGGCCTGTCTAGTCAAAATGGTGGAGCATGATAGAGGAGACACTTGACCCTGACCCCTGGCCTACTTCACAGCACAAGCAAAGGCACACACACACACACACACACACACACACACACACACACACACACTCCCCTGTAAGTGCATACTGGCACAGAAGGCTCTCCAAAACATTTTGCTACATGAAGAAAAGCATTTGATAGGACAGCACACTTCATTCATGTTGGAAAACTAAGAAACGTAAGGCACAGTCGATGTGGAAATAACTTTAGACAATCTGGAAGGCTCCTGCACAAGTCACAAACTTCCCTCTCGGAATGGAGTTGACATTGCCTGAGGTTTAGAAGGTTTGATGTTGTATTTGACAACATTTGCATCTTTTAAGCATCAAGATTATTCATGTGTGATTCCTTAGTTAAAAGAATAAAATACTAAAAACGAAGTATATAATCTATGATTTTTCTTACTTATAAATAAGACTCACTAGAGCAAAAAGTTAAAAAAGCAAAACTTCTACAGAAGTTTAGTACCTTCTTTAGAAGGGTTTATTACTAAGTGGTGTGTGTGTGTGTGTGTGTGTGTGTGTGTGTGTGTGTGTGTGTGTGTACACGTGCGCGCTCAGGAATGCCCACGGAGGTGTTGGATGCTCCTGGGTTGGATGTACATGTACATGCAATTATGGGTGGTCTTGGGAACTGAACTTGGATCCTCTGCAAGAGTAGCTCATACAGCTGAGCCATCTCTCTAGCCCCAAATTTAGTGCCTTCATATCAACTCAAAGCTCCCGTTTGGTAGCTGTTTCCCGTGGTGACGGGGTGACACACTTAAGTCCTCAGTCCTTAACATCTTCCATCTACATGACTGTTTCCATGTTCCTTAGCATCAATGAAATGGAATCTTTTGATTTTTTTCCCCGTTGTTGTTAAGACAGGGTTCTACTACATAGTCCAGGATAGCCTCCAACTTGTCACCCTTCTGCTCAGCCTCTGCATGGTTGGGGTTACTGGTGAGCACACCATGACTGGCTTCTCCTGATATTTTGAACATTTCAAACATTCATAAAAAAGGAAAGACTAAGTAATGGAAGATTTCTTAGCCACGTCTTTAAATATGAGACATACTTGTGGCACAGCCAATGGTATCATGGTCAGGTGTGTGATCTGATTAAAGCCTTTCTCCCTCATGCTTACAATCTGAGTGGCACAACACAGCCTATGTTGTGCTAAGTGCTTTGTGAGTATTGACCCTCTTCATCCTCATCATAACCCAGGAGACACTTTGGCCATACCACTCTGGTATTTCTGAGTGCTTATAATAACACAAGATGCATGTTATAGTCCTTTGCTAAGTATGATGGATAGATAAGCTGAATAACGCGTCCAAAGTCGCACAGCTGGAGAACAAGTCAGGATCTGACCGGGGGTGTTGGTGTTTTGAACCATGCTGTTTGGTTGTCTCATAGCTAAGTTTCAGTGCTAAATGTGGCATAACATATTAAACATTTTCCCTGAAAAATAATCCAGGCCATATCAGCATAGACTAGTTCACTGACGGTTCTTTAGGAATGATTCATTTAGGAAATGCTTTGCTAAACAATGTTTGGTATAAAGTTTAATAGGAATTATCTCCATACAGTTGTTATTTACCATAATCCTCCTTTTTTGGGTTGTTTTAACAGCATCTGTACACCTTTGAGAAGGACATGCAAGCTGTCAGCTGCTCTGTCAACAGCGAGAGAACCTTGCTTGGTGAGTTGAGAGCTCATGGCTGCCCATTAAAACTGCATCTTTCAAGGCGAAGCATTCTGGATTTTGCAATATTTGATTATAATGACAACTTTCCAGAAAATACATGTTCTAGGTAAATCAAGTTTGAAATTGAGAAGCTGTAGGACACAGCTATAGGAATTAATGGTTTCCGTTTGTCTACAGTGTTATAGTGACAGATCTCATGGATTCCAGGTATAAAATGATAAACTTGAACAAGCTGCCATGTGGATCAGTTGCTAACTGATTTTTTTCTTTTCCATTAGCTGCAAGTTTCATTCAGTATACTAAGGAAGGAGTAAGGAATGAGCTTCAGCCAGGTAATGAAATTATTCTTCTTTCATATGTATTGATAGATAAAGATCTGTTGGACTAAGCCAAATTTCAAGCCTTTTAGAAGTGCCTTTATCTTAGAATAGAAAGGCTGTAGCCATTTACATACAAGCAAGACTTTAAATTTTGTTTGTCAAGTAGGCAAGAAGGTGTGAAAAATAATATAATGGGAATTGTAGAAAAAATGAGATAATAATTAGCACCTGAAGACTAAATAAATGCCAAGATTATATTTGGCTTCCACGGCCAGAAGCTAATGTAAAAGTAGGGAAACTTACAGTGCTACTTAAAAAATGTCTGGTGAAATATCGATTAATCTCTAAAGCATTGTGGATAGTTCATAAATACAAAATAAAACACAGATCTGTTCATTTACACAAACCTACTTTGTAGTTTATTGGCCATGTGGAACCTTTTGCTTTTTAAATTTCAAAAGGCATTCTGTGTCATCCTCCTGCCCCACAGCTCAAGTGTTGACCGCATGTGTGTGGTCAGGCCCCTGTAAAGTACCACAGACAGAACTTCTGGAGAGTGGTGAGGTGGGTGGCTACCTTCATGGAGCCTCCAAGCTAGTACCAGGCGTCAACTACAAATGTTCACAGTGGCCAGAGGCCATATAAATAAATAGATTTGGTGGGAGGAAAATGAAGTTTTGCTGTGTGAGCATGAGCACCTGAGTGTAGCATGAATCTTAAAAGGTCTTATTAATAAAATCAAAACCAGTGCCAGTTATTGGGGTGAATGCTGGAAGACCAGAGAAGCAGAACAAGTCACAGCTACCTCACCTTGCCAATTCCTCAGCTGATCCTGTTTCCTCAGACTGGATGCCTCTGTGTCCTCATCCTGAATGAGTCTCAGCTGAACTGCTGCTCAAAAACCTAAAAGCTTATCCAGCTCTAGTTCCTGGTCCTCACGCCTTATATACCTTTCTGCTGTCTGAAATCACTTCCTGGGATTAAAGGTGTGAGTCACCTTGACTGGCTGTTTCCAGTGTGGCTTTAAACTCACAGAGATCTGGATGGATCTCTGCCTCCCAAGTGAGAGGATTAAAGGCATGAGTGCCATCATTTTTTGGCCTCTATATCTAGTGACTGTTCTGTTCTCTGACCCCAGATAAGTTTATTGGGGTGCACAATATATCAACCACACCCGAGTTCAATCTTTAAAATCCATGTAGACAGCCAGGTATGACAGTGCACTCCTGTAATCTCAGTGCTGTGGAGGTGGAGAGAGGCCATCCCTGGGGCTCACTGACCAGCCAGCTTAGCCTGCTTGACCATCCTCAGCCCAATGAGAGACCCAGTCTCACAAAACAAGCAATGGTGCCTGAGAAATAACATACAGTTTGACTTCTGGCCTTCACATGTACACATTAACATGTGTACTTGTACAGATACATACCCACATAAAAAAGAAAAATGAGGTGTTTTTATTGTTTCCATTGTTAAATATTTCCATTACATTTTGTTTATTTATTTTGTATGCCTGTATGTATATGGGCTTGTGTGTGGAGGTCAGAGGACAACTTATGGTTCTCTCCTTCCACCATACGGGTCCTGGGGTTGAATTTAGGTGGTCAGGCTCCTGCTGAACCTTCTCAATGGCCTTGTTGTTTCCAGTGTTAGCATGGAAACAGAGAAACACTTCAGCTGTTTAATGAGAGGGGCTCAACAGCTGTAAGGACTGGTGAAGGGTACAGGGTCTTGACTCCCGGAATCCAAGAGGAGCCACTTTTTTCTTTTTCTTTTTCTTTTTCTTTTTTCTTTTTCTTTTTCTTTTCTTTTTTTTTTTTTGGTTTTTCGAGACAGGGTTTCTCTGTGTAGCTTTGTACCTTTCCTGGAACTCGCTTTGGAGACCAGGCCGGCCTCGAACTCACAGAGATCTGCCTGCCTCTGCCTCCCGAGTGCTGGGATTAAAGTGTGCGACACCATCGCCTGGCAAGAGCTACTTCTTACTTAGATTTTTGTTTCTGTAAAGGGCAGTTAAGTCCACTGGGACCAGCTTTGCAATTTGTTGAGAACTCTGGACTTTTATGTAAAAATCTAATTTATAAAAGTTGGCTCAACTGGTTTTTAAGACTCTGCCCCAGCAGCAATAGCCACCTGTGGGCCGGAAGCAGCCTGTGAACTGCCAGTTTTCAAGCCTGGTCCAGAGGGCCGGACTTGGGCCCTTGCTGCCCTGCCCCAGGTGCTTTCCCTCTGCTGTCTGCTTGGCGCTTGGTTCCTTCTTTTGTTTGCACAGTTCCCATCGGATGTATTCTGTGGTCACATGTGATGGAAAAACCCTTTGTACATACTCTCCACATGAGGCTCACGAGGCTGTGCTGGCCTCTGAGGGTAACTGGAGCCAAGCCTGGGAAGAGCTTTTGTGAGACATTGGTGGGCTAGCTGTCTTCTCTGAAATCTCATTCCTCTTTACTCCGACTTTCACCTTCAGTGACATGCAGAGAGCTATGACCACTCGTCCCTCTGCCGGCCTCCTCCTCATTCCCATGCACTCTTTACTGCTGTTGGGATTTGATGCAATGCTTGCCTCAAGGGGCCGGATTGGACTGGATTATGTAGGGTGGGCTCTAGAACATTGAGATGCTGACTCCTAAACAAGGGTTTGAACGAAACGGGACACAGGGCTGATCTGATGTACTCTGTTGTCTGGGAAGGCAAGGTTACCGCTGCAGCTCCAAGCTGGTGAGAAATATCCTCACACCGTGGATGTGTGTGTGGTCTGCTGCTTCTTATTCCTTGTGACCTTGAGTCAGAGAAAAGTTCTATTCTGCCAGGAAACTCAGAGCAACTGTAGTTTTTACTTGATATTCATCATTTCTGCCTCAGTGTCATGCCTAGCAATAGTCAGCCCTGGGTGTGTTATAAAATGCACTCCCAGAGAAGATTCAAAGTTGCATCCTGTTCAGATATGCTTGCTTAGCCTTGGACTGGGCACCTGTGATGAGATTGCTTGCTTGTGTCTTTAAACACATTAGCCTGAATATTATTAGTTATCATGCCACTTACAAAGTAGCTTTGTATCCTAACTCACCTTTTATCCCTATCACTGAGGTGAGAACGAGATTTGTCCAGTATAACTCAAGAACATTCCCTCTCTGCTTCTTTAAAGCAAGAAGTTGAAACTTCTTGCTTTTGGCTCAGGATCATTGGAAGACTCTGTTGTCTACATGACAGCCTGGGAGTGTGGATGTATGCACAATAGGGCAGCCCATGACCAGTGGGCATCAGGGAGCTGAAGGGAAATTGTCCCCCATTTCCAGTCTGAAAAGGGATGATTCTGAGGTTCCCTCAAGCAGGTTCAGATTCCAGGTGGCCACTAATGTGCTAATGTTTCGTGTCTACCATGTTTATGACCTTTGGCATACGCTCCCCAGTCCTCACTCCCTCAGGCAAACTTCTCAGGGCTAGAGTGGACCTGTCCCCTGAGGTCACTTCTGGCCTTAGTTTGAATTTCACTGGAAGCAGCATCTGAGGCAGAGAATCTGGTGTTTTTAGTTTATTTGTCATGGAAATACTACTGGGACATGGTCGGACAGGCACCTGAAAGAGGAGAACGGGAATTACATTTCCGACAGAGCAAGGCTAGACTAGATTTTGTAGAGTCACTGTTTTAAGAGAGCGACAGGACCGTGAGATGAGGTGGAGGAAATGGAAGTCAGAGAGAAAAAGGAGGTGAGGTGCAGGGTGGCTGTCTTCATAGCAGAGACCGTTGGAATGACCTGACCTTCTCTATGAGCAAAGGGGAATCATGTAGACTAAGGGATGCATCTGGACACGTTTAGAAAACAGATTTGTCAAGATTAGCACATGCTAATTATCACATGTCAAGATTGGCACATGCGAAAAGGAACAAGTCGAGAATAACTCAGCTTTTTTTCCCCCAGAACAAGTGTGTGTGTGTGTGTGTGTGTGTGTGTGTGTGTGTGTGTGTGTGTGTGAACAGGAGTAGAAGGAAGTGTTTGGTTTTGTGCATTATCAGTTTGAGATGTGAGATGTAAGGTATGGATTTGAATATGAGTCAGAATTTGAGGTGAGAGGAAGCCAGGTTTGGAGAAATACTTTTGAGAATCACCAGTCATCACCTTGGAAGGTTTCTTTCTGCTCAGTTAAGATTTCAGAATCAGGCTGGGCTTGGTGGAACACCCCTTGCTGTCCCAGACCTTAAGGGTAGATGTAGGAGGATCCGGAGTTCAGAGTCATTCTCAGCTACAGAATGTCTTCAAGGCTGGCCTGGGGGCTATATGAAACCCTGTCTCAAAACACCCTTCACCCTAAGAAAGTGATTTCAGAAACGATGTAACCAGAAAGTACTATAGAATATGTCATGTTTTGTCCTTTGAACAGATATATTGGAAAGATTTCTTTTGTCTACTCATGAATGCCTACCTTATAAGTCATTTATTTAAAAAAAAGTAGTCTTTTGCAAAGTGTTATTTAACAATCTATTGTTTAAAATGAGATTTTTTTTCCCATTGCAAAAAAAACAAACTGTAACATATTTCAAGTAAAAGATTCTCTGATTTACCCACTTTACAGTCAGCTTTTATCATCAGCCTCTCTCCTTGGCTATAGTATAGCCAAGCTAACTATAGTATAGTTAATGTTTGTTTAGAAAATGACCTTCCATAGGAAGAGGCCCAGGCTGAGCTCTACATCCTCTCTTGTGGCTGCATTTACTACCAGATACAATAGATACCCCTGGGCAGCAACTGGGGTGGCCATTTGCATTGGACCTCACCATCATTGAACTTCCCAGCGCCTCCATACCATTAGGGACAGATAAGTATTCCACAGAGCTGTGGTTTGGCTCAGGAGCCTCACTGTGGAGCACATGGCACGTCCCTGAGAGACACTCCTGTCATGGTGGTTGACTCCCACCGTTATGATGGTTGTCTAGTTTAAATGCCTGGCCTATGTTGAACGGGGGTGGGGGGAGTGGGGGGGTGGTTAGTGGAGGAAGATAAAGAAACTTTAAATGACAGTTGGTTATTTTGTTTGTACATACATAAATTCATGCTGTAAAAGCCAAGTCCTCATTTTCCCTTAGAGAGTTTCCCCAAACTGGCTTTTTCATGCAGTTAGAACATGTGAATTTTATAAGAGGTAATTGGCTGTCCATTTGTATTATCTAATGTAGTATTTTGGTTCTGCATATTTAACATAGATATTAGTAGGGAAAATTGCTTTCCTTTCTTGTTTTTGTTCTGTTTTTTTTCTTGACTGTCTTTGACACCCACATCTCTCTTACTCCTGGAGCCATGTTTTAGACATCATGCAGATTTCCAGAGTACCTCACTGTCGGTGACATGGCTTGTGTCACTGAGGAAACAGTCTCAGTTGAGGGATTGTCTGAGTCAGACTGGCCTGTGGATGTGTCTGAGGGGAATTCTTTTGAACGTTCATTGTTGTAGGCAGGCCCAGCCCACTGTGGGCATCACCGCTCCCTGGGCAGTGGTTCTGGGCTGTATAAGGAAGCTATCGAGGCATGAGCCTGTGAGCAAGTCAGCAAGCAAATCTTCGGTGGTTTCTGTTTCAAGTTCTTGCTTAAGTTCCTGCTTCCTGCCTGCCCCAACTTCCCTCAATGACGGACTATGACCTAGGTGTGTAAGCCAAAACAAAGCAAAAACACACCCCCCCAATCCAACAAACAAACATAAATGCAACCCCCAAACCTTTCCTCCCTCAGGTCACTTTTGGTCACGGTATGTGTCGCAGCAACAGAATGAACTGGAACATTCACCTTTGCTTGCAGCCCAGCCGGAGAACAGCCTCTGTCAACTGAGGTCCTGTCCCGTCACTGGCTCTTTTGTTTTGTCAGAAACCCTAGTACTCATCAAACGTTTCTTTAGTTTTATACTTGTGATTCAACATAATAGCTCTCCTGCTGTCTTGCCTTCTCAAGTGATTGGTGTGTTCAGAAGGATAGGTGTGCGTGTGTGTGGAGTGTGAGCGAGTGTGGAAGACAGCATTTAGTATCAGGTGCCTTCTAATGTTGCTCTCTGTCTTGCTCTATTTGAGACAGGATCGCTCACTGAACCCAGAGCTCACTGATTGGCCAGGCTGGCTGGCCTGTGAGCCAGATGGATCTGCTTGTCTCACTCTGGAGTTACTCCAGGAGTGGTGGACACTGCCATGTCTGACTATTTTATGCAATGTTTGGAATCTGAACTCAGTTCCTCAGGTTTTCATAGCAAGTACTTTGCACACTGAACCATCTCCTCAAATCCCTCAAGGCATTTTCTTAGTTTCTAATCATACTTTTTATCAATCTGCCATTGATAGAGACGAATACCCAACTGGTGTGTAACAAGCTGTGTGAGAAAGCGTTAATAGGCAACAATAAACCTGTTGAGCTCTGGGCAAGGCGATGCAGGAAAAACTGCTTCAAAGGAGGAGAAAAAAGCCGGCTGCGGTGGCGCATGCCTTTAACCCCAGCACTCAGGGGATCTCTGTGAGGCCAGTCTGTTCCACAGAGTGAGATCCAGGACAGTACCAAAAATCTACACAGAGAAACCCTGTCTTGAAAAATGATGTTAAAAGAAAGAAAATCTCCCACAGACCTCCCCACAAACAAACAAACAAACAAAACCAATCTCACAACACTGGGTAGGTAGCCCAGCATCCTAGAAGGTGAGAGGTAGGAGTTCCAGGGCAGAATCAAAAGCGTGCCAAGTGAAACAAAGTAAACTCCTGTAATCCCAGCATTCCCAGGTACCAGCACAGGGATTAAGAATTTGAGACCATCCTCAGCAATGCTGAATTGAAGATCATCAGCCTGCTCTGACTGAGACCTCTCAGAAAAGAGAAGGAAAGAAAAGCGCAACCATCCACCTACGATGAGGAAGTCAGGCGTGGCCCCGCAGGGTCACAGGATGCCCTCCCTGTAGACTGTCTGCTTCGCCATCTCGGCTTTATTACCAGAAGTCCAGTCAGTCTCTGCAGGGCTTCCAGAGCTTCGGGGAGTCTGGCTTAGGCAGCAGACGGTGCAGCCTTGCCTGCTCCTGCAGGGTTGCAGTAAAGTAGCTGTGTTCTCTGACTTGCAAGGACCACATTGTTGGCGAGGTGACTGGCTCTCCGGCCTTGCCTCTGGCGGTGGGGGTGGAGGGTGAGGAGCCCTTGTGCCCTGAGTTTCCGCCCTTGGTCACAGGTGTGAGCGAGCTGCTCAGCTTGCTCCTCCTTCCTTCCGGCAGGACCTTGCAAGCTCTGCCTGTTAGCTCCAGGACTGCAGCTGGCCTCACAGTCACCAGAACCAGGAAGTTCCCATTTTGACTGCCGCTGGGTTCAGGAGTTTCCCCTCTGGGGATCGTTAAGACATTTTTATAAAAATACCCAGGACTCATAATTTGTTAGGTCATATCCCGGAAACTGGCTCATGTGCCCGGTTTACTCTTAAGAAATGAAAACTGGTTGATTCCAGACTGCTGTGTGATCCCCAAATTGTGCATTAATATTCCCAATACAGTAATTGAGAGAGAACCTAACTGTATTAGAGTCATAAGAACTTAACTCTTGGGAGGCGGGACCTCTGACCTAAATTTGGACATCTGTGGTAACCCCTTCCAGCCCCTGGCCACAGACTGACTCCTAATTGCTTTTATGACATTTGCTCAGCTAGGACACCAGGACCAAGCTAGCTGTTGACTGCGCGCTCCATTGCTCTTGGGGAATTGAGATTATGTGCTACTGATAGGCACTGTCAGCCATGACACATGCGCATCGGAATATCTTTATATTCTCACACACACTGGTTGCCACTGTGCTGCAGAACTGGGCAGACAATGAGTAGGGGCTTTCTGTGTTGATTTAGACTTAGAAGCCAGGGAGTCTACGGAGCTGTGCTAAAAATAGCTTCACTACAGGCACGTTGACTTCTTCTTCATTGTGGGTTCTTTATCTGATTTTTTTTCCTTTTTGGTAATGAAAACTAAGGCCTCCTGAGTCTGGTCAGTTGCCCTACCTATGGCCCCAATTTTGAGTTTGAGAAATGTCATAGTAAACCTTAGGAAAATTAAGAAATAGCTGATACAATAGGAAACACACACTTTCAAAACCCAGCTGCACCTATTTGCAAATGATGCTGTCTGGGAGGAGGGGAACCTGCTGGAGGTCAGTGTGTCAGGCACACATGCCCCTGTGGAGTCAGGGGTGCACTGTGATAGCATCCTTAGAAACCATTTGTATTGTAAATACGGTGCTTCCTGTTTAACACGGGCGGTCTGTGACTGGCTCAAAAGCAGCTTCTCTCAGGTGTGGAAGGATGTGGAAGGCAGGTCGATTGCTCCTTTAGAGCCCCTGGGCCACACATAGCCCCAAAAAAAGGAACTGGGGACTAGAATTAGTTTAACATCACCCAAGAGACATTATGATGATGGTAGAGTTGTTCTGTTAACCCACAGTTGGTGTAAGTTGAGACATCAGGCATTCTTTTTCATGGTTGCTTGAGAAAAGAGAATAATAATGTGCTATCCCAGTTGTTAGGACTGAAATCCTCCCTGTCTCTGTAGGATCAAAGTGCTTAACTTTGCTGGTTGAAATTCATCCTGTCAACAATGTGAAGGTTCTGAAAGCAGTGGAGAGCTGTATTTGGGTACAGGTAAGCAAGCCTGCCACCTATCACTTGTCTCATTAATCAGAAGGTGTGACCTCTACGGAGGAAGGTGCTTGTTTACAAAGTGCTTTCACACACGTTAGCTCATTTGACCCTCCAAGCACAGTTCCAGATGTCAAGGCTGCAGGTTCCAGATGTGAAGGCTGCAGAGTTCCAGATGTGAAGGCTGCAAACATCAATGCTTCCCTTGTAAACATGGAGACAAGAACTCAGACCCGGCTGCCTCAGCTCTGCTATACCTGTAAGGCAAGGTTTTCACATGATAAAACATCAAATATTAAAATAACTCTGTGGTAAGCTTTAGAATTGTTTATTTCACATGTTTGCCTGGTTGACAGACTAATTATCTGATTAATGATAGTAAATTCCTGACTTTAGCAACAGCATGGATTGCTACAGAAGCAGTTTGTGGATAATGTGGGTGGACAAGTCATTTTTTATTTGAAGATTCCATCCACATGCCTGCATTCTTGTGTTTATGAAGGTTTATTTGCAATTCAAAATTACCACTTCTGGCACTTGGCCAGGCATTGGCTGAGCGGGTGAGTCACTTGCTTGTACATCCCCAGCTGAGATGATGCTCTGACTTGTTTCCATGCTTACATTGTAGACAAGAGGTGTTCACTGCCTAGTGCCGTGAGTTTTTAACTTTTGTGCTTTTCTTGTGATGTGACTGAAATGACGTCCCAGTGTTGTGTTGAAGTTTTGTCTAGTGTTTCTAAGAATACAAAGGTTGTGATGTGTCTTACAGTAACGTGTGTGTTATCTAAATAAGCTTTATTCGGGTATGTTATTGATCTGTGGGCCATAAGCTCAAAGTTAATGAATCAATAAGATGTGTGACATGAGGTGTATCTCAACAGAAACACACAGACAAGAGTATATATTCATCTGTTTACAAGAGTGTGAACAGAGGTTTGTAGGGACCTAACCTATTTGGCCTGTGATCAAGTTTAGTATTCAGTACCCAGGGTCCTTGGTGATTACCAAAGCGAGGGTTGATTATACACAAATGTACTAGAGCATCATTTCCTGTGCCTAACTTCACGCTCTGCTGTCTTTTACTCTCTCTTGTGGTATCTGCTTCAGCCCCAGGCTGTAGCTGTTTTATTACTCTTTACTCTCTGGGGACCCTCCACTCAGCTCCCAAATAAACACACATGGAGGCTTATTCTTTCTCATGAATGCCCGGCCTTAGCTTGGCTTGTTTCTTCCAAGCTTTTCTTTAACTTAAATTATCCATCTACCTTTTGCCTCTGGGCTTTTTCCTTTCTCTACTTCTGTATACCTTTCTTTACTTCTTTCTCCGTGTCTGGCTGTGTAGCTGGATGGCTGGACACTGAAGTCTTCCTCCTTCATCTCTCATTCCTTGATCTCCTTCTTCTAGATTTCTCCTTAATTTTATTCTCTGCCTGCCAGCACCTCCTATCCTTTCTCCTGCCTTGCTATTGGCCGTTCAGCTCTTTATTACACCATCAGGTGTTTTAGACAGGCACAGTCACACAGCTTCTCAGCGTTAAACAAATGCAACACAGGTCTGGAGAGGTGGCTCAGTGGTTAAGAGCACTGAATGCTCTTCCAGAGGACCTGAGTTCCATTCCCAGCACCCACATGGCAGCACATGACTGTCTGTAACTCCAGTTCCAGGAACCTGACACCTTCACACAATGCACATGAAATAAATTAAAAAAAAAATGCAACACATCTTTGTGTCATTATGTTCTACAACATAAACAAATGTAACATCTTAAAATAATATTCCACAACACCAACCTGCAGCCAATGGGCTGCCTCTTCCCTCCCCTCCCTCCCCCTCCCGTCCCCTCCCCCTTCCGTTCCCCCCTCCCCTTCCCTTCCCCTCCATCCCCCTTCCCCTCTCCTCCCCCCCTTCCCCTCTCCTCCCCTCCCCTCTCCTCTCCCCTTCCCCTCCCCTCTCCTCCCCTCCCCTCTCCTCTCCCCTCCCCCTCCCCCTCCCCTCCTCCCCCCTCCTATAGGTTCATCTGACCCAGTGTTTGCCTGCCTCTCCTGTTGCTTGCAGACAGGCCCCAACCTGGAGCTTGCAAGCCTTTTCTCTCCCTCTGGGAACGACTTTATCCGCACTGCTGCAGTACGCGGGCAGCTGGGAGGCAGAGCACATTTCCCTTTCCGGCTTGGTTTTGGATTCCCAATATTTGCACCCAGGCAGGGTGAATGATCGTGACAAAATTAAAGGACGAGGACAGACCAGGGAGCTGGGACAGAAGAGAGTGCGTTGTTGTCTTTCATTGTGCTGCACCGGCTGGCCTGCAACGGCTGTGTAGACCAAGCTGGCCTTGAACTGAGAGCCATGCCTCTGCCTCAAGGATGCTGGGTTAAAAGCATATACCACCAGGTCTCACAAGAGCTTTTATAAGTATATGGTTATACAATGTTGCAAATAGATTAAAAGCTACTTTGAAATCATGAAAAGTGGTTAAAATGATGAAATTTCTGTTATATGAATTTCATCTCAGCTAGAATTAATTAAAAGTACATAATACAAAGCTATATTTATTGGCCAGAGACAAATGTCTCCACCCAAATGAAATAAACCCCATGCCCATTCCATGGGCCCACCCCAGCTCCTTGTCCTACCCCTGTTCCTAATACCCTCTCCTCTAGAGGTGAGAACTGCAAGCCTCCGCCCATGGCACATTTACCTTCTGCTCTGTCCCTCTCCCGGCAGAGATGCACCCTCCACAGTCCACCGAGTCTGGTCTGTACTGTGTTCTGTCTCCTTTTTTTTTTTTTTTTTTTTTTTTTTTTATCAGCCATCTACAGTTGTAAATTTTCCTATCTGCACTGGCAGTCTTGGTCACCAATGTCAGAGGAACTACAGTAGAAAGTCCTCACATGCCACCCTTTGAGAGTCCCCTCCTGCCGAGGTACACCAAGAGACACACCTTTCCACACACCTACACTCCATCCAACAACAGATTCTCAGCCTCGCTGCATTTGTGAAGCTGGTTCCCTAACTGCACAGCGACTGCATAGACTCTTACTGTGGATTGATTTAGAATGCCAGAGAGCCGTCCTGAACGCTTCTGTAGCTGTATTTGAAGGCTGTGTTTTAATTTCCAGGCCTTGCTCTAGGACCACCTCATAGAAGATAACTACCACGGGTCTTATAAAATCACTTCCATGGTAGCCTGTGAAGACCAGACAGGCTCACAGATCACAGCTCTATGGTCACATGTGTGG
Organism: Peromyscus leucopus; assembly: GCF_004664715.2. Classification (NCBI taxonomy): domain Eukaryota; kingdom Metazoa; phylum Chordata; class Mammalia; order Rodentia; family Cricetidae; genus Peromyscus; species Peromyscus leucopus. Next base: position 38,157,364 of record NC_051065.1, read on the forward strand.
TGCTGTTCACCTCAGACCTTTCCACAGCTCCATTGTGCAGTGCATCTTATCTGTACACACTCTAGAAGTCATTAATAATTAGCTCTGTATTACTTTTGTAGCCAAATTCTATATTGCTGTCTATTGTGTAATTTTAGGGTTGCTGCTGAGAAAAATGTCATACAGCTAGTGGTTTGCTCTGCAGTTCTAGAGGGAGATTCAACAGTGGTTACTTGAAGAAATGGATCTGTCCTACTTCTGGTCTATCATGGAAAGTAAAGGCAACAATAATAGAAAATCCAGTGTCTATGAAACTGAGCCATAAACAGTTATGTCCTTTTATAATGTTTTAAGTTTTGGGTGCCAGGGAACAAAATGCTCTGTTACAACTCCTAGTAAAGCTGCCTTAATATGAAAAGGCTGACTTCTTGTCTGCCACTCTTTTGATGACGAAAGGATTGAGCGTTGGCACCATCTTGTGCCAGCTTTCCTTCATTATCACAGCCGATAGGGTCAGCCTCATGCCGTGGGCAGACACACAGCGGAGAGCGTGCTGGCAGTGTTCTGCCCAAGCTTTCTCTTCCCGGTGACAGCTAGCCTAACTTCGAGCCTTGTACATCTTTAGCCACTTGCCACATCATGACTCCCTGTTCTTTCTTGGAAAGTCCCTGGTGACTTCGTTCTTTGTGTCTCAGATGTGGAAGTCTGGAAATTGCAGCAGGGACTGTGTTTATGTGGTTCTCAATCATATACTAGGCTTAGTTTCTCAATAAATGCACTGACCCCACTTTGTCTCTGTGTGAAATAAAACATTGTATAAATGTCATTTGCATTGCTTCTGATTAGCTTTGGAATCAAATATTTCAAACAGGAACATCATTACTGGAGGAATTCCCCTCTTACGCTCAAAAGAATGGTGATAAAGTTGTACCTGGTGTCAACCTCCCCCTAGAAAACTGAGATCCTTAGGGGTTCCTTCCTCTACTTGCTTGACCTTTGACATGTCTACATATGATTCCCCTAAAATATTTTGTGGTTCTCAGTTCCTTGCATATCATGTAGCAGTAACCGTAATCAAACAACTACCGAAGGACCAGCACAAACAAAATAGTTGCTTATGTTTTTTATGATTCCCTTTCTACAGTTCCTCTACCCACATGTTGAAAGTCATCTTCTACAGAACCACCTGTTACTGATTTCAGAAGAGAAATGTAAGTGTATCTTTAGGTAACGAACAGGGGTGCATGCACACAGTCTCCTAGTGAAAGGGGAAGTCTGTTGAATCAGCTGGATATCTTTACCATTGCCAAGGGTCTGCTTACCTCTGATGTCCATTCGAGACCTAGAATTCCTGTGAGAGCTTTTCTGAACCTCTGCTCAGTTTCCTTGTCTTGGGAAAGGAATAGCTCGTGTACACATACATGTTCAGTTGTTCACTTGTAGAACAGTTACACTGTTTGTTTCCTTTAAGATGCCTATCTGTCAGAGCGGATGACTGTGATCAAGGTTAAGGGGCTTGGGTGGAGAGAAGGAAGGAAAGGCTTGGTTGCTAGAAGAATTCCGGGCAGATCTAAAGCACACAGTCGTATGACCAAACTCAAGCAGAAGTGATGCAAGAGGTTATGGCCTTCCAAGATGTTTTCAGATTTGGGAAGGAGTGCAGACAAAACCCACTGGTACTTACCAACAAGCAGGCTTTCATGTCATGAGGTGAAACTATGGGCTGACTTTCGTTTGGAAGGACAGGTTGCATTATATTTATGTTTAGTTTCTTTGTTTTGGCTCAATTTTTGGTACCACATTTTGTTTTGTAATTAGAACCAGCAGAATATAAGTGTGACTAAACCTAAATTGTTACTGTTACTACAAATTGAATTAAAGTGTTACAGATTTTGTTCATGTGATGTTGCCCCTAAAAATACCTCATATCTATATCTATCTATGTATCTATCTATGTATCTATGTACCTATGTATCTATCTATCATCTGCATTTCTACCTACATTTATATATATATATATATATATATATATATATATATATATATATATGGAAATTAGAGGTGAACCCCACTACTGAGGCTCGTGTTAGGCAGCAGAGGGCTATATGCTTCATGGATTATAACACGAAGGAGAGAAGTAAATGTGGGTCTGGGAACACTGTCAGCAGGGGAGAGTGGTGGCCTTGGAAGTGTCGCGGGATCCCTGTGTAACCGTTAGAAGAACAGCACTGATGGTTTTTCCTGAATGGTAAAATATCTTTCTTTTGGTTTATTTTTAAAGATATTGATCGGTTTCATATCCAGATCACAAGAAAAGATGGAAACAGAGTGGTAAATATTGAAATCCTTTTCCTTCAGAACTCTCTTTAGGAGGGGCTGTGTCTCTGACTTCTAAAGACAGATGGACTCCATTGACACGAAACATTTCTTTGATGTCTTTTGAATGACAGCCTTTCTGTTAGGACATGTGAAGCAGAACAAAGATGTGTGGACGGTTAGGGACCCTCCTTTCTACCGCACCCCCAGTGGACCCTGAGTCCCTCCACACTCTTGCTTGCTTGTGCAAACCTGTCCAAGGGTAGACGCACACACGGGGAAGTCAATTGTTTGTATCGAATAGATATAATATGTAATTTAATGTCTGTCTTCGTGTTTGCTGTTTTACTGAGGTTAGCAAGTAGAAAAATAACTACTCCTCTGTCTCTAACGTTTATGTATGCACACGTATCGCAGAGAGGACCATGACTTCTGTACTCTACCACCCTCCTTTGGTCTGGCATGTCCTTTCATAGTCTTCTCCATGTTTATTAGCTTATGTTTATTCCACATTTATCTCCACCTGTGATAAGCTCTGTCTTGGTTTATTATTAACTCATGTGTGTAATTATCTCTAGATGTCTCTAAGCCAGCTAGAATAGCTTCAGTTTATTTTCTGAGGAAGTGCATGGTAGTTCTTGGCAGGGTGTCTGTGATGTTTTAGCCAGTCTGCTGTGTTTGGACCTTTACATGTTGTATCTGTGTTTACACCTTTACACATCGATACCTTCATTTCTTTGGCCTTAATCCTCAGATATGAATGACTGGGTTGGTGGGATATGCATTTAACAAGTTTCAGGAGGGTCTGCTAGCTGCTTCCCCAAAACCTAGTTTTGGGAAGTGTGAGAGTATCAGGTAAATTTACCTTCAGCATTTCCCGATGTCATGGGTATGAAATCCTACCGCCAGGTTAGTCTGTATTTCTTTTACTGTTTATTGAATTTGGGCATCTTCTCTGTTTACTATTTAAATTTGCTATTAGGAAAATTTACTGATTGTATTTGTATCTGTTTTTCTACTTGGTTACCTTTACTTGAGAATTTTTATGAGCTCTGAATATATATAGATATTAAAATGGTTTATTCAATGTTCAGTCTATGAGATAACCTTCAATTTTTTACACTTATTTATGGTGATTTGTGGTATGTTTGAGAGTGTATATGTATGTGTGTGTGTGTGTGTGTGTGTGTGTGTGTGTGTGTGTATGGGCAGATCCAGATGCAGCTGTGAGGACATGGAGGGCGTTAAGCACACGTTAGATGGGAGCGAGCAGTCTAAGAACGGGTCGGGAGATGTGGAGCCAAAGGTGCTGTGGGGAGAGCGAGACAGGGTTCCTCCCACTGCCCGACAGCACCGGGACCAGGATGGCCCAGCCAGAGTCTGTCCATCCGCTTCTGCCCACACGGGGCGGCTTTGGTGGTGGCTCCTTATGGGTGTGTAATTCCCGTCTTCACCAAACATGACACGGTGCCGCCACCGCTCCCTAAGTGAGTCACCCCAGAGCGACGTGGGCATGCCAGAATCCGATGCTCATCTTGTCACATGGCTTTGGTTGAAAAGATTCCCAAGCCTGTTCCCCCGACCCAGAGTTCATACACGTAGAGACCGGTGGAGTTAGAGGGCACAGACAGGTGTCGTGGGGTCCTTGGCATCACTTCCCACGGCCCAGTGGTGTGGACCCAGGAGAGCCAGACTCCCCTGAGTTCCAGCAGCACCGACAAGTTCCTTTCGGGTTGGAGAGGGTTCAGGCCTGAAGCTGCACCACTGCAGGCTGCTCTCCAGGTCCAGCTCAGGGTCGAGGGTTTATGTTTTACCGTTTGGTGTTTGCTTGGTAGGCATTTTGAGGAAATGTCTTGGGCCTGGAATTTCACATGCTAAGTCACTGAGCCATACCCCTGCCCTTAGAAAGTAAACTCTATTTTTTTTTTCTTTTTTTTAGTTTGGCTCTTGTTTTGTCTCTCAGTCTGGCCTGGAACTTGTGATCCTCCTGCTTCAGTGTCCTGAGTGCTGGTATTATAGATGTGGACTACCATGCCCAGTTCATGAGTGCACATGTATGTAGGTGTGTGTTTTGTGTGTGTGCATCTGTGTATATGCTGATGTGTGCTTGTATGTTGGTGTGTTTGTGTGTTCATGCTGGCAAGTGTATGTGTGTTTGTGTGTTCTTGTGTGTACGTGTGTATATGCTAATGTGTGCGTGTGTGCGTGCGTGCGTGCGTGCGTGCGTGCGTGCGTGTGTGTGTGTGTGTGTGTGTGTGTGTGTAGGCCAGAGGTCAAACTTGGGTGTGATTCTTCAGATACCATCTCTTTTGAGATAGCTCACTGGCTTGGGGCTTGCTAATGAGGCTACATTGGGTAGCCAGCTAGTCCTAGGGGACATCCCGTCTGTCTGCTCACACACGGTGCCTGTTTTTCCCCATGGGATCTGAGGGTCAAGTGCAGGTTCTCAGGGTTACAGGACAGCACTTTACGGCCATCTCCCATCCCCTGGAGCACGCATTCTTAGCTCCTTCTGTGAAGTCATTGTAAAATCTGCTGATATGTAGAGAAAAGTGCCAGACGTTAGGATTCTGGGCTTCACAGCCTAATCTAACCTCTCTGGGTCTCAGTTTCCCCAAGAGTGACCGTACACTTAAGACCCTCCCACGTGCTGGGAGGATAGTCATGTGCCACAGGCCTGGCTTGTGGGGCTGGGTTAGTGCTTCCTGTGTGTTAGGCAAGGACCCCACTGAGCTATGTCCTCTGCCCTGATCCTTTGTTTTTAAATTTCTATTGTTCTTTGAGACATTTTACATTTAAAACATTATTAATGTGCTCTTATTTCATCTTCCTTCATTTCTAGAATCAGTCCTTAAGTAATATTAAGTTCTAGAAACACTTAAGATTCGGAGAGTCAGGAGGTGCTTAGGAGCATGCACGCTCACTGGGAAGGTCCTCAGGTGTAACTAAGAGAAGCACACAAAAGCCCCACGGGAATACAGAGCCAAGGAACTTTGCCTTTTTATAGGGATTCTGAGGTGAGGTTTTGTCCAAGAGGCAATCCAAGTCAGATCTTGAAGGGTGAGAGTCAAGTATTGCTGATGGATGGGAAATGCCATCCCTTTATGTGTTGTGAAACACGTAAAGGAGAGACCATGACCAAAGCCACCAGATGGTGAACAGCTCATCCGGGCTCTACAGTGTTCTCCGTTAGGCCTGGTATCATGAGCCTTTGTCTTTGGAGACCTGATCAAAGGGGTATGATTACAGCAGGAAGTTATAAACTTCTGTTAGTACACGTTTGTGGAAGGTGTGGCCTCTGCAAAACTGCCTGTTAAGCTGAGAAGAACAGAGCGTAGGGCATTAGGAAAGAGGCGATGATGCCTTAAACATTTTATAGGAAAAGCATTTATGTTGTGGATGTGGGGGAGGTGCTAATAATTAAGTAGGGGCATTTACATGTGTCACAGGGATAGGATATGTGTAAATAAAGACTTAAGATGTCATTTTTAAAAATACTTACTTATAAAATCATTTTGTCCCCAGGTGATTAGAAATTCTAGCCATCTCCCAAGAGACAGAATAGCTGAAGATTTTATTTGGGCTCAATGGGATATGTCAGAGCAGAGAGTATACTACATTGAACTGGAGGTAAGAACTAGCCCATGGGTACCTGTTTCTATAGAAACAATATAATTTTGACATCACTGCTGTGTCCTAAAAAATGTTTGAGATTATTTATTTTTATTTTATGCATATGGGTGTTTTACCTGCATGTGTGTCTATGTACCGTGTGTGTGCAGTGTTCAAAGGGGCCGGAAGAGGGCATTGGATCCTCTGGGACCAAGTTACAGGTGGCTGTGAGCCGTAATGTGTGCACCAGGAATCTAACCCAGGTCCTCTAGGAGAGCAGCCAGAGCCCTTACCCACCGAGGGGTCTCTCCAGGCTCTGCTGTAGTATTTTAATAGCTACATTACCATTAATAGGAACAGCCAATGAAGGTTTATTAAAGACAATAAACAGGTTTTGCTGTTACTGCTTCTTGACCACTTTTCTCTTCAGCTTTTTTATTCTTGGAGATAAGATATCAAGCATTTTCTTTTCTAGAAATCAAAGAGTGTCTTGAAGTGCATCCAGTTTTGGGCAGACGAAAGCTTTAATTTAATGGTAAGTACACAGAATGATCTATCTGAGGAAATTTTACTAGAGTTGAAATCATAAGCAGCATTTCTGGTATTTTGAAATTGTGCCAGTCACTTGCATGATCAAATAACTTGGTTTCTGCTGTCTTGAGATCAGATGCGCAGTTGATGCAGGTGAAGAGGATATGATGCATAGGAGAGTATGTTTTGAAAGCAGCTGCCCTAAGAGGGGCTTGGAGGAAGGCAAGTTATTGACTCAAAAGGAATCAGGAATAGAATGGTTTGAGGATGAGGAAGGAAGTCAGTTAGAGTGTATAGTTTAGTAAGCACCTAGCGTCACCCTTGGAAAAGCTGTTGGGGGTTGGTCTGTCTATGGTAAGGCACCGCGTATGTCTTTATCTGGGATGGACACCATTTCCTTTCTTAGGACCAATATTGGTATCAAGCACATATTGGTTTCACACTATTATAAGACTTTCTTATCATTTCCTGCCCCATTTTTAGCTCACCCACTCCAGAAGACATCCCAGGCTCCCTTCCTTCCCTGAATGTCTGTCTTGTAAAAGGTGTGGCTGTTAATTGTCCTACTACACAATCTGTTCATGGTATTCATTGAAGGCAGAATTAGCCTTGTAGGAAAGAAACGTGCACTGAATGTATCTGTAAACTAAGATATTCCCAGTAGACTCCCTGCCCTGTGGGTTCTGGGTCTCGCCTTTGGGGAGGATGGTTAAGTGGACTCTATCAACAGGCCAGCCGAGCACTGGCAGCTTGCTTTGCATTTCACAACCATTATCATGTAATTTTTTTTACTGAAATTTCTTTGAGATTATAATATAGTTATAAAATTTCTCCCTTCCCTTTCTTCCCTCCAAACCCTACCCATGCACCTTCCCATTCTCCTCCAAATCCATGGCCTTTCCTTTCATTCATTCTTATTGTATGCTTATATGAATATGTACAAACATGTCTCTACAATGTTACTTATTGTATGCTTATATGGATAAGTATACACATGTCTGTATAATGTTACTTATTGTATGCATATATGAATATGTATACACATGTCTGTATAATGTTACCTATTATACGCATATATGAATATGTATACACATATCTGTATAATGTTACTTATTGTATGCATATATGAATATGTATACACATGTCTGTATAATGTTATTTACTGTATGCATATATGATATGTGTATATACATGTCTGTATAGTGTTATTTGCATGATTTCAGGGCTGACCATTTGTCATTGGAAATCAGTTGATATGCTCTTCTCTAGGGAAGACCTGTAATGTCATTTTTAATGCTAATCGCCTTCTCATTTTTTTGACAGTTTGAAATGCCCTTGGACATATCATTGAGTGGCTTAGGATTTAAGTAAGTTATCCATAGAATGTTAAATTTCATAGACATTTATAGGTAGCAAAATGATGACATCTTCTTTTAATTGTGATAGGTAGATAGTGGAACAGTCTGATATTTTATGCATGTATTTTGAGATTTGTTTACTTTTGTTTTATATGTGTGGATGTTTAGCCTGCATATATGTCTATGCACCGTGTGTGTACAGTGTTTGCAGAGGCCAGAAGAGGGCGTCAGATCCCCGGGACCTGGAGTCACGGAAGGTTGTGGCCTGCCCTGTGGGTGCTGGGCATCAAACCTGGTTCCTCTGGAAGAGCAGCCAGTGCTCTTAACTGCTGAGCCATCTGCCTAGTCCCTTGTGGATCTATCATTAATATTCCTGTTCTTTACAGACTATAAGCTGATTTGTCAATGGACACAGGATTACACGTGTGAAGTCAGCTGTGTTGATTTTCTCAGCCATGCATTTCTGTAGGGTACCTGCATTTATTCTGGTGTGTGGAAGTGCTTGTCTCCCTGTGACTGACAAGAGCGTCTGTGAGTCAGCATGAATGCATTTAGAGCAAACGTCACAATGCTTCTTACTGCCAACAAGAGGTCACAGGTCAACCCACTTGTAACTCAGCCCAGTTTCTTGCTTTATTTTTTTTTCTTGTTTTCTTCTTTACACAAAAGGCAAGATTTTTCTTTTTACAGAGTATTTTATGTGAGGTAAAAAGCTACAGAATTTAAAAAGAAGTGAAACAGAACAGAGTTCCTCAAAGGTCAGAAGAAAAGAAAGTCCTCCAGAATCAGAGTGATGGCAGTCCTGGGCCATTCAGTGTTTCGCCGGCTTTAAGTAAACGTGTATGATATCTAATTGGGCCTATTTTGAACACATATGTGCATATTTTAGATAACATTTACTATAAATCACAAATATTATGAAAACATATGTTGTAAGTAATAACATTTTCTGTCTATTGCCAGGCCCATATCTTTTATGTAGCACATATATTTTTAATCACTGTTTTACATTTTTTTAAACAAAAATTTTCTGCTGAAATAGATCAGAAACATTTTTCTGCCTCTGTGAGTGTGTTGTAGTGGTTATAGCATGTATAGAGAGAATACCTTTTTAAATGCATTCAATTTCTTTTTCTTTGTAATCTTAGATTTGTCAACTTTGGATATGATTATTATCAAGACCAAGACAAGTTGTGCCGCCAGCCTTCTCTGTGCATTTTTACCAACCACACAGGTAGAGTCAGGATTCTCCTTATCAGTTTTTACTAACTTGAGTTCTATATAAATTACAGTCATTGTTCAACTATGTGAAGCCTGAAAATGAAATAAAACAGCCACATTATTTTAAAAATCATCAAATGGGCCAGGCATTGGTGGTACATGCCTTTACTCTCAGCACTCAGGAGGCAGAGCCAGGTGCATCTCTGTGAGTTTGAGGCCAGCCTGGTCTACAGAGAGAGATCCAGGACAGGCACCAAAGCTACAGAGAAAAACCCTGTCTCAAAAAACCAGAAACAAAAAAAAAATCATCAAATGGATATTTATGTACATTCATATGCCACATTATCTTCTCCACTGCAACCTTACCCTTTTGTCACTGAGCAGGGAACGTAGGGCTGACTCCTAATGGCGTAAGGTGAGTGACACCTCTGTCCTCACACTAGGATTTAATATGTATTTGTATTGATGAGAAAAGCCACCACCAACAGGGTAATTGTTCTAATAGATTTTACTGTTGTTGTTTTAATAGAGTGGGTGGATTCACATTTACTCAATGCACATTTTCCCATAGGAAATGCTTTCTATGTCAGCGTTACTGATGTGCTGTGTTCTAATTATTTATTTTTTGTTACATTGTTTTGCATGTGTTGTGTGTGTCTGTGGGCATGTGTGCCATTGCATGCATGCATGTGGAAGCCAGAAGACAAACTGTGGGAGAGAATTCTTTCACCATGTGGGCTGCAAGATTGGGTTCATGTCAGGCTTTGTGGCAAGCACTTTTACCCGTGGAGCTATCTCCTTGGCCCATGTTTGGCGTCTAAGCCCATGTACCTGGACATAAATGCTGTGTGACAGACTGCTGTTCTAGAGGCTGGAGCTTGACACATGTCTGTTTATGTAGAGAACATGGAAAGGGGGAAAGGGAACCTAAAATGAAAGAGAAATATGATTATATGTATTCAATCTTCTGAGAAAGCATATCAAATTCAATTAACATCTAAATCAACCCTGAAAACAAAGCATAATAGCCATTTTAATATATCAATCTCAGCAGATATATTCCTTCTTGAGTAATTTTTTAATTGAAATCATAGTCTCCATAAACATATACAATTATTTAAAGAAAAAATATGTGTCATCCACATATTAATCTAACATGGAGCATTACTGTGTGCTAGGGTTTTCAAAATACTTTGTTTTTAATCGAGTGTGTGTGTGCGTGTGCGCGCGCACACACATGGATGCAGGTGTTTGTGGAGGCCAGAAGAGGGCATTGGATTTCCTGAAATTAGAGTCACAGGGGGTTGTGAAGCATCTAGCGAGGACACTGGGGACCAAACTTTGGTCCTTTGCAAGAGCAGTTGACTGCCCTCAGGCACTCCTAACTGCTGAGTTGTGTCTCCAGTCTCCCAGACCAAGTTTGAGCAACACAGTGATGAGCAAACATGACCTGACCCTTAGTAGAGGCTACTGTTGGTGAAGATTCTAGACATTTTGTAAGTGCACACATACTATTCAAATAGAATCATAATAAATACTAAGAATGAGAATTACAGGAAGCTAGGAGAGTATATGGTGAATATTTAATAGAAGGTAGCAGAGTTTTGAAATATGTTCGTCTCTGTTTCTCCCTCTCTCCCAGGCATTCCAGCCCGTTCTCCTTTAGTCTTGAAAAGTACTTTTTCCTACCACACTCCTTCACAATCCATCCCATTGTTCATTCTATCAACCCAGTCTTCCTCAGCCACACGCACCCCTCCATCAACCAGTCCTGGTGAATTCAAAGACTGTGATTGTTCAGCTGGAAACTGTCTATGAACATCTCTCACTGTGAGCAGGGGTGGGGAGGAGGGGGACTGAGAGAGGAAGGTGATGATGTAGGCAGGGCTAGATGAAGTAGGGCCTTGCAGACCATAAAAGCTTTTAGGTTTTATTCTAAGATTTATGAAAAGTCATAGAAGAGTTTTTTATCACAATTATTTCATAATGCTCAAGCATATAAAATAATTAAAAATATAACGAATACTTATATGTCTTGTTTAATTATATAATTTTCAGTATTTCCTTTATCATCTTCCCATATATAAGTAAACCATTTAAGAGCAGATTGTAAGTAGGTTGACGGTACACACCTGTTGTCTCAACACTCAAGCAGCTGAGGAAGATGGGCTGTGAGTTTAAAGTCAGCTTGGGCTCAATAGTGAGACCCTGTCTGAAAAACAAAAGTAACGTTCAGACACTACACACTTGACTACCAAATAATTCAGTGTGTATCTAGTCAGATATTCTTTCAGATAACCCATGTTCCATTATCCTTAAAAGAAATCAATTACTTTAACCAATACACTTTATCTGTGGTGTCTTTTAATGTACAATTTCTTTTATACCTCTGTTCCAACTCCTTTTTCACAAATTGAACATATTGAGGAGTGATTTACCTTTGAAAGTGTCCCACATTCTGGATTTAACTCCTTGTTTCCAGGTGGAAGCCTTAAAAATTTCCCACTATTCTTTGTGTCTCCTATAAAACAGAAGTTAGGCATGGTGGCATAGTTAGACACAGGTTAAGTTTTTGTGAGACTACCTCACAATGTGTTATGAAGTTCATTTGCATCAGAGCAGGAGGTACATAATGTCAGGATGTCTTGCAACTGTTTATATAGATGCCAGATTTTGTCATGTGGCTAAGTAGCAACCATGTGTATGTGCCCTCCAAAGGTATATTTTAACCTTGGAATGAGTTAGTTTTGAATAATAATTTGGAAACACATGACTATTTCCTGACAACTTCACCTAACAGTTTTAGGATCCATTAATACTCCTTCACTAAAGTGTAATAAGCAGGCAGTGATATGACTGGATATATATTCTTAAGAGGTGCTCGCAGTAGCCAAGCTACAGAATCAGCCTCAGTGCTTGTCAACATATTATGCCTGGTTAAATGTGGTGTGTACATACAATGGATTGTTGTTCAGTCAAAGAAGAACAAAACCATGTTACCTGCAGAGAAATTGATGGAACTGAGATCATTACGTTAAGTGAAATAATCTAGACATAAAAATATATTATGTTTTCTCTTATATGTGGGAACTAGAACAAAGGAAAAAGATGGCCTGAGATCAGTAGAAGGGCTACCAGGGAAACGTAAAGAGACGGGGGAGCAGGGGAGAAGCTGGCTGGGGAGGTGGGTATGAGCAAACTATCATGTATGGCTGTATAGAAAAATGTCACAGTGAGGCCTGCTACTGTGTGTCATTAACCTGCAGTGATAATTATAATAAAAGGCCATCACTGTAGCTGCTGGATGGAGAGAGGTGTGAGGAGGAAAGAGAACTAGGAGATCAAGTTCAGATGAGATCAGAGTCACATTTGAGATGACGAGGACTTGAACTGCAATGGGCAGAAGAATATAGAGAAGTAGACGGGGGTAAGGCACATTTTGGAGATGAAGCAGAGATACCTTCCTATAAGGAGGTGGAGAGGAAAGATTCTTGGGTTTCTGGCACCAGCAAGTGAATGCTGACGGCACTTACCGAGGTGTAGGAGCCTTTGTGGACGCATGAAGGAAGATCATGGGCTCCGTTTTGAGCATGTTAATAAGAGACCTGGAGCACAGAAGAGGTGTCAGGAGCAACAGTGAATAAATATGAGAGCAGTCAGAGTGTGTCCAGCATTGAAGCCACGGAAGGAGATGAGGTGAGAAGGGAAGGTGCTTGGGAGCTCAAGTGTCAGGAGGAGCATCTAACTGAAAAGGACAAAAGGATAGCACAGGGACCAGAGGCAGAGTGAGGTCTCGCCCAGGAGAAGAGCCGGCAGTGCGGAGGGAGCCATGTTCCCAGGGGCTGGCACCGGGAGCCGCCCGTGTTGGTGTCTGGAGAGAGATCTTGATTCTGCTTAAGTTGAGCAGCACAAGGAGGAAGATAAAGCTGTAGAAGCTTGTGAGAGAGGTAGCAGCCGGAAGTGGGCATGGGATTCAGGGATTTCTTTCTTATGTGCATTGGTGTTTTGCTATGGGTGTAGGGTCCCCTAGAACTGGAGTTACAGACAGTTGTGAGCTGCCATGAGGGTGCTGGGAATTGAATCTGGGTCCTCTGGAAGAGTGGTCAATGTTCTTAATGACTGAGTCATCACTCCAGCTCCAGGATTTTTTTTAACTCCAATTATTTAAATGCTTACAGGATATATTTAGTGGGAAAGGAAAATGGGACAAGGCTAGCAGAAAGAATTTTGCTTTTGAAGATGGGATGAAATAAGATGCGGGGCTCACAGGGATGACCTGGGAGGCTCACAGGGATGACCTGGGAGGCTCACAGGGATGACCTGGGAGGCTCACAGGGATGATCTGGGAGGCTCACAGGGATGACCTGGGAGGCTCACAGGGATGACCTGGGAGGCTCACAGGGATGATCTGGGAGGCTCACAGGGATGATGAACTGGGAGGCTCACAGGGATGAACTGGGAGGCTCACAGGGATGAACTGAGCAGGCTCACAGGGATGAACTGAGCAGGCTCACAGGGATGAACTGGGAGGCTCAAGGGATGAACTGAGCAGGCTCACAGGGATGAACTGAGCAGGCTCACAGGGATGACCTGGCAGGCTCACAGGGATGAACTGGGAGGCTCACAGTGACTCTACCACTTCAGGCTTTACTTCTCTGTGGAGTTTCCCTTTTTATTTTATTCAGAGGAACTCATTATGAACAGTAGCAACCATAACTTATAAAAGGGCTACCACAACTTAACATATTGAGTTCATCTGGTACAAGATGCAGAAGTGTCTCTCTCCCTTTCTTGGCAATGTCTAGGAGGGTAGAAAATGGGCCTTATTCTTTGTAGTCAGTTTTGCAGTAGAAAAAGTAAGTCTGTGTCAAGTGAGATAAACAAGCTGCAGCAGCAATTGTTGTTGCTGTTGTTTTTGGTAGTAAGTTGCCAGTCCCCTTATTTTCCCAACTGGGTTTAAAAAAAGATTTCTTACCTCTATGGTTAAAATAAACAAGATTGTGGTGTGGCTAGGCAAGTTGGTGGAAGAATCCAATCTATAGGCCAGAGTAAATAGAAAGTGGAAGAGCAGCGGACATGGCAGCAGTAGCGGGACTGTGTGGAGAGCGCTGGGAGGCAGAGTCTGGGTTTGGGTGTGAGCCACTTCATGTGCAGTTTCTTGTGATGCAAGAGCACCTTGCAAACAGGAGAAGTTCTGTGATCTGGGGTTGCAGGTAATTTTGTTTGGCTGGGCCATTCTGCTATCCACTGTTTGGGCAGAATGGAGCCATGGTTTTTCTCTTTGGAGGAGTTTTCTGGACCAAGCCTCCCTTTCTGGTTTCCCATCATGGCCTTTCTTCCACTGAGACCTACTCCAGCAAAGTAAGATTAGAGAAAGGTCCCAACTTGCCTAATCCAAGTGTAGCTCCCCTGTGATAGTGTAGATCTGGGACTTGAAGCCTGGAAATGGGGGTTGAGAAAGGAATGCAGATAGATTCAGGGCCGACACATGCCCTTTTTACCTCTCTCTTTCCTAAACGAAGGCGACTTGAAGATGCTTGACAGCTGTCCATCATACCAAGCTAGGGCCTGGGGCCACTGTGTCTCTTCAGCATTAGTTTTACACTCTTGAAGCTTCTTTGTCCTGTATTTTCCTGCTCTAGGCAATGAAATTGGGTGCCTTCCAGGGAATGAAAGGCTGACATCTGAATGATGGGTGTGCTCCTAAGAGTTACTGGAGGGCACAGTGCTACCGCCAGTGCCAGGCCACATGTGAGTCACTTAAGATTGTGAGTTCATGCGAACATTTTTAATAAATCTATTACGGTAGGAAGGCAGACAAATCACTGAAGAGAAAATATCGCTTCTCTATCTGGTGGTCAGCTCTGACTAGGCGCTGTGGTTAGATGAGCATGGAGGATCTAAGTTGGCCACCTTCCCTTCTGTGGGAACCTGCAGGGAGGCAGTGAGTGGGGTGCTGAACCTCCCACCTCCTACTTGCATGATGGCAAGTCCTCAGAATTAGGCCAGTGTTGGAACATTTTATATATCCCTTTAATAATTGTTCCAATGAGATAATTTCCTTGGAAAACTTGTCTGTAATAGTTTTCATTGTCTAAATGGTTCCCCAAAGTGAGCCAATGTGGAGCTGTTATCTTCATCATTGATGGATATTCACTAAAAGTCTCTGGATATTACATTAAGAGCATATTTTGTTTTTTTAAACCATGACTTCCTCCAACTTAAAAATAGCAGCCAAATTATTCTGGAATAATAATAATAGCAGCTAACAGTTGGAACCAGATATAAATATTTTTGTCAGAGATTGATATAGATTATTTGATCCTCATATAAGAACTTTAAGAAGTAGTTTCTATAATTTTAAATGTACAGATGAAGAAACCGAGGCTTGGAGAAGTAACTGGCCAGAGGCAGTGTGCTCTGTAGACCAAGGGCTTGGGAGACAGGGGACAAGAGGAGGCAAAGCTGGCCCACTGTGCAGAGTGAGCTCCGGACCAGCCAGGGCTCCGCTGCCAAACTCTGCTAACACAACAGCAAGACTGGATTAGGGATGCTCGGCCAGCAAAGTTTACTTCAGAATTTGAACGCTTGTGGTCCGCACTGTTGATGAGGGATTCTTAACCAGGATCCGTTGAAGCACAGCATCTTCGTTCGTAGGTAACTGACATTAGCAACAGCTACGAGAGGTAATGCAGAGTTTTACACAGTGAGAAAGATGCAGTGGCTAGTGAAGGTCAGGGAAACCGTGCTCTGGTGTGGGCCAAAGCTCTCAGGGACCCGGCATGGGAGAGTACGGTCTCACAAATTTACTCTCACTGCTCATAGGAAAGGTCCGTAGTTTGCACTTCAATCTTCCTTTAAAATACCGGATGTCTTCTTTAAAAAGAACACAGTTTGGATAGCTGGGATCCAGAGCTCTGAGAGATGACTGAGAGGGGACAGCTAGGTAAGATGACAGTGTGTGCACATTCATCTCAGCTTCATGCAGGGGGACCTTTCCTAGAGTCCCACAGCTTCCCGTGCAGAGGAGTGTGTGTCTGTTCATTTCCCCCGCTCAGTGCCTGCCACAGTGCACTGCCTGTAACTGGATGATAAATGCTGACATGGAATTTCATAGCAACTTGTTAATACCACTCTGTAAAGACTTTAGGAATAATCTATGAAGTCAGATGGGGAAGGATATCTAAAGGAATAGAAGTAGGTGACTAATGGCTCAGGAAATTTATTATGCAGATTACTTAAATGTTACTAAATACCTTCTTTTTCCTAGGGAGTTTGTGTGTATGTTACAGTCCAAAGTGTGACTCTTGGAAAGAAATCACATATTCAGTGTTTTACCTTCATAAAGGTACTTTTTAGTTTATTCTCTTTTACTTTTTCCAAATAGTAACAAATTAGATAAATTGCAAACATCTTAACACTTAGCAAGCAGTATTATCAGTATATTTTATGATTAACTGTGTAGTTATGTTTTATGAAGAAATTAATTAATGGTAAATAGTAAGATAGGTAACTTTTATACTGCATATGTTTTTGTATCAGCATGTGGCTTGTTCTAGACTATGGACCATTTCTAATGGATGTATTTGCCAAAGTGTGTTGGTTTACCAGTTAGTCATTTCTAAATGGAACTTTAATCCACATAGTTACATAGGAATTTAGTTAAAATCTTCTTTGATCTCAAATGTAAACAGACTGTCATTCCAGAGTATGCTATACTATCAAACTAAGATATTTACTTCATTTCAACATTCTGGGGTGTGGGATGAAATGTCGGCCTCTGCCGCTTCTGTGGTCACAGCACACCCTGCAATAGTTTTAGTTTGAACCATGCCTAGGAGGATTTTTGCTTGTTTGTTAATTCCTCAAAATCTACAGTTGTGCCAAGCATGGTGGCGCACACCTTTAACTTCAGCACTCAGGAGGCGGAGGCGGGCATGTCTCCAGGTTCAAGGCCAGTCTGGCCTACACAGCAAGTTCCAGGCCAGCCAGAGCTACAGAGAGAGACTAATGTATTTGTAGAGTACATGTGTGAGTGTGGCTGAAACTTTTTAAAGATGGAATTTCTGTTCCAATACTCAATTTCTTTTATGCCAAGCCACATAAAAGTTTAGAATCCTGGAGTAGTGCTTGATATTACTAGGGTGTTAGAAATCAAGGCAGAAAAGTTTAAGAAATTTTTAATGGAACAACTAAAAGTAACTTCAGAACTAGTTGTAGACATATTCTTAAGCAGTGTAAGGTTGTGCAAGACATTTTTGTGTGTTTCTAATAATAATTCCAAGCAGCACATAGACTAAGTTAGAGGAGCAGAGTGAAGCCAACACAGTTTCATCAGCAGCTTAATCCCCTTTCTCACTAAACGTGGGACTGTGAGTTGGAGAAATCTTAGCAGGTTGGTAAAAACTGTAGAAATGAGCCCTGAGACCACTTCCATCTTAGATATTGAGCAGACCCCATTGGACCCCCTCTTTAGAGCCCCCCCACACACTCCAAGTCTAGGTTTGCCTGAACTGGCACATCTGCTCCACTGTGACTGCCTTCAGATGGTCCACGTTAGTGGGTTTTGGAGAGTGAGGACACCATGAATTCTAGAGGCCAGCAGGTGCTTGTCTGTGTTACACAGTGTGAGGTCAATACTAGCCTTGTTTCTTAACTTTCTCTGGCTTCATGTTCTTCATCTGCAGGATACAGAAAGACCTTCACTGCTGCTTCTGGGAGTGCTGACTCACACGTGGCAAAGGGCATTACTTTTCTCAACCTTGGTGGGTATCCTGGTTTGCTTCTCTGTTGCTGTGGTAAACATACCAAAAGCAACTTGGGAGAAAGACTTTATTTCAGCTTCCACTTCCAGGTAACAGTCTACCATCACCGAGGCAAGTTGGACATGAACTTAAGTAGGAAGGAAGCAGAAACAATGGCGGGATGCTGCCTGCTTACTGGTTGTTCTTCTCTCCCTCTTCTGGATCATGCTCAGCATGCTTTCTTATACCTCTCAGGCCTACTTGCCTAGGGGATGCACCTCCCACAGTGGACTGGGCCTCCCACATCAATTATTCATCAAGAAATACCCTACAGAAGACTTGTCCACAGGCCAATATGATCTAGGCAATTCTTTAGTTCTCTTCCTAGGTGACTCTCCTTTGTTGACAATAAAACTAAGGAGCACAGTGGTTATGGAGATGGGCCTCTCCCTACTCTGTTCTTCCAACATTGCTCTGCTCAATGGTCACACTCTGCCCCGAGCTTCACTTTTTTCTCCATGACTCCATTTTCTCATACCTCTGAGACACGGCTTGTGGTGACAGTCACTGACCCTTTTAAGTCTGAGGGGAGAAGGTTTTCTCTGGCACACACCCCTCTTACTCAGCTCATCAGCTTTTGGGGTTGAAGTGTATCTTCCTTTTTTAGAGATCCCAGGCTGTGAGCTTTCTTGGAAGTAGCCCTTAAAAGGCCATTTGTTAGTATACAAATGACCATGAATAGCATGTCCCCTAAGAGCCTGTGAGAAATCATAAATCATGTTGGCCCTGAATTCTAGAGGAAGAAAGGCCTTTAGACAGTTGTCTGTTCCCTCCCATTGATCATAAAGACTAGCAGAAGCCCCCATTAGTGATGTGTGGACCAGCTGAAGTGAATTGTTTTCTCTAGATACAGTGAGAGGAAACTTAGTCTTGAAGGGAGCATGTGACGGTCTCCACATGGTGAAGAGAGCACAGAAAGGGTTGCATCTCCACACCGAAAGCGCTTTCCAAGGCCACGTGGAAGGGGGGCCCAAAGTGTAAGTGATTGGTGACAGCTCTGGGACCTGCTTACATTTGGGAAGGACACAGCATTTGAAGGGGAAAAGCTTCGGGTTTACAGCTCATGATTCTTTGGTATATTTTCCTTTCCCTGCCTGCCAGTCTATTGGCTTCTATGACAAAGGTTTGACTAACTAGTGTGAGGAAACCGAGAGAAGTGGGGACTAAAAATAAGCCCCCATTTTTTTTTTTTTTATTTTGAATGATTCTATTGGTGAGGTTAAGTATCTTTTGCTGTGTGGTCCAGTGCATGGCACATTTGGACATGATAATGGACCCTGGGAACTGGCCTTGGAGAGCTTGGCTCTGCTGCTTCCTGATGCGGGAGAGATGGAGAGTCTGGCATGGCTACCATCAGCAGTGCTGCATCCACATTCATCTCAGCAGTAACGGGAACCTATCCACTAACCATGCTCTTCCAGGCCTGACCATCTTCCTTTCCTCCTCCTGGGAACAGTTAGAAAGGATGGCATGATTCAGTCCATGGTCTTGCAGAGGGCAGAAATACCAGAGTTTAAAACACAATTTGTCTCACACAGCTGTCTTTTATTCTTAAGCATTATTTATTAATAGCCATAAAGTTGTATCTAAGATTTAAACTGTTCTATTATAAAAGTTACTTTTTTGAGTAGTATGTTTTGTTATCCATTGCTTATAATTTCCATTTATTATTACTCTGCTGAAAAGGGCTTGCATTGATTGGAATACAGAGTCTTAACTTTCTTCTTCTTCTTCTGGACTCTATACATAGCTGTAGCATTATGTTTCCTGGGGAAACAGAGAAATTCCTGTTCACCCAAGACAGAGCAACAACAACCAAAGAAATTATTTTACCCAAGTCCATCTTGGTAAACCAGTGTGTTTACTGCGATTACCTACAGGAACATGGATGAGCCTCTGCCTTTCCCTCTATGAGGGAGGTTTTAACGTGGAGGCAATAGCCACACAAAAGGATGTGTATAAGTCAGGCATATAAATAAAAGACACCATTTAGTAAATAGTGCACGTTGAATATTTTACAACAGCTCTGCCTGTAGAAGATATCCCCATCACCTAGACACAGAAGCTGAGCTGAGAAAGGGTTAGGTTTGTGCCCAGGTTCCTTTCAGTGTCTTTCTTAAGAGGCATCCTACCGTTTTCCATCGCTGCATAACAAATGACCACAAAGTTCTGGGTTAGACAGCAGAAGCATTCTGTTCCCAGGCTGGAGTTCAGAATTGGAAAGGTGTGCTGAGCGACTAAGGTACTTCCTGCCTCCTCCAGCATCTAGGGGCTAGTTCCATCATCCTGGTGGCTTTGTCACTGTGTGGTCACTTCCTGCAGGCAGGTTCCTCTCTCCCTTCCTCTTAGTAACACTTTGATCACACTGAATCCTCCAGGATAGTCCAGGATTCCCTCCTCATCTCAAGGTCCTAGTCACATCTGCACCGGTTTCCTTTCCTCAGAAAGCGAATCTAGGGCAGGCAAGAAAGCTTGATGGGTAAAGGCTCTTGGTCCCAACCCTGACCTAAGTTCAGTCCCAGCATGGCTGACTCCTACAAGTTGTCCTCAACGTACACTCCCCAAACAAGTGAATAAATGTGATAAAAATGATAGAGATTGGCTCAGTGCACGAGTAAGAGCCATCATTGACCTGTCAGGCAGCGGCTGATGTATTGGATGAAGCACTGACTTTTTATGGCAGATTGTCCTGCACACTGTTGGATAGACAAGCCCTAGAGTCCACTAAAAAAATGTTAGTAGGAATCTCCTACCCCACCCCCACGACTGTGTGACTCCACAGTACCTTTCAGATGTCCTCTGGCCTGGGACAGAGCACCACCATGACGCCCGCCATGTTAGGAGCCAGCACAGATCTCTGGACTCCCTTTGTGGTGGGTCCCTCTGCACAGCTCTGTCATTTGCTCCAGCGGTGTTGCCACGGCGATAAGGGCTCTGCAGTTCTCTGCATTATGCTCTTTACGTCACTTCAGCCCGAAGGACACTTCAGTTGGCTGGAGTTTCCTGTCCTCCTTCCTTCCTTTCCACAGCCGTTTCCACAGCAGAGACCAGCGTGCTCCTCTTAGAGGAAGGAGCTCCGCTAGCTGACAGAAGTTTCTTTTATAAAACCACTCCTCTGTTTTTGTGAGACCCGAGGAGCCTATTTTTATATTGTATCTCAATTTGGGCACATATGTTCTGATTACTAGGTACACAGGGAAACCAATGACTATTGCACAGAATGCCAAGGCTCCCAGAGACACACTTGGATAAATACCAACCTTAAAATTCCCTACACAAAACGATGATGAGTCAGTACGGGAAACTGCATTTCATAGCTTCCTCAAGCCATCAAAGAGATGAAGAAAATTCCCATTACAAGCTGTTCCCAGCACAGCACATTGAGGAGTCATTCATGTTGCTTGATATTTTTATTCTAAATTTCTTCCCAGATCACTTAGATTCACATAAAAGATTCTCAGAAACAAAACCATTGGCATAAATAATAAGCCATGACTTAGTGTACAAAGAGGGTGAGCCACACACAAGGCCAGTCAGATCTGCCTGTTCGGATGACAATACTCACATCAATCACATTTGCTACTGGTAATAAATAAATAAGTAAGTAAGTAAGTTAATTAATTAATTAATTCTGCTTTGCCATATTCAAAGTAAAACATGTTGTTCTCGGGTTTATCTGCACCTAGGTAGACTTTATCACATGTGGATGACTCCAATCTCTCTTTCCTATAGGCTACCTTGTGGCTGTTTACTTCCCTGGTCATTTCCTCCATTTACTTAACATTCAGCACCCAGACTTGATCTGCCACAGTCTGTTTCTGACAGGTATGGTGTCTCTTGTGGACGCAGTCTCCTTGGGCTTGCTCTGACTTCAGCACCTGTCTGGGTCAGAGAGGCTCTCTTATTTGACGATCTGCTTTTATTTTTTGTTTGCTAGGAAACAAAATGGCTGCCGTGCTACCTCCCGGTCCTTTGCGGTCTCTGCCAGGGTCCCTGATACTGGACTGCTCTTCTGGAAAGGTCTACAGAGCAGCCCTTGACCAGTCCTACTTGATGTGGCTCCTGTGGAACGCCCGCCTGGACTGTGAGAAGATGGCCGCACTGCACTGTGTACTCTCTTGTGGTCGAGACCCAGGTTTCCAGGAAGATCAGGTGAGCAGATAGCGTGAGTTCAAACACTGGCAACAGACAACACCAAATATACTTACTTGCTGCTTCAGGAGGGTCAGAAGTTATTTTTGCTTGGTGGCAGTGTCTTTACTTGGTGCTTCCTTTCTGGTGGCTCTCTGCCAGGCCTCAGGCTGTGAGGGTACATCTATCTGGCTGTTGAGTACAATTGTTTCTTTCCCTTACCCAACATTTCACTTTCCATGACTTCAGCTAACATACATCAACCCTGGCTTAAATGGAAAATCCCCCAAAGAAGCAATTCATGTGTTTTACGCGGTATGCTCTTCTAAGTAATGTGATGAATCTTACGCCATCTCGCTCCACCTGGCCTGGGATTGTGAACTGTCACTTGGTCCAGTGTATTCATGCTGTATGTGCTACCTGCCTGTTCATATGCAGCAGTTGTCTTGGTTACCAGATCACTATGATGGTATTACGGTACTTGTGTCATATACTCATATTTTACCTAATAATGGTCATGACATTTAGATATGCCAAAGATTCACCATAAAATGTTTCCTTTAAATGAGAACTTGAAAGTTCTTGACTTCATGAGTGAATAAATGATGTCTGTCAGTGTTGCTAAGGTTTGGTGCTATCTGTGGTTTCAGAATTCACAGGGGTCTTGAGTGTACCTCCTAAGGATAAAGGGCAACTACTTACTCTATTCTCCTCTCTTCCTTTATCTGCTTTTCTGAGATGAGGTTTTGCCCTGTAGCTCAGGGTGGTCTGGTACTTACTTTGTGGTTCAAGCAGCCCTCACATTTGAAGTAGTTCTCATCAGTCTCCTAAGTGCTGGGGTATCAGGTGTGAGCCCCCAAACCCAGCACTTTACTGGCTTTTCAATACAGTAAACACAGCCCCCTCCAAGGACGCACAGAAAACAGTGAGTTTCTCAGCTACATGATTTTCTCTCTGTGTCTGTATTTGGTATAACGCATTACCAAAAGGGCCAAGCAAGCCAGGTGTAGTTAGTGTCTCACATCTGCAATCCCAAATGCTGAGACAGGAGTATTTCTGTGAGTTCAAGGCCAGCCTCGGCTACATAGTAAGTTTGATGCTATCTTGGACTATAGAATTAATTCCTGTCACAGCCTTCTCAGAACAAACAAACAAATGCCAAAGGCCTAAGCTCTTCTGATGAATATTTATTAATTTTAATAAGATAGTTTAGTTTGTATCGTGCACTGCTGCTTATGAAGCGCTGTGATCTCCTTGGTCATTTACTTTTGAAGCTATCCTGTAAGATCAGAAAACCTTGTTGTCAATAAATGATGGCCGAGGTGAGAGGTTGACTAGTTAGTTGAAAAAAAGCACACTTTAAAAAAACATAAAATATACATTTATCTGCTTACTTTTAGTGTGGAATAAGGGCTGTTCTTTGTGAATCAGCTAACTAAACCAGTCATTTTCTTCCACAAAACCAATCCTAAACATGCTATCTCTGATTTCCTGTTTCTTCCTAAAAGGCTTGTGTATGTGGATACATATTCATGTGTCTCCATGTGTATATACACACACGTGTGTGCATGCACACCTATGTGCTTGTGTGTGGAAGGCCAGAATTAACATTGTGTTTCTTCTCCAGTCATTCTCCATGTTCATTTTTGAGATGGGTCCCTCTAAACCTGGAGCTTTTCTTTCCTGCCAGGCTGGCCAGCCAGGGAGCATCCAGGATTCTTTTGTATCTGCCCCAGCGTTGGGGTTACAGACTTGTGCTGCACCCTCATTTTTATGTGGGTTCTAGGGATCAGGTCTTCATGCTTCTGTGGCAGTCACTTTACACACTGAGCCATCTGCTCAAACATCCCCTAAATATTTATTTCTAAGGAGATCAATAATTTGAGACCTTTCCAAGTAATTTGTGTAGGCATACTTTTACCTAGTTCTTAATAGCTGTTTCCTCTGCATCTATCATGTAGGGTTTTAGAATCCTCATCTAGTCTTTTCATGTTTGAGAAACATGCCCTTGAGTCTTCCCACAATATACAACTTTTATTGATGCAACAATACTCTTTTTGCATCTGCATTTCACTTGTCTATAGAATTTTTTTTATTAACTTACCTATGTTAAAATAAGTACAACTGGAGCAATAGATTTAGAATAAAGCATCCTGTTGAGAGTGAGCTGTGGCTGGGCATGCTGGACCTGTCAAGTAGGAGATGGGAACTTCCTGTTGATGTTGATTTTTACTCTTTGTTCTTTGGCTCTTTACTCTTTGGGGGCCCCGTTACCCAGCTTCCAAATAAATCACACACTTATCACCTAGCTTATTCTTAATTATAAATGCCTTGGCCATAGCTTGGCTTGTTTCTAGCAAGTTTTTCTTAACATAAATTATCTCATCTACCTTTTGCCTCTGGGCTTTTGCTTTTCTCTATTTCTGTATTTCTTTTCCTTCCTTCTTATTCTGTGTCTGGCTGTGTGATTGAGTGACTGGCCCTTCTTTACTTGCTCCTTGATCTTTCTTACTGTTTCTTTTTTTCTTCCCAGATCTCTCCTTCTATTTATTCTCTCTATCAGCCAGCCCGCATATCCTTTTTCCTGCCTTGCTATTGGCCCTTCAGTTCCTTATTAGACCATCAGGTGTTTTAGACAGGCACAGTAGCACAGCTTCACAGAGTTGAGCAAATGCAACATAAAAGAGTGCCACACATCTTTGCATCATTAAACAAATGTTCCACAGCACAAACAAATGTAACACATTTTAAAATAATATTCTGCAACAACTCTTCCTCAGGCAGTTGAACATAGGGATAGAAACCATGAAAGAGTTGCTGACATACAGGGTCATGTGTGTCAGTAACAAGGGGAGCACAGAGGTGCTCCTCATGGGGAAGTGGAGTGACAATGTTCTCAGTGAATGCTGCACTGAACTTTAAGCCCAGGTTGTTGCCTCCAAACCCTGTGTCCAGTAGCTCTCATGATGGGCACTTTGTATAATACCATCAATTCTTGGGGGGGAGGGGAATGTGTCAGATTGAAGAAGGTTTATCTGGATCCTACCCAAAGGCCCCAGTTAAAAGGGTATGTAAAAAGCACCTTATTTACAATACTGACATGCTCAGCCAGGACTATATTGGATTTTAAGCTGGAAGTTGGTGTATTTTTTCAGATCACTCCAAAATAGATGTAGAATTTTAAAAATTCATTCATGAATGTATTGTTTATTATGT
Organism: Peromyscus leucopus; assembly: GCF_004664715.2. Taxonomy (NCBI): domain Eukaryota; kingdom Metazoa; phylum Chordata; class Mammalia; order Rodentia; family Cricetidae; genus Peromyscus; species Peromyscus leucopus. The sequence goes on from NC_051065.1 coordinate 38,182,532, forward strand.
GTTTTATATTGCTTTGGTGGGACTGAGTGTAGATTTAAAAGCTGACAGGGTTCTATGGTCTTTGTTTTTAAAGATTGTTCAATGGATTTGTGAGCATGTCTCTGCCTGCCATTCATTTGACCTCATTCAGGAATTTCTAATTGGTAAGTGCTGCTGATATTAAACTTTAAGCTGTATGTTTGACTCTTTTGCTTGAGAGAAATCAGTAAATTGATAATGAATGCCTCTGTCGAAGTGCTGCTTAAGAGCAGGTTTTTTTTTTTTTTTTTAACTTCATTGCAATCAGTGGCTAATTAAATTTCACTCTCTTGTGGCTTTTGCAAGAAGCTGTGGTTCTCAGAGACTGATGAGATATAAGATCAGATTTTGATTCTTTAATTAACAAAATTTTCAGTAAAATGCATCTTTCCTAGCCTAGTTTTATCTTGGTTGGCTGTGTATAAATGGTATAACGTTATCTAGGCAGAAGCAATACCAAATGGATTTTTAAAAATATTATTCTCATTGTAAAAAAAAGAGAACCTGAACATCTTAAGCTGTAGATAAAATCATAATGGTTAACCCCCAGCAGCATGAATGAGGTGATGAAAACTCGTTGGTTTATTTGGTTTGGTTAAATTACAGTGTTGATTTCTCTCTTCTTATGCCATGTCTCTTTTAAAAATCGACTCAGCTTCTTCCTATTGGAGTGTGTATCCAGAGATGAGTGACGTGGACATGCTCTTACCATACTCCTCTGTGCTGACTTGGAATGCAGTAAGTTAACAAAGTCATAGTGGATTCAGCACTGTGGGCCAGTGGTAGACCATTCCAGTTATGGTAATCAGGGCTATGATTTCACTTCTGTTTTGACTGATAAGGAACTGAATTGAAGTTTCTTGTCAGAATGCATAAACAACCCTAATTAGAAAGTCTAAAATCTAAATGCTGCAAAATCTAGAGTATTTTGAGGGTCAATATGATGCTACTGTGAAAATTTACCACATAGGCTATATGTATATATGTAAATATGGACACACACATATAGTAAAATCCTATCCTGTGTGCATACATATGTACATATACACATATGCATACATGCACACATATTCTGAAATGCAGGGGATCTCTTCCCTTGGCCAGGATTGCATAAAACAGCAGACTTGATGGGGTGGACATAAGGTCTTTCTACTTTCTACTCTTTCTACTGCCAGGCAGAACTAAACCTCCTGACAGTATTTTAGAAAATGACATTTTTACTCCTGTGTTGATCAGACTCAAGTATTTAATAGGTTTTTATGGATGAGGAGTGGCTAGACCACTGTGGTACTGCTTGGTAGATTTTGACTTTAATGACACCTTTCCCTATTTTTATAAGGATTTATGAAGACACTTAGGTAACAAAGCTTCAGGATGAGTCAAAGTCTTAAGTGCTTGCTCTCCCGCTGTTCTTCCTGTCCGTCTGGACTCCTTCCTTCACAGGGGGAAGTGATGCACCAGGGTTGTGTGGTGAGCTCAGTGTGGTATGGCCAGCAGCTTCTGCCTCATCTCCTTTCAGTTACATAGTGGAAGAGTGTGCTTGGTCCTGGAGCAGGAGCTGTATTAAAAAGAAATTTAGAGCAATACATTTAGGAAACAGGCATTGGGAATATGTACTAGGGTAAACTGTGACACTTTTCAGTTTGCATTTTTGTGTATGTCTCGATACAGTCAGTAAAGTCAATAATGAGACTGACGTGTGGCACAAGCTTGTGATTCTACTCATAAGGCAGGAAGATCTTGAGTTGGAGGTCGGCCTGGGCTATGTAGTAATAGAAATAGTACTACAAAAAAGAAATATCCAAGTGCATTTGATTTATTTAATTTTTTTCTGTTTTATCCTCTTTTTGTTTTGAGACATGGGCTCATGTTGCCCAGACTGGCCTGCCTCAAAATCTTAAATTTCTGATCCTTCTGCCTCTCCTCCCAAGTGCATGTATCAGCATTCCCAGTGAAATTTGATTAATTTCTAAATTTTTGATGCCTACAGGAGTAGCTCCCCTACCCCTGAAGGTCTCCTCTGCTTGTCTTTCGGATTGTAGTTAATGGATTTCTTTACGCCTTGGTCAGGCACCCACGCTGTTGTTTTTCTTTTAGATGACTTATGAACGTATAGGCAGATTCTGTGGTTCTGGAGCAGGAAGCCTGCAGCTTACACCATTGGGTCAGGAAATGTGCATCTCAGCTCTCTGCTTGTTAACCACGGCTGCTTTGTTTAAAGCGTCGAAAGGCAGGGTGGGAACCAGTGGTCCCTGGGCTGTGTTCTAACTGGATGTCGTGTGAGGCCACCGTCCCAGTGGGCAGTGGTTCATCTGCTCATTTCTCAAGGCTCTCTGGGGCACAGGAGAGTTGGTAAACACATACACAGTGACATTTGGACATCTCCACAAGAAAATGCAGAGAAACCCACAATTATAACCTCTATATGCTAAACCTATCTTGGGGTTTTCCGAGTTACTTTAACACTCCTTGTGGTTAGAATAAGTTATGTTAAAAGGCCTCCTCTAATCCCAAAGCTCTGTGCATTTATATTCATCTTTAGCAATGACGAATGTAAGATTTACCCTTCCCTTCCATAGTCTACAATCATCCCTAATGCTACAACCTTAAAAACTTTCCACAGTAGGAACTAGCAAGTTCACACATGTGGAGAGAAAGATTGACTTGAAATTTTTTAATTTGATACAAAGAATTCACTATGTAGCTCAGGCTAGCCTATGAGCCTCTCACTGGGACCACAGGTGTGTAACACCACACCTACTAACAACTGGATTTTAAAAACAAACACTGATTTAAAAAAAAAAAAAAAAAGGACTTGGAAAAAACAAAAAACAAAATCCACTCACTGAACTTAACCAGACCCAAAGTCTATACATTTCAATGGACTTCTTCTACACAGGTAAGTAAGATACTAGAAATTAGGATGTTCTTGCTCATAGCTAATTCTAAAGTATGTGTTATAATTATAGTTATTTTAAAATGTTACAGTTGTCCCTTTTAAAATGCTATTTAGAACTTACATAGGTTACTTTTCTAGTTGTTACAACAAAATAATGCCACAAGAAACCATTGAGGAAAGGTATTTTGCTTCCAGTTTTACAGGATACAGTCCTACAGTTTTAGGGGATACAGTCCTTCAGTCTTAGGGGACACAGTCCTTCAGTCTTAGGAGATACAGTCCTACAGTTTTAGGGGATACAGTCCTTCAGTTTTAGGGGATACAGTCCTTCAGTCTTAGGGGATACAGTCCTTCAGTCTTAGGGGACACAGTCCTTCAGTCTTAGGGGATACAGTCCTACAGTTTTAGGGGATACAGTCCTACAGTTTTAGGGATACAGTCCTTCAGTCTTAGGGATACAGTCTTCAGTCTTAGGGACACAGTCTTCAGTCTTAGGGACACAGTCCTACAGTTTTAGGGGACACAGTCCTACAGTTTTAGGGGACACAGTCCTACAGTTTTGGGGATACAGTTCTTCAGTTTTAGGGGATACACTCTTACAGTTTTAGGGAATACAGTCCTTCAGTCTTAGGGAATACAGTCCTTCAGTCTTAGGGAATACAGTCCTATAGTTTTTGGGGATGCAATCCTACAGTTTTGGGGATACAGTCCTACAGTTTTGGGGATACAGTCCTTCAGTTTTGGGGATACAGTCCTACAGTTTTGGGGATACAGTCCTTCAGTTTTGGGGATACAGTCCTTCATGATGGAGAAAGAATCCTGGCAGCAGCTGGTCATGCTGCAGCACAGCCAAGCGATAAAGACCAGCAAACACTCCTGCCCTGTTGGATTCACCCTTTGTGCAGTTCGGGACCCACATCACAGGAATGATGATCCCTGTACGTAGGGATGCTCTTCCCACCTCAATTCACCTCATTTAGATAATGCCTCACAGACATACCCAAGTGCCTGCCTCTGACCTAAACGCTACCAAGCTGAGAATCAATATTAACCGTCCCAGAACCTGGAATTGCAGGTCCATTTTGAGGTGACTCTGTTGCTGACCAGTGAAGCAATGCAGACCCTTCACACAGATGTTCTGTGTTCCTGCGGGGAACTCGATGGCTCAGACGTTCTGAAAGTTTACCTTTCGTCACAGATGACATTCCTCCCGTAAGAATGGTGTGTCAGTAAGAGCCAGCCATCCAAACTCCAACTAGGCATTTTTACAAAACACTCCTAAGCTGTTTTCTCCTTCCATTCTGCATTTGGAAGAAAATCAGAATTGACTGGCAGAAAGGCAGACTATGTAGTTAACATACAATTATGTTTTTCATAGTATCAATGAGGTTAGGGCAATTTGGGAAGTTTGTTCCTTTAAGTTACCCCCACCCCCTTTTAATCTACAGGCTTTCATATAGCCAAGGCTGGCCTCAAACTTACTATGGAGCTGAGGATGGCATTGAACTCCTGATCCTCCAGCCTCTATCTCCCTTGCCTGGGATTAGGTGTTCAAGCACCCTCAGCCCACTAAGCTTGATCCAGTGTTCACTAGTTAGCAGAATGCTGTGGTGGGTTTCCTGGCATGAATTGAGCATGTTTTAGCTTGGCTGTTAGACTGTGCAGAAACTCTTTGTGGGGTGCTCGTGTCCTGAGATCATGGTGGACCTCAGTGTGTTAGAGTCCCACTGATTCTGGTTCCCTCTAGAGAGGAAGTGAAAGGAGAGAAGGACAGAGGATGAAGGTGTACAGATAATGCAATGGTTTCATTTAATTAGGACTTTAATGGTTCAAATATAATTTGCCTCATTTGTTCTTAAGTAGAAACGTCTAGAAATACAGTATTCTATATTTTCTCACAACAATCTTCTCTCCCCTTTAGCGAACCTGTCAGCTATTATTTAAGGCACATTTCCTTTTCCAAAGGCAAGAGACACACTGTGTCCTGTTGTTTTTACACTAGGAAGTTATTTAAAGTAGAGGTTATCGCACAGGAAGCTAGCTGTCCCCGGCTCCCATCTGTGCAGAAGACACTTCCTGAAGAGGCCTGGGCGTAGGGTGGATGATATGTTGTGTGTATGCACCCCCTGCATAGGAAGAGCATGGGGTGGATGATAGGTTGTGTGTATGCCCCTCTCCCATAGGAAGAGCATGGGGTGGTTGATATCTTGTGTGTGTGTCCCTCCCTAGGAAATTCCTGGAATAACGCTTGTGACAGAAGAGCTCCCATTGCCTCTTATGAAGGTAAGCAAGTTCCTTTCAAAGAGGGTGAAGCGGTCATGCCTGAGGAGACCTCTGCTGCCCCAGAGTTGTGGTTCCAAGGTATTGCAGCCTGGCAGAGCCTGCGGCGCTCAGCACAGGGCAGGCTTGTCCTTCTGCAGCGGTGAAGAGTGTGTCAGTCCTTAGGACGCTGTTGAAGAGGGAGGCTTTCTGAAGCTTGGAGAGAGTTCCAGAGCTCACCAACACTTGCCACAAGGCCTTATTTATTGAAGGAACTCTTGGAACATCTTTAGAGGGTGGAAGCTGTTATTGCTTCATTTGTAGTTCCTCCTTCAAATGCGCACACACACACACACACACACACACACACACACACACAAGCTGTTGTTGCTTCATTTGTAGTCCCTCCTTCAAATGTACACACACTCACACACATGCACACACACATACTCACACTCACACATACTTACACATACTCTCACACACACAAGCTGTGGTTGCTTCATTTGTAGTCCCTCCTTCAAATGTACACACACACACACACACACACACACACACACACACACACACACTGGGCTGGGACTACCACATTGATTTCCAGGTAGCTCAAATCAAAGAGCAGCCTATCCATCCCTCAAAGGTGATTGGCAGTGGCTTGCTGTATGGCCTCCTTGCAATCCACTAGTTTCAGAGTACAATAGGGAGGGTGGGGTGGGGTGAGGAAAAAGAAACACATGCATAGTTAAAATGGGGGCGAGCGTGGGGGGTTGGGGAGCAGGGTGCTTTAGCTCAGTCTCCGGCAGCTGCTTTGGGCTTCTAGCAATTACAGCCTGGCCTAGCCAGGAAATCTCAGATTCTGGCAGCAACATCTGCTCCTTGTGCCGAGACCTTTTATTCCTGGTTGATTCTTTTGGGTCCTTGGGGCCAGACGGCTGGGGAGGCACAGTGTGAAGGTGGAGAGAGAGGACGGATGGAGGAGGCTTCGTGGGTCTAGCTTTTGGTCCTCAGAGGCCCTTGAAGACAGACTGGGCAGCTGTCTCCAGAAGCAAGGGTGGGGCCACTGTGAAAGCCTCCTCACTAGGAAGATGAAGGGAAAAGTCCTTTCACAGGCAGCTACAGGGCACGCTCTGTGTTACATCATGGCTAGTGTCTTTACTAGTCATTCTACCAAACCCATGACGCATTGAGCTTACAAACCAGCTCTGGAGTTGAACTCGGGTCCTGAGGTGCTAGAAAGCTGTCCTGCTCTTTTGCTGTCCTCTCAGCCTCCTGTGTGGCTGGGATTCCAGGTACACGATACCACCATGACAGCCAGAAGAGAATGTGTAGAAGAAACATAAGGCACAGTCCTATAGTTTCTAGTATAGCAACTGCCCGTTCCCTATGCTTTGTCCCCGTCCCTGGCGCAGGTGTGTATGTGCGACTTAGAAGCTGTGGTAACCTAGCACATTTGATCAAATATGAATTCATCAACACTTTTCATGTTGTCACATAAAATAATGATTTGCAATGATTCCCCTGAGCTGGTATGTCTGAATTTATTTAATCGTCTTCTGCTTTGGGCCATTTAATTATCTTGATAAGATACAAACATTTTCTAGGGAACTAACTCAGTGGTAAGGTGATTGCTTAGTATACTTGAGGCCTTGGTTTTGATCCATTGTATCACATTTTTTTCCTTTTACCCAGTTAAAGATAATATTTCAATTTTTATATTTTATGTATTTTTATATGTGCAGTTTTTCTTTTGGTTTATTCCCCTAAGGTTAAAAGTTAAGAATGTCTTATGGTAAAACACTATGCCTTTTTTTTTTCATAGCTTTTATTTATTTATTTTTACTAAACTAAAACTTAACAAAAGTTGTGTTAATTTACATGGTCAGAAAGATTTAAGGGCTGAAGAAATGACTCAGAGTTAAGAGCATTTTCTGCTCTTCCAAAAGACCCATGTCAAGTGGCTTACAATGGCCTCCAACTCCAGTTCCAGGGGATCCAGCACTCTCCTCTGGTCTCTGTTGGCACCCACATACATGTGGCACACACAGGGAGAGCCACACATACATATCCATAAATTTAAGAACAAAAGGACTCAGGAGTTTAATAGTTTTATTGCAACCTTATTAACTTTGTTTGTTTTTAAAAATAATTATAAGGAGGAAATGAAAAAGCCCTTTTTGTCTTTTTTCCTCATTGGCTTGTTGTAAGCCAATTAATATTGTCTCACAATTTTCTTACTGAATAATAGTAAGTGTACTCTGATTATACTTCCTCTCTCCTACTATAGTCAAGGGGGCAAAGTGAGACGAGATGGCCACCTTCTGCTCTGTACAAGTGTTTAATCTAGTGCTACAGTCCAGCTGGGTCACCTCAGATTTGTGTGTTGAAGTCCTGACCCCCAGTGTGATGGTTTTAAGAGCTAACAACTATGGCCTTATGATTTGGATTGGCCATTGTTGTTGTTTTTTTTAAAAGATCCATGAAATCCAATTCAATTCTTCCTACCTCATGATGTCACAATGAAGACAGGCCTGTCTAAGAAATGGGCCCTTGGCAGACATTGGATTTACTCACACCTTGATTTTGGATGGCCCAGTTTCAAGATGTAGAGGAATGTCTGTCATTTATAGTCCCTGGTTGATGATATTTCATTATAGGAGCTGAAAGCACTATGACTTGGGGACATGTGGAGGCAGGTACACCTGTCATGTTACAAGAAGATTGTCACCTGAAAGACAAAAAGCCTCTTCATTTTATAAGTGGCTTACCAAATAATCTTTTAAAATTATATAAAACATGTTGTAGGGAAGGGGCTGGAGAGATGGCTCAGTGTGGAGATCATGGCTGCTCCTGCAGAGGACCTGGGTTCAGTCCCAGCACCCATATGGTGGCTCACAACTGTCTGTAACTGCAGTTCTAAGGGCTGGCATCTCCTGGTCTCTCTAGGCAGCAGGCATGCACATGGTACTCATATACCTATATGCATACAGGCAAACATATGCACTTTAAAAATATTAAAAAGCTCTTAAGTCGGCACATGGGAACAAGGTCTGTGCTGAAAGAACTGTTGTCGAAGTGACCTTCCTAAGAATGGCTTTGATCCTTGGTGAACTATGTGCTGCTCTGGGGAAGTAGCAACCATGTAAAAGGTTTAAAATTGCACCTGACTTTATAGTGAGAAGAGAAACCATTAAAACTATTTAACCACAGGAAACCAAAGAGGAAACTATGGCTTGCTCAGATGTAAGGGTAAGGGGTGAGCATGCTTCATGTAGAGGAAATAGGTATTTTCACCAGCTTTTAAAATCAGACCCACCTCCCTCCCTCCCTTCCTTTTTTCTTCCTTCCTTCCTATTTCTGGTTGTCTGTCTTCCTTTTTTAGACAGACTTGATATGTAACCTATACTCACCTTGTTCCTCAGCCTCCTGAGGACTGAGATTGCAAGTGTGCACCAGATGCCCGGATCAAAACCAGACGTCCTTAGAGTATTTAGCCACTTGCTCACCCGTCCTTAGAGTATTTAGTCACTTGCTCACCTGTTACTCAGTACCTGACCCCAAGACTGAGACCAGTCGACTTGAAACGCCACTTGCTTCCAGCCTCTGATGTGAGTGCTGTGAGTTTCTCAGGACACAGGGTTCCTGAGCATCTGGAAAAGTGTGCTTGCCACCTGGGCTCTTCTCCATCCAAACTTTGCTTATGTGCTTCTTCATTCAAAGTGTTTTAAGGCTGCTTTACCTAGACAGAGCAAGAGAAGAATTCATGGCTTGGTGAAGCACAAAACACACTCATTTCCTTGGAGCCCCCAGTGCAGACACATGTCATCGCTGGGGTAAAAGATTTGTTAGTGATCTGAAATATCGGCATAGCCACAATATAACAGCTCTTTAGAATTGTTGCTTTGGCAAAAAAAAACAAACAAACAAACAAAAACAAAACAAACAAACAAACAAAAAAAACGAAGCACTGTTGGAAGTGTTGGCTGATTCTGGGGGAAATACCGATTTTTTCAAAGTTTGGATTGCACGTTTCTTGGGAGAGTGAGTTAAGTGAGTTCAATAATATTGTGAACATAATTTTATGATGCCACAGAGAAATATCCTTCATTATTCACAGAGCCTCAGGCTGGGGAACAGGTTTTTGCCATTTCTGTCCTAGCTATGACACCGAGAGCCAGACCCAGGCTAGAAGATTATTATTTCTGTTCCTTCTTACCAACCACTCTGGGCTGGGCTTCTCTTACCTGTACTTCTGGTTAGAGATATAATGTTCAGTTTCTAAGATTGCAAGGAGGGGAATATCTTACTCAACACTGGCTTTCTGTGGGCATATGCTCCAAGAAAGCTAAATGTGAGATAGATAGCCATAATTATCAATTACATTTAAAAAAAATCCAGCCTATTAAAAACAACACAGAGTGGCTGATAAAACTACCCAGTCAGGTCAAGGAAGTGGATTTTTTTTGCCAGATACTGGAGCAGGAGGAAGCTTATTTATATTCATGAGACTTGAATAAGACAGCTGTGTGCCTCAGGAATTCTAGTCTTTTGTTACATGGAAGGATGCTCTTACACCAAGCTCTTAGTTTAAGTATTGTGCCTTTTGTGCTTCTGTCTACAAAGACATTTTCTATTGCATTGTGTCTATGCCGGAGGCAATGCATTGCTGGATTCCTCTGGACAGTAGAAGTTAGTCCTGAGATTAGATCCACTGTAGATCCTAAGAAGACCTGCACTAGCTCTGCTCACTGAGCCTTGGAACACAGAGTAAAGGGTTCTCTCAGAGTGGGCTTCCTCCCCCAAGAAGATGATGGTTAATCAGCAAAAGTAGGACCAAGCCAGAGGGTCTCTGAGAAATGAGAGGCAGATGTTTACTCCCCAGTGACTTGCAGATGAGCCAGTACCACAGGCCCCTTTTGTTCTGTTTCTGGATCAATTGGCCATCCAAATCCTAAATGGGAAACAGTCCCTTCATGTAACTGGCCCTTTGTTTAATTAATAGTTGTGATGGGCTGCATGCGATGAGTGTTTTATGGCATCCTAAGAGACAAAGCAAGATGATTTTTGAAGAAGAGATGGAAATAATTTTCTTTCTTCCAAAGTAAAAAGTTAAACTTCCCTTTGTACAGGGAAACATGCTTTTTGGCCATTCCTTGAGACCCTGATTGCTTCTTAAACCAGATGCCAAGGACCATCTAAGCTCATAGACACTTCTTTTCACAAAGCATTTTTGTTATGTTTTTAAGGATTTATTTATTTTTGTTTATGTGAGTGCCTGCATGTTTGTGTGTGCATTTTATGTGTGCAGGTGCCCGTGGAGAGCCGTTGAGTCCCCCGGAACTGGAGTTGCAGGCAGTACTGAGTTATCCCATATGCATGCTCGAGACCAAGCCCAGGTTTTCTGCAAGAGCAGTGGGTCCTCTGGACTGCTGAGGCATTGCTCTGCTTCTCAGCTTTGTATTTTTAAAAGACCTCTATGAGGTAGCCATGCTGGTGCATGCCTTAAATCTCAGCACTCAGGAGGCAGAAATCTGTGAGTTTGAGGCCCACCTGGTCAACAAAGGGAGCTTCAGACCAGCCAGGTCTGAAGACACTGTCTCAAAACAAAAACAAGACTCTTCGGTATTCTTTTCAAAGCTGGTATGTGTGTCTTGAGACTTGTGGTTTTCACTCTGCACTGTCATTCTCCATGGCGACAATATCTGCAGCCCTCCCAATTCCCCTTTAGTCAAGTGTCCGCTGAGCGCCCGGGCCACACCCAAGCACCCTGTGAGGTGCTGAGCTGGGCTGAGCGGGTGGGCATGTGCAGGTTCCATTTTCTTTTTCTTCAAAGTATGACATCTAAAATTAAAAGTAAAATAAAAGCCTCATTTATTAAATTTATTAATAAAAGCATTAAAAGTAAAATAAAAGCCTCATTTATTCTCTGGGTCAGTGAACATGCTGGCATTAGCTAGAAGCTGTGATTCTTCGAAGATAGAGCGTAGCATTCTCTCTAAGTCATCTCCTGTTTCTCAGTGACCACAGGTCTCCACAGCTGCCTTATCAGCCTTCAGGGATGCAGTCCAAGGACTGTGTAAGGGGCAGGACTATGCTTGCATGCTCAACCCATGTTTTCAGCCGAGAATGATGATCTATAGGATCATCCCAGGAACTTGAAAAACCCACAAGGCTTCAGACCACTCCCCAAAACAATTAAATTCAGGCAGATGGTAGTGTTTCTAATGGGTATCTGAGGCTGGAAATCCACCACCAACTGTGGACAGCTATTGATCTTTTCTCAGCTTTCCAATGTCCTGACTCTGATCCAAACCCTATCTATATTCTCATCTCTGTTCACTCACTAAGAGCGTTGTTGAACATATCATCTTTAGCCTTTGTTTTCTCAAATCTGTGTCCCTGGGCCTGTGTTTCTCAGACTCCCAAACAGGCCATTCGATGGACGGTCATCTTTGAATGTTAGCAGGTTAAACATTGTACCACTGACCAAATGCTGATGGTGTTTACCAACAGTAAAGAACATGGAGATTATAATAGGCCAGTCTAAAAGACTATCAGTTCATATGAAAATATTTAGGGCACCTTTGACTAGCAGTATTTTCACTAAGTATAAGTTTTAATTTTTGTTTTGTCTAACATACAGATCTTTGTATTCTGTTGTGTGACTTTTCTTGAATAGATATGGACAAATGTCCACTCTCTTCAGATAGGACATCACAAACAGACTAAAGAATATCTACCTAAGTATAGCTTGGTAAACCAGTGAGTTTATGGGGATTGCCTGTAAGAACATGGGAAAGGGGGTTGCTTACAGGTATGTGGGTGACCCCTGGGCAGCTGCAGGTACATGAGTGACCCCCAGGCAGCTGCAGGTTTGTGGGTGACCCCCGGGCAGCTGCAGGCATGTGGATGGCCCCTGGGCAATGCAGGTATGTGAGTGGCCCCTGGGCAACTGCTGGTATGTGGATGGCCCCTGGATGGTCCCTGGGCAGCTGCAGGCATGTGGGTGACCCCTGGACAGCTGCATCAGTGGGGCTCCTGCTCCATGGAAAAGTCTCCTCTTCATCAGGAACCCAGAAAGGGTTTTTTAAGTCTTGGGAGTTTTGTTAGCTTCCTGGGGCTTTGGGCCTTCGTCCTCCCTCTAGGAGGGAGTGTTTCAGTGGAGAAGAACAGGCACACAACGCCTTTTTAACCAGTGGTTTTGAACTATTTTAAATATCTAGTGCAAGATATAAACAGCTCCAGGGAAAATTCTTGCACAAGCACACACTCTCTCTTACCATGGGCATGCTAGCACTTTTGAAGGTTGTTCACTGCCCACGATTTTTCTGTTATTCTCAATTGACTCAAGACTACGAGAAAAACAAGCTTCAAAACATATGTATTGATCTGGGTATATGGTTTGTATGTGTGGGTGTGCAGGTAGAGGTGGGCTGTGGGGGCTGATCCTGTCCTTCCACCCGTGGGCTCGGGCCGGGCCTCGGGCCATCAGTCTTACACTGAGCCATCTTCCTGGCCTCCCAATTTTTTTTTAAATAAAGAGAAGGATTTTTTTTTTTTTAAAGAAGCCGCAGTATGAGTGCAGTCTTCTGTCAGAATGAGTATTTGGCCTCAACAAGCCACAACAGGGCGACCCTAGTTCTCTTCCTGGGCAAGATTGGGGTGAATCCCATGTGGATGTCAAAGCAGGCGTGCCTGTAGCCAAACTGACCACTAGATGGCACCACAACACCAAGTAGTTTTCTGGTTTGGGCTCCGGTGTTCCAGAGCCGGATGTAGGGAACATAAGGCAGTAGAGATGAGTCTGCAGGACTTGTCCGACTTTTATTATTATTATTATTATTATTATTATTATTATTATTATTATTATTATTATTATTATTATTATTACTAACTAGGGAGAAGGATAGCTAAGATAGGTTTACTATAAATAAGGGTCACCTTGCATTCTTCCCTGAAGAAAAGTTAAGGAGAGGGCCCTGACCCTGGCATTCCCGTCTACCCTGGAAATACGTCTTAGTTTTTTACCTCTGGGAGAAGGGCCTTGGCTGTGTGGCCCTTTCTGGTTTCTAAATAAACTATAAAAGTGTCATGTAACTTGCTTAACTGCAACTCCAAAATCCATATGAAACCAATGTTGTCTTTTCAATAATAGCACATAGCCACATTTTAATGTAATATTAGAGCATTTTGTGTGTAATTGAAGTATATTTTATTTAAGTTCTCATTTATTCTTAATTTTTTTCCTTTTTAAATTTACTATTCAAAGAGTTTCATATGTGCATCGTCCTAGTTAAGTTTTTACAATAAACACCATGGCTAAAGCAGCCTGGGAGGAAAAGGTTTATTTCAGTGTACAGTTGCAGTCCATCACGAAGGGAGGTCACGGCAAACACTCAAAGCAGGAACCTGCAGACAGGAACCGGAAGAGTCCATGGAGGAGCCTACTTACTGGCTTGATTTCTTATAGACCCCAAGACTACCTGCCCAGGGACCACACCACTCATGGTGGGCTGGGCCCTTTCACATCAATCATCAAGAAAATGCCTCATAGGCTTGCTGATAGGCCAGGCTGATGATGGGGGGGCGGGCATTTTCTTAATTGAGGTTCTATCTTCTTGATGACTCTAGCATGCCAATTTGACAAACAAAACCAGCTAATATAAGCATGTAATTCGATTAAACCCACCCCATCTCCACCCCCATCTCCTCATTAACCCCCCACTGCTCTGCCCCATCTCCATGTGGTCCTTTGAAACCCACTGAAGGCCCAGTATGTTCATCAGCAGGGGTGTGGGCAGTCTCTGAGGGGCTGCATCCCTGCAGCAAACTGGCACTCTCCCTCGCCCAGCAGCTATCAATTGGCAATAGCTCTTCAGATAGGCCTGGGTTTTTGTAAGATCCTTCCCCATCCATGCTGGGATTCTGGCTGGTTCGATCTTGCACAGGTCTTGTGTGTGCAGTTCTGTGCAGTCACAAACGCTGTGAGTTCAAGTGTCCAGTGGCCCTGTCCTGGCTGGAAAGCATTGCTTTATAGTTATTCTCCTCTCCCTTTGCTCTTACAGCCTTTCTGCCCCGCTCTTCTTGGATGATCCCCAAGTATTGAGGGGTGTGTGTATGTGTTGTAGCTCACTGAGATCACAGCTGGGTAGCACTGATAAGTGTAGCTGGAGGTTTTCTTGTGTCCCGGCCGGCAGGCCGGCTGGCAGTTGGGACAAACCTCTCCCACTCGTGTCCCCCAAGTAAACTCACAGAGGCTTATATTAATTAAAACTGCTTGGCCATTAGCTCAGGCCTACCACTGACTACCTCTTACATTTAAACTCAGCCCATTTCTGTTAATCTATATGTCACCACGTGTTCCCTGGATGGTGGGATGGCATCTCCAGACTCAGCCTTCCTCTTCCCAGAATTCTCCTTGTCTGCTTATCCCACCCATACTTCCTGCTTGGCTACTGGTCAATCAGTGTTTTATTAATCCAGTGTACAAAAGCATTATCCCACAGCAGACAAACACTTTTCTCCTCTAGTAATATGCATAACACCTTCTATCACTATAAAAGCTAGCAAGTATATGCTTATAATTTGACCAGCCAGCAGGAGTCAGTGCTGGCTTGATTTATCCATGTCCTATGACTTGACTATATGGTGTCTTCAGCAATAGGGAGTCACCATTAGGTTCTGGAGGGTAACCAATAACAATGACAATAGCTTGCGTTTGAGGGAGGTCTGTGGGACCCCATTGACCATAAGTTCTCTTATTTTTTTGGATTCTATTAAGTCTGTCACCACAATAAGCAACATCTGTTAGGCTACACAAAAGGTCTTGCTGCCCACTACCACCAGGGTAGATACAGCATACGTAAGAAAGCCCATGCTGTGTGAATGACCTCATAGGCTGGGGTGAAAGTCCCAGTGTTTTGTGCAGGGTTGGCTATTGAGTTTCTAACTCCTCTCCTGGCTCAGGCTCGCTTCTTTCCTTGCATGTGTCATTCATTTAGTAAACTGCTTCTGCTGCTGCTGCTGCCCATGTGCTCAGTGGGTGGTCACCAGACTCCCATATCTACAGATATATCTCTATATTCTTCAACATTAATATACATTAGCATAGTATTTTATTATTAAAGGGTGACTATGATGATTATATTCTTCAATAACTAATAATTCAAAGATCTAAATACCAACCCATTCTCTTTGGAAGAATTTAACAACTATTGTGAAATTAGTTTATGTTATCATTTTGATTACTAGGTTAGGAATGAGTAAGCCTAGAAGAGAAGCAAGCCCATTCCAGTTGCTCTGAGTTCCAGGCACATTTCTGACAGGACATAATGTGGTGACACCACCCAAGCCAGAAGAATTACTCTCTGGGGAGGAAATGCCTCACTACAAGGCTTCCTGCCGAGCCCAACCTGACTAGGAAGTCCTTAGCTTTGGGAAATGAGCTGTAGTTCTCTGTTGTAAATGGGGAGAGGAAGAAGAGAGGTTAGGCTCCCGAGTCTCTGGATTTTCAAATTCTCATTGGGTGTGGCTGTACTATGAAAGATGTAGTGGCTCAAAAATGCCAACACCCAACGGGCGTGCAAGTGAGACACGCTGGTCACTATGCGGTATGAACTTCAGCGCCTGCTTTTTTGTCTACAGGTCTACAGCTTCAAGGGGTACTGGGCAAAGCTGAGTGCCAACCTCGAGTATATCAAGTACACGAAGCCTCACTTACACTATCACAACAGCGTTGTGAGGAGAGAATGGCACAACCTGGTCTCTGAAGAGGTGAGCACACAGCTAGCCCTAGAGACTGAGCGAGGCCAGCACAAGGCTGGCTCCTGCTGGTTGTGCTCTTCCCTGTCACCAGGCTGCCTGCCTCATGGCAGCCCAATGGGCAGCCAGCACAGCTTCTACTGTCTGTTCTTTGAGGAAGAAATTGGAGTGAGGCAAGTGAAGGGGCACGTAGCACATCTATAAGAGAAGCACAGGAACATGTCTCATGCTGTTAGATTTCTTGAGTAGCTGAAAGTTTATTTAGAAAAATGTAGCTGTTCCTCAGTATTTGCTAAAGGTTGGGGGAGAAAGAACCAGTGAGACAGACTGTAAGGGACTGACAGGGAGCTCTCTGGGGAATAGTTCTGTATTTTAATAGTACATAAAGCTATGCACATGATAAAATGGCGTAGGACTAGACACATACTATACAATATCCAATTCCTGATTTTGACATTGTAGTATAGTTGTATCAGATAGGAACATTAACAGAGGCAGGATGAAGGGTTTCCTGTGATTATATTGTTTGAGAACAAAGTTTAATTTAAAACAATAGATGTTCTCATTACATGGGAAATAATATTATTTTTGAAGACTTTAACTACATTGCTTTTTGTTCTTGCTATTAAAAAAAGCTATCCATGAAATTTTCACCTTCTGTATTCCTGACATGTTTTCTCCCCTAGAAAACAGGAAAAAGAAGGTCCACGACGTACGTGAAGAACATCCTGGACAATGCAATCAAGTCAGTACAATCAAAGGACAGCAATGGCTGGCCTGGTGGGGTGCCTCTGTGGTACACCATGGTAGAGTGCCGTCCTTGGTCTCCTCAGACCACTGGGTGCTAGAGTTTCTAGTGGGAAAAGCTTCCTGGTCAAGCCTCTGTAGATTGGTACCCTGGAATGGATGGTATAAGATGGATATAAGATGGTATAAGATGGATAAATGGTAAAGAAGGGAATACTTTTGAGGATGAAAATAGATAGCAGGCTGATTTAAGTTGTTGGTGGAGCTTGCTCTTATTTTGAGGGCATGTTTTCTGAGTAGATGAGTCATCCCAGAGTGCTGGAAGTGGAGGCCCATTCCAGCAGCTGTTCTATTTTCTGCCTCCATTATTTCCAATAACTGAGAGCTGCAATTTTTCTAAATAATTGCCGTTGCTGGCACTAAAGGGCTTTGAGATTTGTAATTGCTTAATGTGCCTTTTGGTACACTGATGTAAGTTTTTTAGTTTCCTGGTAGGCAGAGAAGAGCTTCTGCAGGGGTTTTGTGAGTCTTTAAAGAGGATATCTCTGTATGGTGTTGGGCTCTACATTTTTTAAATGATGTTTCTCTTGTAAATAACACATAATTTCTTTGCAGGGTGATTTCTAACATGGAAACGAGGACGTTGGGTAAGAAAAGACCTGCGCTAAAGTCCATGTCTTGTTTGCAATGTTGTTCTTCCTAACCAGTGGGTTGGCAAGAAAATCACTTGCAGCAGTGTAACAGGGTGTAATGGATACAGCAGCTTTTAACATCGCCCTGGCAGAGTGACCACATAGCCAGGCCCCTGTGTATCTCGGCACTAGGACCTCCAGGTCAGCTGTCGAGTTGTTTTTGCCGAGGGAGTCCCTCCGTGTTGGCCTTCTGGTTTTGCTCACATCTCCACTCAGAGCTGATCTAATTAGCATGGCCTCTGGCTGTACCGCGGGCACACTTGGCAGCTCTCGCCTGAGCAGCCTCACTGATCACATAGAGCCTTTGACTTGGATGTGCCTTTCGTTTGGTTCACGCTGGGCCATGCCCTGGGCTCGGTCCCAGGGGAGCAGTGTGGTTCTGTGGGATGGACACCAGCTTAGACTCCAGAGCTGTCACATGACGACCAGAAGTGCCTCGCACATCGTCCTCAGGGCTAGTGTGAGGGGAAAGGCAGGACGGACTGGTTCGTGTAGAGCATACCGAGCCAGTGCCTCGTGTAGGCGTAAGGGATGTGGGCAGGAAGGGACTTAATGGAGAAGAGAGAGGCGGGGGAGGCTATGTCAGCTAAATTAAGTCTTGACAGGCAAGGAGGGTTTTCTCTGTGGTAACTGAGGAGAGAGAATGGTGAATATTTTCAGGTCCAAGCCTTTGTGATATTGATCATGCTTCATGAAGGCCAGCCTTCATCAAGGAAACTTTTGATCTACTCTTGTTTTATGGGCTTGGATGTTTTCATATATGTGGGGACCATAATGAAAATTAATTTGGAGAGTGTGTAACAGCATACTCAACAGCTGTATACACAGCCCAGTGAACCATGAAGGTGACTTATCTCCTTGGGGAACTAGCCATAACCTAGGTAGCCAAACCATCCTTGCCCATAGCCAGGTACTGTGCCCTACCAGACAGGGCATAAATGTGTGAGATACAAGGTCATCTTCCTGCTGTGTGGGAAACCTTGTCGCTGTCTAAGGGAGGCTTTGGAGCCTGCTTGGTGCCAGGCCTGCCATCGTCTTGCTGGGACAGTGTCTCCCAGTGTGCTTTAAAAACTTCACTTCCTGCCCCATGCTCTGCTTCACATGAAGAATGCTGTTGCTGCCTGAAACTGAATACTTCAAACCGAGGGTTGTTAAGCTCATATTCTGGCTACTTTCATCATAATCCCGAGGGTTAAGATGGGTGGAGAAAGCATTCATCCTAAGGGGCCATAGAGCAGCCATGCCCTTTCAGAAGGAAGCATCAGCTTGTGGGTTCTGCCCTCTCACCTGCTCTGGGCCTCAGAGATCCTGAAAAACTCCTGCCTGCCTGCCCGCCTGCCCGCCCGCCCGCCGGGAAGTGACATTTGGTTTCACTGTCTCGCTGTTGCGATCTTCTCAGTCTTGCGCCCATCAGCCTTGTTTGCCCCAGTTATTGGCTGTGACATCAGTTCAATAACTCTCAAGGCCACTGAACTATGGGGTCAGGAAGTAGAAGGGAACCATGCTGCCGTCCCTAGAGTTAGGCCTCTGGAGGGTAAGAGGCTCAAGTGAAGAACTGGCCTGCGGGGTTCTAGCCCACTTCCTGAACACTGCCCTTCTGATGGCTGCTCCTCTGTTCAATTTCAGAGCCAAAGTTAATACCCCTCTTACAAGAAGAAGATAGGCACCAGAGGCTGCTCATGGGCCTGGTAAGCAGTCTGTAAGCAAGCTTCTGTGGTGCCAGCAAGTGGTCCCAAGTGGGCAGGGACCAATGGCCGCTCGTTCTGAGGACATTTTCCATTAAGTATTCATCAAGTGCTAGCACTGTAGCCCCAGGTGTCCAGTGGTGAGCAGAACATGTGTGATCTCCACCCTCTTGGCATATACAGTCTAGTAAAGGAGACAAATTAGTCACACAAATAAGCATGCATGTAATTAGTCACATGAGTAAGCATGTAATTATAAACTGTGGTAAGGAATACATTTGTATATATGCCTACATTCTGTGGTTCTGGACATATGACCCTGTTTTTAGCTTTAACGTGGGTTCTTGGGATTTGAACTCAGGTCCCCAGGCTTGTGTGACAATCTCTTCTAACCACTGAGCTCTCCTTGGCCATTTTCATTTTTTGACTATCAAGTTGACAAAAATTTACAAATCATATTAACAAATTCAGGATACAGGGAATTGGCTATCCTCATGCCACACACCAAAGATTAGAACAAACTGTTTTGGTGGTGTCTTGCAGAAGCATGAGACCCAGTCAATTTCCCTGCCAGGAACTGAATCTGACTGTAGAGTTGTGGCTGTATCAAAACACTTTTCTTCCCTTCTCTCACTTTACAATGAAACTCTGGAATGAGATGACGTTACTTCTGTGGCCAACTCTCTTGCAAACTTTTCTTTCAGGTATGTGCGTGTGTGCACATGTGCATGCTTGTGTGTAGTGTTACTAACTACTAGAACATGTACGGAGGAAATAAATCAATTTTAGTACTTTTCACAAAATTAAATACATCTAGTCATTAAAGCTAGTCTAAAATGTTTGCTGACACTAGGAAACTATCACATAGAAAGAAACATTAGAGAGTGTGGGCATAGCTGAGCAGGGGAGGCTACGATGGTCATGCACATGCAGAACTGTGAGATGCCTCTATTTTAATTTCAAATTTTATTTTGTCTATTTGTTTGAGATAGGAGATGTATTTCACATAGCCTGTCGGCCTTGAGACCACTGTGTACCTAAGAGTACCTGACATTGAATTCCTGACCCTCCTGCCTCATCCTCCCATATATCAAGATTATATAAGCATTAGGCCAGCATTAATTTTCACCTTTATAGTTATGACAGAAAAGTTAAATAGCACAAAAGTACATAGTATTTCTTAGAAGAAAACTAAGTCTAAAAGGCCAAGTGTACCAGCTCACGTGAGAGGCTGAATTGAAAGATGGTGACATTGTGTCTTGCTGAATCTTGAGGTCACACAGAATCCACTAAGATGGAAGGTTTATGCATGTGTGACGTCCCTGTACAGTCCTCACCAGTTTTCATTGCACAAAGATCTCTTTAGCTAAAACAACAACAACAACAACAACAACAACAAAAACCCTCTTGCTGAGCGGGCCTTTCAGGCCCGGAAGGACAGCAGGAGTGGAGAGCAGAAGGAAGGAAAGGAAAGACACGAAGATGGAGGGCTAGGGATGCAAACTGCGGATGGGAGGGTGAGGCTGAGAGCAGATACAGAAGCCTGGAGACACAAGAATGAATCTTCATTACCTTCGCCTGTGAGGTGGGTGGCGTGGTGCAGATGTGGTGCCTGCTGTATTTCCTTCAATGTCTGTCCTTCCAAGAGTCCCCACTGACACCCCCTCCCCGACACACACACACACACACACACACACACACACACACACACACACACAGAGTCTTTGTCTCCATGGAGCACAGTCTCTCCATGGATCACAGTCTCTCCGTGAAGCACAGTCTCTCTGTGGAGCACAGTCTCTCTGTGGATCACAGTCTCTCTGTGGATCACAGTCTCTCTATGGAGCACAGTCTCTCTATGGAGCACAGTCTCTCTGTGGATCATAGTCTCTCTGTGGATCACAGTCTCTCTGTGGATCACAGTCTCTCTGTGGAGCACAGTCTCTCTATGGAGCACAGTCTCTCTGTGGATCACAGTCTCTCCATGGAGCACAGTCTCTCTATGGAGTACAGTCTCTCTGTGGATCACAGTCTCTCTGTGGAGCACAGTCTCTCTATGGAGCACAGTCTCTCTATGGAGCACAGTCTCTCTATGGAGCACAGTCTCTCTATGGAGCACAGTCTCTCTGTGGATCACAGTCTCTCTGTGGAGCACAATCTCTCTGTGTTGGTCCTGCTATTTTCCCAGAGCTATTGGTGGCGTAGGTTTCAAACAGGTGTAGACCCCAAAGCCTGTGACCTCAAAGCTGGTGCCTTCCACCGGCTTCTTTGGAGGATTCTCATCCGGATTGAATGACTCCCAGTTGCCCCCCAGCTTTGGTTAAATCCTAAGAAGTTCTTCTGATTTGTTTCTGAAATGTTGGAGTCATCGATTTACCTCAGCAGAGGGTAGTTAAAGAGTCATGTTCCTTTGGGATGGTGAGAGAAGAAGGTTTCCCTCGGATCAAGAGTTTTTCATGTTGATATGAAATATTAATAATGGTCCTAATTAAAATCAGCCGCAGGTGTGAATGGGGCTGTTGTGACTTACCTAGTACCTGTTCTGTTTCAGATGGTATCTGAGCTAAGAGACCATCTCTTGAGACACCTACAGGGCATAGAAAAGAAGAAAATTGAACAGATGGTTCTGGACTACATTTCAAAACTGGTTGGTTTCACTTTTTTTCTCCTAATTTCAACTCTACCCTTAGCTCTATGTCTAGTTCTCTAGGTGTCGGTCAGTGATCCTGTTGGTTGTTGTTTAATGTGTGTATGTTTGTGTGTTGTATGTGTGTGCATGTGTAAAGTGGGGGTGGGAGTGCCCATGGGCCACAGGTTGACTTTAAGAATCATCCTCCATCACTTCCTGCCTTGGTTGTGGAAACAGGATCTTCCTGAACCTGGATCTCATCAATGCAGCTAGGCTGGCCAATGATTTCCAGGACTCTACTTGTCCCTCCCTGCCCCTCCACTCCCCAGCCCTGAGGCTACAAATGCTAGGTGCTCTGCCTGACTTTTTACATGGTGCTGAGGATCCAAACCCAGCTCCTCGCTTGGCATGGCAGGCAGTTTGCTGACTGAGACATCTCCCGAGCACTCACCCCCACTTTGTTTTTCAGGTTAGGTTTGGGAGATTTCCACCTTCACACTGGTATATTTGGTGCTAGAGATTGAGAAAGGGGTAAAAAGAACAGCAAACAAAGAACTTGTGGGTGGAAGTGGTTTTCTGTCCCGTGCTCGCTCATCGGAGCACAGACAATGCGGCCAGGGCAGCGGCCAAGCGGCCTCAGTTGGCAACTTCCACCTCTTTATTAAACAGTGAGTGCTGACTTCTGTAGTGAAGGTTTATACAGAGAGGAGAGAGCTTGCACTTTAACCCCCAATTAGCTCCAAAGCCAAAGGAGGCTCAGCTCTGTCTCAGCTTCCAGCTCAGCTCTGTCTCTCACTACATCTGCTAAAGAGATGATAGCTCATTGCCTGTCAGCCATGTATTGAGATGCCATTATTCAAATGAATGACACCTGTTCATATGTAAATAGAAGTAATGTGATGAGGTTGGATTTCAGCCATTTTTGCTTTTTCAAAAAACACTGAAGCTGAAGTCTGGCCCTGTATAATCTAGAAATAATATGCTTGACAAATCAAAGTATTCAACTACAAAGAAAAAGAATGTTCCATTATTTTTCCACGTTTGAGTAAGACTGGTATGCAAATGAACCAGTGTATATGTGTGTGTATGTATATATATATTTTTTGCAGTGACTTTGGAAGATTAAATTTCTTAGCTAAGATCAAGAAAATCTGCTCAATTAATTTTCAAGTATTCTACCTTTATTGTAGTCATTAGTGACTTCATATTTGAAAATCTACTGAAAGATTTGGATTTCATAATTTAAACCTTATTTATTATGCATGTGGGTGTTTTGTATGTATGTATGTATGTATATCTGTGCACCATGTGCATGCCTGGTGCTCTCAAAGGCCAGAAGAGGGTTTCAGATCCCCTACCAGAGTTATAGACAGTTGTGAGCTGCCATGTGGATGCTGGGAACCGAACCAGGGTCCTCTGGAGGAGCAGTCAGTGCTCTTAACTACTGAGCCATCTCTCCAGCCCCAGTGAAGTTTATAATCTTAATATACTAGGAAAGGCTGGGTATTGTCATATAATGATATTTGTAATCGGGCATCCAGCCTCCTCTGTCTCTCTCGATAGAACGACAGTGAGGCACACATTAAGAATATGGTACTGACCCACCCCACATCGACAGAAATGTTCTTAGTCATTTGTCTCTCTCTTCAAATAAAAGTCCTCTTTCATTCTTTTATTCAGCCTTATGTTTTAAAGCAGTTCTGTTGATGAGTGCCAATATGCAAGGCTATTTGCTAGTGTTCTGAATCTTTACAGGAAGGGTAGGTTCCCCAAAGTCTCTGGTCTTCGGTAATGATCAGGAGTTACTTGCTTGAAACCGTACCTGTCATTTTTAGTATTGCTGGTAACCCAGATAGCTCCTCCACCAAACAGCCTTGCCTCCTTATGCCACAAGGCCAGCTGTGAGCACCACTACAGCCACACCTTTGTGATTGGACAGAGTTAGACAGAGTGGGGACGAGGGAGTTTTTTTTCCACACCAGGTATTGGCAGGCAATACATGGCTCTCAGCTCAGGCTGAGACAGGGACCTTCTTGAAACTTAAGTGCATTGGCTTAAAGAACCTGTCATACTGAGGAGGCTTCCTTCTGAAACCATCACCAACAAAGCTGGCGCAGGAGCCCACCTGTCCGTGACACAGGTGCCCTTTGAAGACCTGTGTTTCCCTCTCTGTATGTCTGGTGGCTCTGTCATTTGTATTTCCTTAGTGGGGGCTGTTTATGGTGGAGCTTATCTATAGATCTCATTTGAGCCTCTCTACTTTTTTCTTTTTTTTTTCTGATGTAATCTCGATGATGTCCGTGGCATTTTTTATATAAGTCCATTTGTTCATTTGTGGTATGGTGATGGCTGCAGTCATTGGGAACAGCTTTCAGACCACGAGAAACTTACTGTACTTAGTCACATGTAAGTTTTCACGCTAGTTTGTGCCAACTCCTAGAGCCAAGAGGCCCGAAAATGGTGCCTGTGCTGACCCAGAAACACTGTGCTTCTTACCCAGCTTGCCCAGTTGCAACCAGCCATGCCCACTATGCTGGTCTAAAGAGGGTGGCTAGGCAGTCTTTCTGGAAACACGTTCAAGGAAGTTGCTTAGAGCTTGATGATATTGTCTACATGTAGCTTGCTTTCAGCCAGAGAATCCTGTACCACTGAGGCTGTGCATGGAGTTCCTTTCTTCCTTGCTTCCTGCTCCTACTCTGCATGCAGGATCACTAGTCCATGGTGGACAGCCTTGTGGAGACTGCCCTACTGCTGACAAACCTGTAAATTTAGAATAGGTTTCTAGATAAAGCCTTAATCCAAGAAGGCATCTTGTTTGGGTGATATAGTGCTGATTTCTTGAGCACTGGCTCCAGGGAGTGACTTGACTAATTTTTACAACAACCCCGTGAAAGCACTTCCTCTTATGTCACAGAAAAAGACACTGAGATTTGGAGAGGATGTGCCAGGGAGACACAGTTCCACAGAACCTGGCCCTGATGTCGTCTTTCCCCACAGCTCACATACCCACTCTATGCTACTCTGTCATCTTTCACTCAGCCCTGGCAGTGTGGCAGGCTGACAGTCAGCCATTGGCATCTGACCTTCACTGATGGGTAAGGGTCTGTGTGGATGGAGGAGCCAGTTAGCTGTGCAATGGGACATTGCCAGCATAGACAGAGGGGACTCTGTTCAGTAGGGCATGTTTCCAGTCTCTCCTTCAGAAAGGCTAGTTGTATGGTGTGCCTGGTCACAGCCTGAATGCCAACTGTCTTGGATGTGCAGTCAGAGCTGCAGAGGGACAGCTGGGAGGGCCTTGAAGGAAAGGATGCAAGCTGTGGTTCACGAAGCCTCTCTCCTTCTAGCTGAATCTCATTTGGTGCATGCTGGAAACCAGTTGGAGGAAACACAGTGTGCATCCTTGGGTTTTCCACCTGTACGCAAGTATTTTTCAGTGTCCTTTATCATGGTGTACAAAGAGCTAGTAGTAACTGCCTGTTCTAGAAAAGCCCCTTAGAAATGTTAGTCCAAAGAGGTCCTCTCCAGCCCCGCCACCATCTGTCTTAGTTTTATACTCAGAATTCAAGGGTACTTCAGCTGTCCTCTATGGCATGTGGTTGATGAGGAGGGAGAGACACACGAGCCCACTACTTCCAAGAAGGGAAGTTTCAGTTAATGTAATTTGCAATTATGAGCCCTCTGAGTGTGGTGTGAGATTCTGTGCTTTAGGCTACAGGCCAGTCTCTCATTTCTCAGGCATTTCGTAGGGATCACTGCAGGGTACTCAGAGCCACTGCTCAGGACTAACAGGGTGCGTGGCTGACATCCTACTTCTTTGTTTTTACCCAGCAATGACCATGGCAGTGCTGCAGATTTTGAAGTCTTTCATCTCATGACCAGGATTTTGGATGCTGCTAACAGCCTGTGTTGCCCTCTGCCTCCTGGTGAGTCTTGGCTCTTTGGTTGTTTGCTGTAATAGAGTGGTTTTTCACAAGGTCTCCAGATAGTAGCACCCGTGTGTCCTCAGCAGCAGGCCCTGGTGGAGGGCTCCCCGACTGCTAACTCCACTGTTACTGCCTCTCGGAAGCGGTTCCAGTCAGTGCCCATGTGCACGTCTAGCTGAACTTGCACCCATGGTGCTGTTGCAGGGAATGTGCTCCTTTGCTTCAGGCCTGCTTTACTGTATGGAGAGGCCTGAAGGTAAAAACTAAGGAGGGGTGTCTGGCTGGGTGTCAAGTGTTAGCGTGGCCCTTGAGTGCTTAGGGGCTGGGAGTTTTTTTTCAGGATTTTGAGAAAAGACCTAATCAGGCTTCAAAATACTCTTAGCATGTGTGTGTACAATTATTCATATAAGTGGTCATTAGACCAGTCCGTGAATGTGTGGAGTAACTATTTCATGTCAGGTAATACTTGAGGAATGAAAGCAGTTACAAACACTAGTGGGAGTGGAATAGGATGACGTTTGCATAAATCAGACTGATGTAAGAAATGCATAAGCTCCTGTTTGCCATAAACATCTGCCCTGTGTTTACCGTTTTCTTTCCTATAGGAAGAATATCTAACGGGAGAGCAACCCTTTTAACATTTTAGATGTGCAGTCCAGTGTTGTCTGTCGGCACAGTGTGGCATAATGCCTCTCTAGAGCGTTACCATCTCACAAACAACTTCTCACATTCCACGGACAGCAGCTTCCCTTCCTGTCTCTGGCCTGGGCCACTACCTTTCTGTTGTTTCTGTGACTCTACTTTAGACCATTCTTAAATAGACTCTTGCAGTATTTGTCTCTCCTGTGACTGGCTTATTTTAACCTTCATACTACCCTCCAGATCCATTCATTTGTCATGGATGACAAGATTTCTTTCTTTTTAAAGCTGAGTAACATTACACATTTGTGTATTTTACATATTATTTACCTGTTTATTAGTGAGCTTTTATGTATCTTGGCTAGTGTGAATAGTTTAATGAAATTAGTGTACAAATCTCTTTAAATATCTTGACTTTAATTCTTTTGGGTACTCAGAAAGATTATGGGATCATATGCTGATTCCATTTTTAGTTTCTTTGAGGAGATTCATGCAGTCTTTCGTAGTGACTGCATTATATATTCCCACCAACAGTGTATAAGGGTCTGCATTTCTCCACACTCTTTCCAGTATTTACCCCTGCTTTAGATGCTGAGAGTAGGAGGTGATATTCACTGTGGTTTTTATTTATATTTCACTGATTAGTGATATTGACTATCTCTCCATGTAACTCTTGACTAGTTGTATGGCTTCTTTAGGAAAACAAAAACAAAAAAACCCCCTCTGTTTAGGTCTTCTACATGCTTAATAAAATCAGTTGTTGTCTTGCTATCAACTTATTTATTTTTATGTTTTGGATATTAGCCCCTTATCAGATTTCTGTTTTACAAATATTTTCTCCCTCATTTTGTAGCTATTCTATTATCTGTAAATGGAGGCAGAGTTTTTCTGCCCTACTGACATGTCCCAAATAAGTACACAAAATAAGTAATTATAGAATGCTTGGTCATTAGCTCAGGCTTATTATTAACTAGCTCTTGCATTAAAATAACCCATTTCTATTAATCCATGTGTCTGTAGCTTTACCAGTTCCCTGGCATCTTGCTTCTTGGGCTTGTGTCTCTCTCAGCTCCGCCCTTCTTCATCACAGTCCTCAGTTTGATTGTCCCACCTAACTTTATCCTGCCTTGCTATTGGTCAAACAGCTTTATTATTAACCAATGAGAGTAATACATATTCACAGCATACAGAAGGATCATCTCACAGCACTTTCACCTTTCTGTCTAATCAAAAAGGAAGGTTTTAACTTTAATGTAGTAAAATTACATACAGCAAAAACAGTTATCAAACAAGAATTATAGTTACAATATCCAGTCTATTTGTATTTGGCAAAATTAAATCAATCACCTATCTTATCTTTGTGAGTCTAAAGTTTTGTATCTAATTTATCTTTTATCATAACTAAGGAAAACTATAATTATAACTATCTAGTCTTCAACTCCATCAGGCTACAGAAGGATGTAATGTTACCTAATGACAGGGACATCAAGCTGCATGGACAGTCCCCCAGAGTTCCTCTGTAATGTTGGGGCATCCAACTCTAGTCTTACAGGCCTAGCATATCTAACAGAACGAGAGTGATGTGTATTCATAGCTTATGTATTCTGTAAGGATTTTACTATCATTTTTAAATCATTTTTAAAATCTATGTTTTTCCCCTTTTTTTCTCTTCTTCCCTTTTTCTCCCAAGCCTATGCATATTTTTTAAACACACTGTGACCCATTTAGAGGCCTTTTTGTCTGAATCTGTTCTTACTCTGTATCTTTAACCCTTTTTGTCTGAGCAAAAACCTTAAATCCACCTCGCAGCATGCTGCTGGGAGCCGCCTCTTTGTACTGCAGCCCATTTGAGACTGTGGGAATCCTCCATGCTGCAGCTCAAGCCTGCACACCACAGCCAGGGGATGTGTCTCTATACCAGGGCCCACATGAGAGACATAAACTAGGAAGCTGCTCTTGGTTCCGGTTTTTGTGTGTCTAAAACCCCTGTTTTTAAAGCGTCCTCAGGCTTTATGTAGATGTATGTGAGCCATGTTGGAGCACCATTTGTAAACTGTCCCCACCACCAGATCCCAAATAAACTCACAAAAGCTTATATTAATTACAGAATTCTCGACTGTTAGCTAAGGCTTATTATTAACTAGCTCTTACATTTAAATGAACCTGTTTCTATTAATCTATGTATTGCCACGTGTCCGTGGCTTCACTGGTTCTCTGGCATCTTGCTGTTTGGGCAGGTGGCTTGTGTCTCTCTCGACTCTGCTCTTCTTCATTCCAGTCCTCAGTCTGGTTGTCCCTCCTAACTTTATCCTGCCTGGCTAGTGACCAAACAGCTTTATTATTAACCAATGAGAGCAATACATATTCACAGCATATAGAAGGATCATCCCACAGCATTTTGCTTTCCTTTACCCCTGAGGCCCCCATGCCCCCGGCTCCACTGCTCAGGTAGTTCAGGACGGCTTCAAACTTCTGCAGCCAGCACTGGCCATGAACTCCTGATCCTCTTACCGTTACTCCAAGTGCTGGGATTACAGATATGATTCACCATGCCATACATGGCTTCTCCTTTTCTATTAAATGCTATTATTTTTCATATGATAAGTGGAGAGAGGGTGAAGTGGCACTGGAGTGTGTGCGCGTGCGTGTGTGTGTGTGCGTGTGTGTGTGTGTGAGTGTGTGTGTGTGTGAGTGTGTGTGCGCGTGCGTGCGTGTGTGTGTGAGCGTGTGTGTGTACGTGTGTGTGTGTGAGTGTGTGTGTGTGTACGTGTGTGTGTGTGTGTGTGTGTGTGTGTGTGTGCAAGGGATTAATATATGCATGTGTATAAGGGTGCTTGCTTTTCAGGTTTATAGGACTAGTGAGCATTGAGTTTCAAGAGTCAAACACTTAAATAAAAGAAAGGAGTGAAGAAGTGGCAAATAGAGTTTTGTTTGGGGGTTTCTGTTTGTTCGTTCTGATATTTCTCTCCCTGGCTACAGCAGCCCTGGAGGATGAGGATTGATGGGATGGAACTGATGGCTAGTTATAGTCTATGTGCTCTGCTGAGAGATGACATACAGAGATGAGGCCATGACTAGGCCAGTGCACTTGGGACCATACCAATGGGGCAGATGAAGGGTCACTGGGACGTTCAGCATGTACACAGGATTGGAGAAGGAATTTTGAATCCTGGAATAGGATTTTATGATCTAGTTTAAATGCTTTTTCAGGAATAATTTTTGACTTTATTAGTATGGGAAAGAATTTCCAAGTCCACATGAAAACATTAGTGTTTGTTAGTAATACTATAATTTGTTTTGAACTGGGGACCTAGTGAACTCAGTCTATTTTAGCCCATTTACATCTACTTGAGGACAACATCTGCACATCATCTGACCCTTGATATTGCCAGGAATTAGGACTGTCCTGCTGCTCATGACTCATATGCTCAGAGAGAAAATGCCGTGATTTCTCAGAATGCAAACCCCGCTCACTGAACGTCATTTGTCCTGCCATATATATCCCTGAGAGCAGGCAATGGTTCTCTGTCAGCCCTGCATCCAGTCAGTTGATAAGCATGTACATATTGCCATAGAACTCTTCCTGTACTGGCTAGTTTTATGTCAACTTGACATAAGCTAGAGTCATTTGAGAGGAGGGAACCTCAGTTGAAAAATTGCCTCCATAAGATTGGGGTGTAGGCAAGTCTATAGGGCATTTTCTTAGTTAGCAGTTGATGGAGGAAGGTCCAACCCATGGTGGGTGGCGCCATCCCTAGGCTAGAGTCCTGGGTTCTATAAGAAAGCAGGTTGAACAAGAAATGAGGAACAAATCAGTAAGGAGCACTCCTCCATGGTCTCTGCATCAGCTCCTGCCTCCAGGTTCCTACCCTGTTTGAGTTCCTGTCCCTGTGACCTTTGATGATGAACTGTGATGTGGAAGTGAAAGGGGAAATAAACCCTTTCCTCCCCAAGTTGCTTTGGTTATGGTGTTTCATCACAGCATTAGAAACCCTGACTAGGACACTTGGCTTCCTCTTCATCCTTTGGTGTCCCAGTCCCTCTCGTACATGTCCAGGCCACAGTGTTCTCATGGGTCTAATCCATTCTTTGTCTGTAGGTGTAGTAACATTCCAAAAGTAAAATTCAGTTCTTCTTTTATCATACTCAAAAACTTTCAGTGTTTCCTCAAAGTTTCCTGGATTGATAAATTCCTTGGTAGCATTCAGCATTGGGTCCATGTTGTATGTACACATGGCATGGAACTGGTCACATGTAAATATGTCCTTATTCTTATGATGAATTAGTTGCTACCTCTGTCATACTGCAAAGTGAACAAGAGTGGTGATGTCACTACTACTCACCCCTGCTTAGTATATGAGAGGGTGCTGAATCAATTCACTTTGTCCAAATCTACCATTAATCATTGCTTTCTATCATCAGATTTCAACTCAAATGATCACCTCCTGTTTCTGAATGTACCCATACTCTCTCACCTTAGGTCTGTTCATATCGTTCTGTTAACTCAGCTATTAGTTACTGAGGGAGCATGATCCTCTGGTTAAGAACCACAATCCCACAGTCCATTTCAGGCGATTCAACCTTTTTCTTACTATTTATAGGATACAGGGAAGTTTCCCAGCTCCTGTGAATCTCAGTTTTCCCATCTATTGATTGCATCTGATAGTGTTGGGTGTGGAACAGGTGAGCCAATGCTCACTTAGCGTGTGTCCCGTGTTAACCATGCTGTACCGTGTGCTGGCCTCTATACACCTGCCCTATTCCTTTAATAGCCCAGAAGGAAAGGTCAGTGGCTCCATTTTAGGGATGACGGAAGGAAATTCAGAAAGGCCAGTTACTTAGAGTTGGTTACTTAAATAACAGTAGGATCCTAGCATAGGTCTGTTCTGCTGCCTCTGGCATTTTCAACACACTAAATAGAGATCTCGTCAAAGATCCCCAAGATGCTGACATTCCAAAGAGGGGTTTTCTTATTCTCACTGGGTCTGGAATCTTCTTCTGTGTATCTTGCTTTTGTTCATTGTCACTGGTAAGTGACCAGAGCTCTGGGGTTTAGCCCTACTCAGGAGACTTGGGCTTGAGAGAGAGAGCAAGGCTTCATTTCTACTGAGTTCTTACAGAGTCTGATCTGGTTATGCCATCCACATTTCTTCTTTTCTATAATTTAGTCCAAGTAGACTCCAAAAGTCTTTCTCTATGAGATGACCAGAGAATGGGCATACAAACTGTTGCCATCTGGTCCTAGGTTTTTTTTGTTTTTGTTTTTGTTTTTTCATCCTTCAGCCTAACAACCTTTTAGCTTGGGTCTATGGAGTTTCAACATCTGTTTTGAAAGATGGTAAAATAATACTGACCAGGGACTTATTCTATAACCACTATGGTACTCAGTTGTGGTTACACAGGAAGGGGACTTGGACTTTGTCTTAAGGGGTCAGCTGATCCAGAGCTCAGGCCTCATTCTCATGCCTGAGTCATTTCCTCTGGAGCCGGAAGTGCTGGCCGCTCACGTCTGCGCTTGCCCCATTCACCCTAGGTTTCCACTCTCTGCACGTGATTCTTGGTGTGCACTGTCTCCCTTTGTACAATCTGCTGCACCTCATTGACAATGGGGTCCTGTTGCTCACTGAAACAGCAGTCAGAAGACTTGTGAAAGGTAAGCAGCACTGGGGTTTACCAGAGGGTGGATTTCAGGCAGGACACCCTCAGGATTGCCTTCTGGGTATGACACTCAGAAATGTCCCATTCACCGCTTGATGGTCTGCAGTATATACTGATGTTCTTTTTTCTGAAACAAGGTTTCCCTGTGTGGCCTTGACTGTCCTGGAACTCACTCTGTAGACAAGGCTGGCCTCGAACTCACAGAGATCTACCTGCTTCTGCCTCCCAAGTGCTGGGATTAAAGCCATACACCATCACTGCCTGGAAGTTCTTTTTATTTGAACATGTATCACTTTATTTTCTCCTTTTACTGGGCCCTACAAATTCTTAGCACAGCCCCCTTCCTGGAACCATCCCCTCAGGCCAGCTGAAAATGTGTCAGCTCTTCTAGAGGTCCTGAAGAACTTGAGTCCATGCACTGTTGTTAGGTTTGTTTTCTCTCTCTGAGAGTAAAAAGAGGCTGGGAGACTATGAATTTGTTTTTTAAGAAAGTATTATGAACGCCTTACTTTCAGCTAATTAATTTTGTCATTCTCAAAATTAGACTTGAAATGCGAGAAAAACTAATGAGAGATACAGTGCTTGTGTGAACCTGACCATTATGGTCTGCTTGCAATCTTTCTCATGTAAGTCATTCATGCATGTATTTGTTAATATTGTCAAAGCGTCTGTGTTCTTCAGAGTACCTTATGCTTCAAGTTAGTGGATGAAATCCTCAGTGACTGGCAGCCTATTGCAAAATAAAAGCCCCCTTAAGTCCGAGTCACAACTAAAGCTTTCAAAACATCACTAGCTGTGAATGTAGGTTCTCGGGAGGAAACACTCAGGATTTAAAACTTTCTGAGGTATTAAAATGGATATCTCTATCTTATCTGTTAATCTCTAACTTTCTTGTAGATCTGGACAATTCAGAAAAAAATGAAAAGCTAAAATTCAGCATCATTGTGCGGCTTCCTCCGGTAATCCTGAAATTTTCTCTCCAGCCTCATCCACCCCCTCCTTCCATTTGCCTTTTGTAAGAAGATAGTTTTCTTGTAGGCTGAAATCATTAAATTATTTCACTTTTCAACCCTTTCCATGAAATCCCATCCATCTATTTATGCAGCATGTGGTTCTGGGGCGTCGTGCTGTGGGCACAGTGTATGCAGACAGTTTACCCGTCTCTTCTCTTGGGTAGCCACACTGATATTTACCTCAGTCTGGGTGGGAGGGAGGGGAAACGTGCTTTTGACATTAAGCTGATAAGACATTCAAATCCAGGTGAGGTCAAGGGTGCTCCAGAACTGCGTTTCCCCCTCCTGTTACATTCTGAGCACAGGCAGACATTACCAGGTCAAAAGAATGAAGAGCATGTGAGGAAACTGTCAGGAAGGCACTCCTTGCTCTTTTGTGGGGCTATTAGCTCTCAGAGTCAGAAATGTGAAGAAATTCCACAGCAAGGTCTTTCAACCCTCTGACTGTGCAAACTTCCTGACCCGAAGAACCTGGCCAGTGTGCTGTTTACACCAAGAGCACTGGGACCTTTGGCACCCGCCACCCTCTGCCCCTTGACTTTCTGGACCTGACGGTCTTGCCTTGTGGCTGTCACTCCTGCCACAGGCTTCCTGAGAACAAAGTACCCCCTTTCCATGGCTCTGTCTCCCTGAGGAACAGTAGTGATGTTTAGTTTGGTCTCCAAATCTGACCTTTTTTTGACCCATATTAATTAGGGTGTTTAACGTTTCTAGGGCAGATAATGGGGGAGAAACCGACCTAAGTCCATAGCATCTTTAGTTTCCCGTCAGGGCTGCCATGCTCATCTCTAACTTTGAAGGATCTCAGGTTCAACATCATCCCAGAAAAAAGGAATTTGGCAGCATTGATGTAAAAGTCGTGCTCCTCAAGTTGAGGAAAGTTGAAGGAGTATTTATGAAAACTTCAGAAGCATGTCTCAGGAGCTTGGCCTCTCTCCAACAGTCACGATTCACAAAGGTTCTACATTTTAGAGTAGCTAGCCCTTTGGGAATAACAGTTTGAAGTTAAAAGTAGGTATGTGGTCTGTTCCGTGCACTGTGACCTATACTCTCCACTGTGATTTCCAACTGCACTGCAGCTTATTGGCCGGAAGGTCTGCCGGCTCTGGGACCATCCCATGAGTTCCAACAGCATTTCACGGAACCATGTGGCGCAGCTGCTGAAGAACTACAGGAAAGAGGTAAGTCTATGTGAGACCCAGACAGTGAGTGTTCTGCGGATCCCACCTGACGTTTCTACATACCCCGATAAACACAGTTCTGTTTTTGATCATTTTATTTAAAGTTGGGTATGTCTTGGAGAAGCAATTACTATATAGGGGTGTTTTCTCTTTCAGCCTCGACACTCTATGATTGGCAAGTCATCATTCCCAGTAGAATTTCTGCCTCTGAACTACTTCATTGAAACTCTGACCAGCCTGGAGAGTTCCCACCAAGGTAGCTGTTCCTCTGCTCCTAGGACTTCCCTTGACATGTCAGTCATTCTCCAGTGACAGTCTGTATTGTTTCTTTCCCTAAACGCCCCCTTACAAGTTATGTCCTTCTAACACTGATTTTCACTAGAGAGAATACTGTACCTCCTAAATTACCCAAGGAGTACTTAACTTTGAAGACTGAAAGGGGCTTGAGATGTTTAAGGTCTGTTCTGGATGATGGGAATGCTCTTTAGTGCCAACGTTTAATGAAACTAACAACATATTCTCAGAATAACACATTTCACTAACATATAAAACTATGTTCCCAGTGGGAACAAAGTTGTAAATAGCCATGGCTCCATAGTAACACACACTCTCTCTTACTTCCCCAGCTCTGTGTGATTTTGAAGGCCATGACAATGTGGATGCAGAATTTGTAGAGGAAGCTGCTCTGAAACACACCATGGTGCTTTTGGGCTTATGAAAGCCACTATGCAGGTGGACTGCTTTCAGTGTTTTAATACTGTTTTCACCTCCTTTTCCTGGGAATTCTTCAACAGTCTTTAAAATTAATAACAGTGCTTGGGCTTCACTTGTTCAAACAGAGCCAGCTGCTACATGCCTTTCCAGTGTGAGCAGCCAGTGAACAGTCAAGAGTAATGACAGTTTCTATGTACTGTGACAGGAACAGTTCTCTTCCTGGTGGCTCAGTAGGCTGGGAACCAGTTCTGTGGCACTCCAGAATCAAATAAAAACCATAGGGAACAATGCTTAGGACAGGAAGAGCTACAGATCACTGGAAAAAACATAAAATGAGCAGAAAATGTAAATGCTGTAAAGAGTATTTGAGAAGAACCTGGATTTGGACTAAACAAGATTTGCCATCTG
This sequence comes from Peromyscus leucopus, assembly GCF_004664715.2. Classification (NCBI taxonomy): domain Eukaryota; kingdom Metazoa; phylum Chordata; class Mammalia; order Rodentia; family Cricetidae; genus Peromyscus; species Peromyscus leucopus. Next base: position 38,217,755 of record NC_051065.1, read on the forward strand.
CAGTATTGAGTAATTGTGACAAATTATGATTTGTACACACAGGACTTAAAGCAGCCTCTGCCGTTATGGTGGTTCAGATGGATCTGTATTTAATTTTTATATTTATGGAAGTTTGAGTTAGTAATATCTTTTCAGTAAACATGACCTCAAGCCGGGTGGTGGCGGCTCATGCCTTTAATCCCAGAACTCAGGAGGCAGAGGCAGGTGAATCTCTGTGAGTTAGAGGCCAACCTGATCTACAAAGTGAGTTCCAGGACAGGATCCAAAAGCTACATAGAAAAACATTGTCTCAAAAAACCAAAACCAACCAAACAAACAAACAAAAACATGACCTCAAATGCTGAAAGCTTTGGTCTGACTCTTCCCTAATTTTTGAGCATAGCCCTTTTATTTGCACAGGGCATTTTGAGCCCATCAGCATGTTCCTGCAGGAGCCCATGACACTGACTAGGCGTTCTATCCTTTCTCATCTGTCTTCTACAGCGACGTCACCCTGACCCATAGGGCTCAGCTTCCCGGTTTGGTTCTGCTTTTCTCCTACTGCTGTTTCCCTTTCTCATGGTGAAATTTGAATGATTCTAAATGTTGTAACACAAATGCTAATTCACCTTATTTTCTGCAGGCTTCGTTGTGCTCTCAAAGCTGTCCTAGCCTATAGAAGTTCCCTTTTGTCTTCACATGGTCAGGCAGGCTCAGAATCTTGGCACCAGATCAGCAATGTGGAAATACTGTATATTTGCATTCCTTGTGTTACAAATTCCTCTGTACAGGAGACAGCAGATTTTAGTTATTTAGTTCAAATTAAATAAAAAATCCTCTTTGCAAGTTAAATTCTTACAGAATATTTAATTGTGCTTTCAACAGTTCATCTACTCTTTGCCATTCTCAGTTCATTTCCCTAGGTCTTTAGAGTATATGGATTCTCTTCCATTCATTGCTTTCATCATTTCTGTTCACACCTGCATAGTTCATGTGGTTTCCTAGTTGAATTTATTGGACACATATTTGAGATAAACATCAGTTTGACTTTGACACTGGGCTTATAATTAATTATTCAATAACTTGCTATTCATTGAAGGGTAGCATACAAACTCCTTGGCATTTACCTCTGAAATTTTGACCCTGTAAAACATGAACATTCTTTTGCAGCTAAGCCAATTCATTAGGCCTTGGAACATGAGTTTGGCTTTTTTATTTCTATGGTTGGATCAGGTTTTTTCCTCCACTTGTAATCCCTCTCTACCTCACAAATAAATAACATCATGCTCCAGGGCTAGATAAACACACACACACACACACACACACACACCTGACTGTATCCAAGACATTTCAGTACATGGTGGCATCTACCTTTTCTCAACCAGCAGCACACATTGCAGTGTTTAAGAATCCATCCCTTTCCACTCTTATGGCATTTAAACTTGCTCTGTGCATGTTTCTGAATCCCTAAAGAGCTTACTAATTCCTATGACACAGGAACTGTTTAAGTGTGTAGTATTTCTTTTACTAGCTAAATGGCTTATACAAATGAAAGCACTCACAAGCTGTTTGCTTTGCCATGGTCTTGTAAGATAATGAGCCAAATTCAGGACTCACAAAATGAGAGTAAATTTAAATTCCCATCCAATATGGCAGAATATGGCTTGGAACAGGATGTTGGATTTAGCAAAATAGAAGTATGGTATTTCTCAGTCTCCCAGAACTGGACATGAATGAAATTCATAACTGCAACCAGCACAAGAGAAATAGCTTAAGCATATTAGTGAATGTAAAAGCACAGGTCTCACATACTGGTGAATCATCATGTCCAATAAAACTACTGGAGTCAGAAAACTACATGGGTGAAATGAAAATCTGAGCAAATAAGTAGAACTATTCTTATAGAAGCTGTCAGTATAGAATTTTGGGAGAGATTTTGAAAAATCAAATATCAGAACTTAAAATGATCATGAATTTGTTTGCAGATAATGTGAAAAAAAAAAGTATTTTTAAGAAATAAATTAGGCCTAAATATTTTTGTAGCAAGAGAACCCCTACAAAGTTGAATTGCAGTAGCGTTCCTTGGGGGCAGGCTTCACCATTGCCCTT